>NW_008751649.1:1883979-2368432 GCF_000230625.1 Exophiala dermatitidis NIH/UT8656 | reverse complement strand
TCTATAGAAGGCCAGTATACCACTCTATATATATATATATATATATATATATAATCCCCGAACAGTCGCTGCCCGTGACTTTTTCGCTGACTCATCCCCCGCCGCTTTGCTCCCGCGCTAACGACTATTTAGTCGAATCGCTCCCCTTTCCGCTCCCTTCTGCTCCCTTCGTCTCTTGCGCGCTCCCCTTCCACTCCCTCCTGCTCCCTCCTGCTCCCTCACGGCTCTGGCCCGCTCCTGCCGTGCTCCCTCACGTGCCGGTGAGGCTCCCGTTCGGGCTCCAGTCTCACAGGCGTCAACGTCGCGCACGTCCAGCCAAGTGGTAACTTTACCCGATGGCATCGACGAGGGCCCGTTTTGGCCCTGGATGAAAGGTGGGATCCCTGAGAGGATCCCTGAGAGGATGCCCTGCTACGTCGCTGGACGGGGTCAATTGAATCCCCCAATCCTGTACTGTAGGACAATGCTTCTCTTTTCCTCTCTTCCTTGCACTGTCCTCTCTTCCTCTCCCTCTCCTTCTCTCGGCCCTCACACCGTCCCCTCCCCTCCCTCTACTTCTCGTGGGAATCACTCTTTCTGCCCGGTCTTCTGACTACCTACACGCTCCTTCCGCGCGCTTCGTCGTGCTTTGACCCTCCCTCCCCAGTCATCTCCTGTTCCTTTCCTCTCGACGCCTCTTCTTTCCTTGATCTCCTGCTCAAGTGCGGCGCTGTTCCCCCAATGCCGAAGAGAAAGAAAACCGCGGCGGAAGTCTTTGATGAAGCGGAGGAGAATGGCTGGGAGCCAATTGCGGAGGCCGACGTGAATGGCGATCCGGTCAGCAAACCCATTGAATCGGGGACTGAGCTGAACTACGACCGAATGGTCGTTCTCTGGGACGAGTAAGTTCTTCGCCCGGGCCAAGGGTCGTGCTGGGCTTTGCTAATGAAGGTGAACTTTGGCATGTAGGTATGCACGGCGAAATCCTGGCGTGAGCCCCTACGATCTACGGTCGGCGAAGCATTTCATGGAGGGCATTGTAAAGGGGAGCAAGGCTGGCCTGAGTCTGTGCTACATGAAGCAAAAGTGGACTGACTTTGGCGCCGCGTGGAAGCGGCGACCTGGCAACCGAAAGATCCCCCACGAAGTGTCGGAGTCGGTGTACTATGTTCGTATCCTATCTCGTCCATCCCACTTTACTTCCGTCGGCGGCGAGGCTGAGAGATTGTATCAGTACATCGAAACGGTGTTGAAGAAACGGTACAACCTCTCGACCGAACGACGGCAGCCGCATTTCATGACGGTGCCCCATTTTGTCGTTCTGATTAAACACGAGTGGCAAAAGGATTGGCACCAGTATACCCATCCGAGAAGCCTGGTTCAGAACCACGCGGCCTGTACCCTCTTCGTCTACACGCCGTCGAGAGTGGGAGAGATCTTCGAATCCAACATGCGCCGCGGCTCCGGACGAGGGTTACTGTACAAGGTGTGAACACCGTGCCATCCAAGCTGGGATGGGCCCCCTGCTGACATTTCGGACGCAGGATGTCGTGTTCGTCGTCTTCAAGAATGAGAAAGGAAAAGCAGAACTCGCCGTGCGGGCCACGCGCGACGCGAAAGGCTTCACCAATAAGCCACACAAAAGGTCAATCGACCGAAAACTTCCTCTTCTCCGCTTCAACGGGCATCCTGCTGACATGGAGCTTCCACCAGGCCACAGCACGGAATGTACGAGGATATGCAGCCGCTGTACGCGAACCCGGTCCTGCCTCTTCTGGCCATCGCCCTCGCCGATGGCGCCTTCCAAGATTACCTCACCTTCGAGGAAATCGAGGCGATCCCGCCCCCAGTCGATGGGTCCTTACACCAACTTCGAATTCGGAAAGAGCTGCACCAGGTGCCCTTTCTCCGCACCATGTCTTCTGAGGGCCCGACCGGCAAGATTCAACCGGCAGTATCCTTCAGCAGTGGGCTGGTCGGCTTGGGCCATCGAGCGGGGTATGAAGAAAATATCCGGGTTCACGATTTTAGGAGGGAGGTCCTGGTCAAGGCCGACGGTAGGTCCCGGCTGAATGAGGCCGCTGGTAACGGAAAGCGCTGACCTCGACACAGACAACGGCTATTCGATCGCCGAGAGAATGAAGTTTGCAGGCCACGAAAATTCCGACACCTTCTTCGGCTCGTACATGCCTCAGATCAGCACCGTCGACGGGCAGGCCAGCTACTGGGGGAAGGCGCGCCGCACCGTCTACCTCGAGGGCTTCCGCGGCCTCTCGCTGCAGCACCACCCCCAGATGCTGCAATCGCTGCCGGCGAAGGTGGAGGCGAATCTGAAAGAGCGCGCCGATTTTATCGTCCTCAACGAGGAGATCGAGTCCCTCGGAGAGAGAATCCGACGTCTCCCGGTCGAGCACGACAGCCAGCGGGAACGGACCCGCCGGGAGGAGCTGTACTGGCAGAAACGCCAGATGGTGTCGGAGGAGCTCGGCCGGTGGCAGGAAATCCAATCACGGAAGGTCAACCAGGACACCGAAGTGGCGGCCTCGCCCGTCGCGTCGCTACCCAGCTTCTTCAGCCGTGTCCGGCGGCTGGACCCGCCTCGTGACCGTCTGGCCTCCTCGCTTTTTCTCGACGTTCCCCTCCGGAGCCCCGAGGGGCGAGCGGCCCTCCAGGATATAATTACCCTGTATCAGGAGAACCCCAAAGTGGCCTATCGCCCGAGTCTGCGTCCAGAGAACGGCCGTTGCCCCGTGTCGAAGTGCGCGGTAGAGATGGAAAGGTAAGTGACCCCTTTTAAGCTCCCCCCTAAGGTTTCTCCGATTCCCGTTCGGCGAACGGCACCTTACTGACTATATTCACCTCGACAGCGTCGATCTCGCGACTCGATAGGATCACATTTACCGATGCTACAAAGCCCGTCTCGCGGCCGAATACGGTACGGCCGAGTTATACTTCCAATATAACGAGTGGATCACCGGCAAGCAGGGCTAGCGCGAGCATTACCGGCGCCACTTAAATAATCTCGAGTTACTCCCAGTCTAGTGGAATCCCCTAATCTTCCGTTAGACCTTGGCCGCGGCTGGTCACTACCCCTTCTGCCTATTCAACCCGCGTCTCCCGCCCGACGAGCGGTTCCGTCAGTTCACGAAAAAGCTACCCTAGCAGCAACACCTGGACGGGTATTTTGACGGGCTCGAGGGGAAAGAAGCGCTCGAGAAGAAGGACGGGCTCGCTCTCGCGTCGGACGAGTCGAACGAGATCAAGGCGACGCCGTGTCCGAACCCGCGATACGGTCTCTCCTTTAACGCTATCGTAGATCTCCAATATCACGCCTAGGACACCCACTGCTACAAGCGGACTAAGGCCAGCGCAAGCAAGCGACGTTGCTGTACCAGTCGACCGCATTCGAAGGCCGAAGATAGCTTCATCGCCTCCGTCGAGGCCGCCTACTCTTCTGACTCCCCAGCGGGCAATCACCAATCCTACTTTGTCGAGGAAGCCGTAGCGATGTCCAATTCCGACACCACCGATCCTGCTGTCTCACCGAGAGACTGCGTCGACGCTCTACTTTCCTCAGCCCACCCACAGCTGAGTGAGGTAACTACTTCCGTCGACTCCTGCAGCGGCCTACACGCAGGCCTTCTAATCGACCCAAGTCTTTCCGATCTAGAGCAAACGAATCTCGTATCGGCGATAGGCCTTAGGACTTCCTACCCCTCCTCCGAACGCAAGTATAGTTCGATCGGTAATAGCTTATCGGAGTCGGGGCCTTATACGCTAGATACGATAGAGGCGCTATAGCCTATTAAGCTATCGATCCTACCGAGCTAGGCGGTTACGGATACGACGGCCTTAACCCCCTCGTCGGCGGAATCCTAGTAAAGGATTCGCATTACGGTTAGTAAGATAGCGGATATTGCCATAATATAAATACTCCTAGAGCCTCGACCCGCAATAGGCTAGTGGCTAGACCGCAAGGCGAGAAATCTTCCGCCCATCGGAGTAAACGAAGGAGACGATCGGATAGCGGAGGATACTCTAGCGTTCACCGGCGATGGCGAATTCCCATCCCAATACACAACCCCTAATGATGCGATCGGTTCCCTCGGGCCGGGAGAGGTCGATGACGACGCTATCTTCGGTCAGTATTTATGCTCGCCTTCACCCCCGCCCTCGCCCGCGCCCACTCTTTCACCGGACGACACCACCAGCGAATTAAGCGGAGTAACGTTGTTTAATACCGGACGCGATCCGTCCCGTAGTTGCCTGGAGTTATACGCGGAGATATCGAGGAGTCCGGCTCCAGAAATTTCGCCATCGAGTGAGATAGCTCGAGATCAAGATCACCCTTGCCACTCCGCGAATGGGACTAGCATTCATCTCCGAGTCAGCCAGCCGAAAATCACACTCCGCTTTAAACTCCCGGACAGAGGGCGCCAATCCAGGAAGAAAATAAGGAAATGGGGTCGATCAGGGAAAAGGGGGAACCCAGGAACCCAGAGAGAAGGGGAGAAAGGGAAAGAAGGTAAAGCGAGACACATCCGTTGAAGGTAGCGATCTGATTCTAGACTTGAATAAGTTAGGCAACTTCTTTAGCGACCTCCCATTACAGCTTCACAGCTGCTTAAGGGCCAGGAACCTCGAGAATTATGGTAAAGAGAAGGATGCAGCGAGGCTGCTCGAGCCGGTGGTTGATCATTATTATAGAACGAAATGAGTAAGGGTTTCTAAGTTCGTCTCCCTGATCGAAGAGCAGCTAGACGGTACGATTAAAACGTGCTGATGAAATCCAATAAAGCGAACAATAATGATGTCTCAACCCGACAACCTTCGTCCTGGTGTTTCCCACGTCGGAAGCCTTTCTCAAGCCAACATCGAATAGCGTCTTCATCCATTCCTCGAGCATTCTGTTGTGCAATTAAAATGGATGCATGACTACAAGGTACCGTGGATTCGTCTTGGAGGGGAGGATATGTCTTGCAGTCTGACTCCGGGCCTAAGGGGCCCTGAGAGGCGTCCTCAGATTGGCCGGAGATTGTGCCGCCTTTAAGGGCTGATATAGATTCCTTGTCCATCTCTGTCTTATGTTGCGGCATGAGACTGGGTTCTGGGATTTGGAAGAGATGCACAGAGGTTGGCGATATGAAAGCTGGTGATGGTTCCGGCGGTGAGACTATTGGGGTGAATGACCCGTCTGCGACCGTAGAATTCGTTGCCGCCCAGGAGGGTCGAGACTTGGATGTGGTAGCCATATCGGGTGAGCGACTGGTGTCTGTGACCCATAAGGTGGTCTTTAGTGTCTCGTCACCCATTTTCTCTAGCTGTTGTTGTCCTTCTGTTGGTGCCAACGACTCCGGAATCACATCTTCACCAGGATGCTCCTCAGCAGTCCGGTACTTCCAGTATCTGCAATTACTTTCTAGTTCCGCAATCCTCGCTCTTGCCTGAGCGAGAAGATGTTCGCTATGGTCAACCTTCTCTTCAAGGAAAGCGATATACTGTCGTCGTCGCTCACGGTGACGTCGCTGATTGTTCCGCACTCGGATCAGTGTGTGTGCAGGTGTTTTGTTTTGTGTCAGCCTGACAGAGGTAAATTGATCATCCGTTAGATACATCTTGCCCCCGGAAAAGAATTAGATAGATTGAACCGAAGGAAACTAGCGATGCTTGCGATTGAGATCACAAGAGACGTTTCAAAAAGTCAAAACCTGGATGACGTCGCCAAGACTGGTGACATATCGACATGCATCACGCCACCACCGTAAAGAGGATAGCTCTTTACGCCTGGCAGCAGGTCTGCCAAGGGCCCCTAGAATCCCAGCCCTCTCTTTGAGAGATGGGATCAACGAATCAAGAGCACAATAACACCCACTTGTGGGATTTGTTGGAAGGTGAGCATCAAGCGAGGAAGGCCAGGAGATGTCGAGGCCACATATGCGACGGTACGAAGACCGAAGTGTGCTCTCCTTTGCCTCCGCGGTTGACAGTCTTCTTTCCAAATTGTGCATCACCTAGAGACGCCAGAGGAGACATGTGAGTTAGCAGAGCCACTGAAATCCTCACAACTGCAAGTTCCCACTGCACGAGACTCAAGACAGAGTAAGATTTGCAACCAGTCATTCCTATATCCATCCATGGATCGGCACCTCTCGACTTGCCTTCTTATGTACTACCCAGCAACCTCCACCCGCCATGCTTAGGGATTGCGATGGACCTCGACATATTACCCACCACTCAGCATCTGAGCGCAGAAGGCGAGCCTGACCTTATCGCTGATGGCGTTATCACCCTTCAGGACGCAGAAGGGGTGTTCACTTCATATCGCCAATGTCTCGATCGGTTCCTTTACAACATCCTGGAAGAACATGATTCACTGACCAGCATCCGTAAAAGTTCTCCGCTTTTGACCGCCGCAGTCTGTGTTGTCGGCGCCCTTCACACTTTTTCACCTCAATATCAAGCATGTTACGAGCACTTCGTCCAATTGGCATCTGTCCGGCTGTTCTCAAAGAAAAATACGCCCGACGACATCCGTGCCCTTTGCATAGCCGCATTCTGGCTCGGCGACATATCCTCTAGTCTCATTGGAGCAGGCAGGTTTCGCCATCACTCTTAATCTGCCAGTCCAAATACTAACCTCATGATGATGTAGCGGTTCGTCTTGCAAGCGAACTGGGCATCCATCGGCACATACAGAACGCCCGCCATCAGAGGGACTGCTATCGAAATACTCGTTTATTCTACCTTGTATGCGTTTGCGACAGCCAATTATCGATTACCCGCGGAAGGCCCCCATTGGCCTGGGACTTCGGCTCCATTATTTCTCCTAAAGAGCTGCTTCAATCTGAATATGCGACCAAGCTTGATGAGAGTCTCGTCAGTCAATTGGAACTTTGGTCTATAAGCACTCAAATCTTTGACCGATTTTACCTTGACCCCGACGATGACCTGCCAAATGGCTGGATTCCTCTTACCCACCGTCTACGTACCGCCATAGAGACCTGGAAAGTCGAATGGGATGACAAACTCCTCGTCAATGAAATCGAAGCTGGCTTCGCATCCAAAGCAACCCATTTGCAATATTACTTTACGAGATTATACCTATGTTCCGTTGGATTTCGGAGGCCGGCTATTTCACAAAGCAATCATCCTCGCTCGGAACTTGGTCTTGAATTTGCAGCAGCTGCGATGCATTCTGCAGTGTCGATTCTACAAGTAATCTTAACCGACAAGGAAATTCAATCTTACTTGTGCGAACTACCTGTTTACTTCAATGATATGATTGCCTTTACGATTGGCTTCCTCTGTGAGGTGACGACGAAATATCTAGCCAATACGTGGATCGACAATGCTGAGATCAACGCTGAATTGGATGAGCTGGTTCACGCTTTCCACAATAGTACAGCTATCATGCAGCCTAAGCATCCGTTGGCTGGTGTTCTGAGCAGCATGCGACATTTAGTTGGCCGATTGCAAACCCTTCGCCAGGCACGGGAAACAGGGCATAGCCATCACCAGCAGATGCTGTCGCAGATTCATGCGTTCCAACACAGTAATTGAAGGCGAGCTGAGACACTGAACTCACATCTCCCTCTACCGGTGATGCGAATGACCAAAGTCGATGCCAACAATGTTCGAAATGAATGCCCTTATCAGATTGTGCTTGCCATTTTGGATGAGTTGCAGTGGTGGGAAAGTGGGTGGCTTCATTTGATATCGGCGATATGTCCTCGGTCCGTATCGTCCATTAGTCGACCAGATCCTCCAGATTGAGCATGACGATCTCCCAGTATACTAGGTGACTTCAGCTCTGTCGAAGAGTTGATCCCAACTGAGACCGCTTCAGGAGCTTGCCAAAGTAATTTTAAGGAGCGAGGGTCTGCAAGATAATTCGCCGAAGCTCTTCTGCGATTTCTTATTGGAATTGACGTACTGAGAAATAAACCCCGTTGAAATATTCGATTGAAGTTGTAAATCGATTGCTCAGGCCTCTGCAGATTAGGAGGTCATTGCATAGATATGCCCTCGCCAAATAAACGAAAGACCACAGGAATATCGCACCACACTGGGTTAGCCTGTTCAAAGACGCAGCCAGTCGTCTAACTCTGTTGCATGGTTTCGCTCTGGTGTTTGGACGAATGCCGACATCCGGGCGTGGAACAACCATTGCTCGAGACTAGAATCGTCCGGCGCACATTTGATGGGAATGGAAGAGGTAGTACAATGGCAGTGAGGGACATTGGCACATGATGATTAAGCTGCGAAATTTCTTACCGTATGCCTTGCGCGCATGGCAATGACGTCGAAGGCGTTCAGGCGGGTGAGTGACAAAAGACTTGACAGTTTGTCACTGCCCATCCATGATTGGCTCGTGTAATCGGAACGTGGCCTCCTTCGGCGACTTGCCTTCCATGGCACCCGCTCATAAGATGGTTGAGACGGACGGCAAGGCAAGGTACCCAAGATCATCGCAACGACTTTATTTCCGATTGCGCCGGAGCCTGCAGTACTTATCACTCGCATTTCCAGGGTCTTTCTGCCTTGCACATCATTTCCTAATCAAAATGCACGAAAGCGAGGGCGCCAGCCATGCGTGTAATTTTATATGTCGGCTGAGAAGATGGACCGGCCCCAAAGATGAGAGGACCGGGGCCAACGATACATATCAAGGAATGATTTCTGTGTGGAGGTGGTTTCGCTCCTCCCTTCGAGAACCATGTGCAGAATTCCTCGGGACGCTGGTCGTATGTCAAACCCGCTGATGCATTGAACAATCAACTGAAAGACGGGACTACAGATGGTACTGTTTCTGGAGGGCGTTGTTGCCCAAATCACCATTTCCGATCGAAAAAATGGCTCGTATTTGTCGATCAGCATTGTCACGGGCATCGCGGTCATGCTGGGGATGTTAATTGCAGGTCCGGTCTCGGGGGCCCATCTGAATCCGGCGATTACTCTTGCTTTTGTCGCATTCGGGCGGTTCCCTCTTCGAAAGGCTCCTGGATTCATCATCTCTCAGGTACGTTTTCATGAATGCTGGAGCACGCTATTATTTTATTTTCCTTCTCATTCTGTTTTGTCAACAGATACTAATCTCTTAGCTTCTGGGTGGCTTTACTGGAGCAGCCCTAGTTTATGCCAACTACAGAAGCGGCATTGATTTCATTGAAAGGCACAACATTCGCACCCATACAACAGCAATCATATTCAGCACTTACCCCCAGCCATATCTCACTAAACTTGGTCAGCTATTCTCAGAGTTTCTGGCTACAGCTCTTCTGAGTATGGGCATATTTTCGATTTCGAATACTGGGCATGCACAAGTAATCCGTGATTTGGCGCCTTTGTGGGTTTTTCTCCTCATCCTTTGCATCGGTGGTGCACTCGGCCTCGAGACGGGTTACGCTATGAATATGGCTAGAGACTTTGCCCCCCGTTGCTTTGCGTAAGCCCCACAGCAACCTGGTGATTTGAGTGGTGGCTGACAGAATCGTAGCTATTTTGCTGGTTACGGGCCTGAAGTCTGGACGTATGGGGACTATTATTGGTGGGTCCCTGTTGTTGCTCCATTTTTGGGCGCCTTATTTGGAGGACTCGTCTACAAGGCCTTTGTATACGATGATGATTTGTCGGTCAAGTAAATACTATGTTATTTTGCACCCACCACCTAGTACGGTCGTACCCGGAGGGCCAGCACATCTAAAATCCCTGTTGTCCTTAAGCCTACACTTGTTTTGCTGCTTGGGGCGGGGGTTTCGCTCTTACAGGGCCCCCTTGAGTTCCATCCACAAACAGATTGATCTCCTCAATTTCTCGGAATTCTTTTGCGCACCGCCTGAGACAGATCCCAGGTGAACTAAGTGGCGTCTCCGACACCGGTAGCAACACCTAATGTTCTTTTCTGGCTTCGGTGGATAACCTAAATCTCCTTCACTTACCCTGTTTCCTGTTGATGTGTACACAGAGAAGTAAGGACCCGGAAACTAGAGCTGTGCAACTACCAAATATGTCAGTCTATATGGGATTTCGAACCATCAGCACAGTCAAACACAAAATTGAGGTAATCGATTAAAACTCAAGGTAAGATTAAAGAAAGGCACTTCATAAAGTGTTATTAATAGCTTCTGACAGTTGCGAGCCTGAAACATGCGGACTTTACAAGTTCAGAAACTTATTCTGCTTTGTCTGGGGTAATTCGACAAAATTGGAAAGGGACCAGTCCGTTATGTCTCCAACTGAGAGGGACCGACTCATGCTTTGACGGCATAGATCTTGAATGAACCTAGATGGCGTTTAGTAAATGCTAAGGACAATGGGCTTCAAGAAATATTGCCACACGTACCCGCCCACTCATTGAAATCCAAGCCAGCGAAGTCATTTCTGCTGGCTTCGGAAGCATCATCTTGCTCGGCGGCCTTGTTATTACAACAAGAAGGCGACTTCTCACAGCAGGGGTTCTTCGCGTCTGTACCACAGCATTGGCTTGAAGTTTCAGCCCCTTTGCCCTTGTACACATTCAAGTCATGGTGGGCGTCGACAATGAGAATTTCTGTTCACAGCGGTAGAGCATCAGCAGACTTGCCTACATAAAGGGCACTCTTCCAAAGTGGCGAGAGAAAGACGACAACTTACCGTCAAACCCTGCTGCGCGAAGATACTGCTCGTACTGTTTCACTTGGCTTGCACCCGCGATACATCCCACATATAGAGCCATGTCGCGTTTCAGCTCTTGTGAAAGCTCCTTTCTCGTCAGAATGTCGCTGATTGCCACGCGCCCACCAGTCTTGAGCAGCCGGAACATTTCGTTGAACACGAGCTGTTTTTCTCCCTCTGGGACGAGATTTACGACGCAGTTGCTTATGATGCAGTCGGCAATGGCGTCTGGCAATGCCACTTTGGTGATTCGAGACTCCACGAATGAAATATTGTTGGATTGGGCCCTTTCCTTGTTCCGTTCTGCTCGCTCGAGCATGTCCTGTTGCGTACGTTTAGTGCGATCCACGCCACCGTAAGGGAGGGCAAGGAGATGTCACACCTTGTTCATATCCACTCCGATAGCTTTGCCTTGGGCCCCGACCTTTTTTGCCGCAAGAAACACGTCAAACCCAGCTCCGCTGCCGAGATCGACAACGATCTCTCCCTACTCGACCGTTAGGTGATGGATTGAAGCCTCAGGCAATACATCACGCAGTTGGGCTAGAACGCGCCAAGGGGAGGGAGGGAGGGATGTACTTCTCTTAGTTTTGCGAGCGCCAATGGGTTTCCGCAGCTTAGACCAAGATTAGCACCCTCGGGGATGCTTGCCAGCTCTTGCTCGCTGTATCCAAATGCCGCAGCGACCTTACGTCCATAGTCACTACCGTTACCTTTGACGGCAGCGCTGTAGGCTTCTTGGACTTTCTCGTAGATCTGGCTTTCGTCCATTGGGATCTCTGCAACGGAAGCCAAGAGAGCAAGAGATTGGATTCGTAATCGAAGTAAGACTAGGATTGGGAAGAAGGGCGAGGGTAGAAAGCAGGATGGTGAATGTTTCAGGGTAAGCGACACCTTGATATATCTCTGCTCATTACCCCTGATATGTCACTGCCACTCGTAGAAAGCGCGGAAGATCGTATATCACGGCTCAGTTAAGGTTCTAAATTAGGCGCCACTGGCTTTGGCCCGCAATTATTTTGTAAGCGTACTGGAAACTCTCTAATCCGTCGTGCCCAAAATCGGTAAATGATTGGGTCTTCTGCCGATATGTCACTAACGGAGCACACGAATCAGCGGCGAATATGACAAAGCTCCAGCCAAGCACATTCAATTGAGGCGGTGCCAAGATGATATGTCACGGGTGAACTGTCTCTGCCCCGTACTCCTCCCTGAACTAGGAATAGTTCCCCGATACTTCGAGCAGTTGTTCGATAGCCCGCTCGTACAGATGGGCATTAAGGTCATTTTCAATCCCGGTTTCCTTTTTGGTATTGCCCGATACCTGCTGATGAATCCACTCTTACTGGTGCCCGATCATCTGCACAAACCCTTGCAACAGGAAAAGCCCAGTGGCAGATTTCGCTTGCTCTCGTTGTCGGCCTCTCACAGGGCGCATCGGGGAGTATCAGCGAACAAGCTGGGCTACTCTGCCGAGCCTAGTTGACAACATCGATTCTACTGTAACTGCGGCCATGATCTAGCTTCAGGCTTGGTTTCATAATTTCTTTTTCTTCCTTGACTGCTGTAACCATGTATGAATATTACATGGACAGGAGTAGGAGCGATAGTGGTTATTCCTGTTAGCCGCTCGTATTGTTCCCCGCACTTGATGCGGGGTTGATGGATCCTCATGGTGACATACCGTTCTTCTGGTTGCAGATCTGCCAACAAGCGTTGCTCCACGGCGGTAAGTGTAGTCGTCCTCCGTTCAAAGGAACGCCCACATCGCCGAACTACTACAACACCCCGAAACACCTCATATTTAAGGACATCATAATGCGGACAATCGAAGGTAGTCGCGCATTTCAACTCCTTGTCTCTCAGTGCTTACAGAGGCCGTCAAATATCCGGAGGCGGTGAGACGCGCCCCGTTTGAAATCCCACCCTACTACCACACGAGATGTCGAATGAATCAGGGATCCGGGGTGTCCAGCCATCTCACTCAAGACAGTTAAGAGAATCTGACGATAACGCAATGCCACCTCCAGACGGTGGGTACGGCTGGGTGTGTTTGGCTTGCTGCTTCTCAATCAACTGTTTCACCTGGGGCGTTGTAGCCGTAAGTCACAGCGTCCGTAATCGTGCACTCGCATGGCTGTCTCCCTCCGACTCTAAGCGGTCCAAGACCCAAAGCTAACAAATACAGTCCTATGGTGTCTATCTATCGTATTATCTAACAATCGACGCCTTCCCTGAAGCTCGACCTCTGGATTACGCCTTCATCGGTGGTTTGAACTTCGGAATCGCGATGCTTTCGGCTCCCCTGATTACGCGCCTGGTGCGGTCCTACGGCATCAGGTTGCCCATGATGGTGGGAGCAGCCATGTTTGGAGGAGGTTTCATCGCAGCGTCTTTCGCTTCTCGTATCTGGCATCTCTACCTCTCGCAAGGTGCCTTGGTCGGCTTGGGTGTCGGCTTCGTCTACGTACCCAGCATCGCAGTTCTGTCTCAATGGTTCGCGAGAAGAAGGAGTCTTGCCAACGGGATCAGTGCGGCAGGTTCAGGAATTGGTGGGTTGATCTTCTCCTTCGCCACTGGTGGCATGATAAACCACCTCAGTATCGCGTGGGCACTGAGGATCACGGGGGCTATCGCGTTTTTAGCTATTCTCCTGGCCGCGATCTTCATTCGCGACCGCAACAACATCATTCGACCGCAACAACATCCCTTCGACCTAGACCTTGCATGGCGCGCCGATGTTCTCTTGCTCCTTTCATGGGCCTTTCTCAGCATGCTAGGGTACATCGCGCTCCTCTACTCACTCTCGGACTACTCGATCTCCATCGGACTGTCCAGGCAACAGGCAACACAGGTGACTGCCTTTTTGAATATGGGAACGGCACTCGGGCGCCCTTTTATTGGTGTTGCGAGCGATCGTTTTGGCCGATTTGGAGTTGCGACCAGCCTAACTTTCCTCTGCGGGCTCGCGTGTTTTGTTATCTGGATCCCAGCCTCGTCATTCGCACCAACGGTTGTGTTTGGGATTCTGAGCGGAGCAATTCTAGGAGTTTTTTGGATGGTACGCATTATCTCGCCCACACAGATTTTACATTTTTGGTGACTCACTAACTGACTAGACTATCGCGCCACTATGTGTTGAAGTTGCAGGGTTGAAACAGCTTCCTTCGCTCCTCTCACTCTCCTGGTTGTGTGTTGTTCTCCCAACCACCTGTACGTCGTCCTTGTCTGTTCTAGCTTAGGTTCTGTGCTAACTCCCCTTGGTTCAAAGTCTCCGAAGTCATCGCGCTCTACCTTCGTCGGCCTACGCACACCCGTCCCTATTTGTACACTCAAATATTCTGCGGAGTTTGTTACATCTGCGCAAGCTCTTGTCTGTGGGGTGTGCGAATGCTCTGCAAACGGAAAAGTATACACACTGAAGATAGAGAGTTGGTAAGGCCCGGTTAAGGCCCCGATAACTGGCTTCACAAATACGACTCTAACCTGCTGCTCTCACGGAGGCCTTCCTACTTTGCTTTCAACCATGGTTCAGGATTGTACTCCTCCATGAGACGCGTGTACTCCTCACCCGCTCGAGCCCAACCACTGATCCCGTCTAGTAGGATTGCACTTGTGATTCCAGAGATTTGTCGATCATCAAGTAGGTCTTGAAACCATCCGGCAGCACGAGTGCCTCGGCCCCTAGATGACCCTGAACGGCGGAAGAGTGAGTAACGACACCACGTGTGGAGATAAAATGCCTACCGCAATACCAGATTACGGTTCGTATACCCGCATTTCGACACAAACTTGCTAGAGTTGGGAGGCTGTGGTAGAGACTCTGAGCAGGAAGATTGATAGAACCTCTGATGGCCCCACCCTGTTTATTAGGAGTAAGCGTTCAAGCAACATTAAAGCCTGTCAGTTCTCGTCACCTCATGATCGGTCCTGCGTAAGTCCACCAGGAGAAAGTCTCCCCCAGGCATTTTTCCATTTTGAAGCCATTGCAGCAACTCTTGTCGACTAACGACTGCAGGCGACTGGTTTCGCGGTTTCGGATATGCGTCGTACCAGGCTGACTCTTGGGCCGCCATCCCTCAATATTGCTCCGCGAGAATGGATGGAACTCTGCGAGCAATCAAAGCGGTTTCGAACAAGTGATTATTTGGGCAGAGTGGGAGCACCACGAGCCGACTACCACTTGGCGCAGTCACTCGCCCCCGGTTCATTCGCCGAAATATTGCCCCACCCAACAAAGCCTCGCACTTAGTCACTCACATCTTTTGATTGGCTCAAAGAAATTGTCCCAGTTGCCTCCATTCCCTACTAAAATGTACGACGCCACAGAGATACTCGCACGCAGCAAAATCTCGCCTGCTGGTCGAGGCACTTTTAAAACTCCGTCCTCTCGGATTCCCTTGACTACAATCCTTTGCTCTGTCGACTGCTCCCGCTACATCAAAATGGCATACTCTCGCGATGGCCCAGGTATTGGGCCCAAACACGACTCTCTGGAGCACCACTCAACTCCACCGGCCAACATCGACGCCGAGAAACAACAAAGTCAAGAACAGGTGGAACACAAAAAATCAGTATACGCGGGACTTGGCTGGTTAGACCGGCTACTCGTCCTCTGGATCTTGTTGGCAATCATCGTCGGCATCCTGCTTGGCAATTTTGTCGGCGGTGTTGGGCCAGCTCTCCAGAAAGGCAAATTTGTCCAGGTCTCCGTTCCCATAGGTAAGAGCAATCAAACGATACTCTTCTTTCTTCCATAACTGACTGGAACTCTCTGCGGTGCAGCTGTCGGTCTGTTGGTGATGATGTACCCAATCCTCTGCAAAGTCAAATATGAGACCTTGCATCGCATTTTTGCCCATCGCCAGATTTGGATCCAACTGGGTTTCAGCGTTGTGGCCAACTGGATTATTGCTCCCCTTCTTATGGTATGTTACGCGCTACGAAGCCTTCGTTCAACTGTATGCTGAAGAGATAGCTCGGATTGGCTTGGGCCTTCCTGCCGGATCGACCTGAACTTCGGAACGGCCTCATATTTGTGGGTCTAGCACGCTGCATTGCCATGGTGAGCGCGCTCATCTATGTTGTTGAATGAAGTATTCACTAACAAAACTACGTCGAAGGTCTTGATTTGGACAGGTCTTGCCGGAGGGGATGAGGAGTATTGCGCAATTCTTGTGGCCTTTAATTCAATCCTGCAGATGGTCCTCTACGCACCCCTGGCTATTCTTTTCGTCAACGTTATAAGCCACGGCGGAGACTCCAAAGTTGCGTACTCGACAGTCGCCCGAAGCGTCGGGGTCTTTCTTGGGATACCTCTTGGAGCTGCCGTTGCGACCCGCTTAATCCTCAGGCGCATCAACGCTACCTGGTACGACCAGAAATTCCTCAAGTGGATCGCTCCGTGGTCACTTTTAGGGCTTCTCTACACGATTCTCGTCCTATTCGCCTCCCAGGGAAGGCAAGTAGTCCATCAAATTGTCTCAGTTGTGCGAGTCGCTGCGCCTCTTATTGTATACTTTGTGGTCATTTTCTTTTTGACACTGTTGATCACAAAACGTCTCGGGTTCGGATACAAACTTGCAGCTACTCAGAGCTTCACTGCAGCCAGCAACAACTTCGAGCTGGCGATCGCGGTTGCGGTGGCCACCTTTGGAGCTACCAGCGACGAGGCTCTGGCCACTACCGTCGGTCCCCTAATTGAGGTGCCGGTTTTGATTTCACTTGTCTATGTTGTGAGATGGATTGCCGGTCGTTGGAACTGGGAAGACTAGTCACATGGAATATTTGAATGCAGGCTTAAAGCGCACATGAGCGAGAATTTGTATTCTTCCTGCCTTGTCACGCAGACTCCAGAGTGTGGAGGTTGGAGAACGACCCATCGGTGGTATCTCTTGCTAGGTGGTGCCGAAGCACCCGCCGATTTATTGCCGGGCGATTGCTGAAACGGGCAGAGTGGGGAGTTTCGATGATCCGGCAAAATCGGAAGCCATGTCACTGGCCTATTTTAATTGGGCCGGGGAGGCTGTTAAATTCCTGCCGCCGGAGATGTAGGTGGTAGATAATTTCAGCGCCAGTCCCATACCCCATATGAGTACATCCGCTGGCTTCAACTCCAATTGCTTTCTATATAGGTATATGTACTAGAATGAGTCAGATGCTCGCAGTTCTTAGCAGCAGAGGATCCATGGTCTATCATTAGTTCATGGCCAGCGGCTCTCGTTCACTAAAGCGGTCACCGAACAAGGCGAAGTGCGGCCGCATAACAACGGTGTATTTCACAAATTCCTCAGCACAATCAACCAGTCGGTCTCGATTACTTCCCGGCATTAATCTCGACCCGCCTTCGTCCGCGTCCTCGCCTGTAAATAAGGTGTAGGCCTGCGGAACTGATGACTGGTTGGGGATGGTAAACATCCGCATCCATCTGCCTAGAACACGCAGGCTGTTGATCGTGTTGAAAGATTGTGATCCCCCGGAGACCATTGCCAATCCTAAGGTGCGTCCCTGTGTAGGTCGCACCGATCCAGTACTTAACGGGATCCAGTCAATTTGGTTCTTGAAGACGGCTGTAAGATTACCATGTTGCTCCGGTGACACCCAGAAGTGTCCATCGCTCCAGCGACTGAGGTCTCGTAGTTCTTGCACCTTTGGATGGCTATGCTGGTCATCATCTTTGACAGGCAGACCTTGCGGGTTATAGACGCGCACGTCACAGCCGAGCCGCCAAAGTATACGGGCGACTTCAAAGGCGAGAAGTTTCGAATAGGACCTACGCGGAGTAAGTATGTCTTAATCAGATGGACCTCGCACGTTATCTTACCTTCGACGAAGACTCCCGTACAATATCAAAACTCTAATCCTCTCGCCTGTTATTCTCAAGTCGTTATACGCCAATTCAGTCACAGTGGCGAGCTCCAGCTTGCTGACCCAGTCCTGCTGTTGGACATTGTCCGGGAGCAAGAACGGTCGATATCTCGAACGGATCGTAGGCTCATCCATAGATGCCGGGATAGAAAGCGATCGGTAGGCAAAATCAGGATGACGTTCAGGTTTTAGAACCACGCGCATGGACGACGTATTGTTTAGATCGCCATTCAATGGTAGGTCAGATTTGGAGGGGATTGGAAGGATCCGAAGATCCTGCGCTTCGGCGCAGACGGGAGGATGTCGGGGTTCAGCGGCCACCGTCATTTTGCGGGGGCTAGATGTGAAGGCGAGAGGTGGGAATCTCGATTGATTGATGGTACGAATGTGACCGAGATGATTGATACAAATCGGCGGTTTCATAAGGTGCTGGAGGGCACTGCACGAGCGAAGGGCAGTGATCCCTTAATGTCTGTGGCTCAAGAAGGCCTGGGTATTATTGGTCTTTCAACAATTTTCGGCAGTCGCGATCGCTTTGTCACTCGGCGACGATGATTCGCCATTGACGAGATTAGCGTCGGCGCCCTCGGCTATTGCTTATGTCACTCCCTCCCCTGTCGGGTGACCGTGAGGTTTTTGCCGGTGGACCTTTCTGGAGGCTTCTACTAATTAAATAAACTCTACGGCGATTTCTCTCACTTTGAGGACGCCTAAGAGTAGTCAGAGACTTATTATCACGCAATATCTGCCGCCTCATCTGCGTCACGGCCGCGTTGTCCCTCCCACTCTTCGTCCAATCATAGTACTGTCTCGAAAGAAGCGACGCAGCTCATTGTGCATTGCGACAAAAATGAATTAGGGTCCTGGTACCCCGCGAATTATGTGGCTCCGTTGTTCTACAGCATGGGTACTAGGGTACAGACATCGTATTTGCGACCCCTTCCTTCAAGT
Organism: Exophiala dermatitidis NIH/UT8656; assembly: GCF_000230625.1. Taxonomy (NCBI): domain Eukaryota; kingdom Fungi; phylum Ascomycota; class Eurotiomycetes; order Chaetothyriales; family Herpotrichiellaceae; genus Exophiala; species Exophiala dermatitidis. The sequence goes on along the minus strand of NW_008751649.1, from coordinate 2,349,982 downwards.
CCCTTGCTAAATATGGTAGGACTCTTTCCCTGAACGAACGATCGACAGAAACCGTCTTAACCAACGTAATTTCCGCGCTCGACGTCAAGCGTACGTCCAGGAGTTAGAGCAGCGTGTCCGGGAGCTCGAGGATGCCGGGGTGCGGGCAACAAAAGAAGTCCAGCTTGCAGCTCAGCAGGTGGATAAGGAAAACCAACTGCTAAGATGGCTGCTCAAAACCCAGTTCGGTGTCAACGCAGGCCAAATCAGCAAATTCCTTTCCGAACTCAACTATCCCACCGATTTCTGCATGCAAAGCTCCGTTCGGCTAGAAGGCGGAGCGGACATGTCTAGAGTGTCCGGGGAACCAGTATCGAGCCTGATATCGACCACGAAACCTGGAGAGGTGGTCATGCCGAGAGCGACGCAGGGTTCCCCCTTTCCAACACCGATGAGTTCGCGGGAAGAGAGACAACAAGGCGTTGGAATTGGCCCAGAATCTCCAGAATATCAATTCAAGTCTCCCATTACACCGTTAGCGGGCATAGACGCTCTGCAGTCAGGACAAGCTACATCACATGTTCATTTATTCAATCATGGACTCCGGACGACTCTCCAAACTCCACCTTCGCAGTCCCGAACCCATGAGGGCCGAAATGAAACCGAACTTGATCATTCCTGTCATCTTCAGCCCGTGGATCAGCATCTTCGAGATTCCTGTGCTACATCTGAGAAAGCTACTGATTCTTGGGCTGGAGAAACGCCGTGCGAGGAAGCCGCGAGAATCATTGCGAGTCTTCGCGGGCCGAACACCCAGAGCGATGTATGGAGTGAGTTGGGTTGTGGCACAAGTCAAAGCTGCAGGGTTAAGAACCTCTCGGTTTTCGAGCTGATGGATATGCAATGATCATTCCGTGGGATTATGCTCCTTTACTCGGCACTGTGGACATTCTCCTCGAATGGACTTTGCGAACTTTACATGCTGAGTCTTTGGGCGTAGGCATAGATCCCGTTGCATTTCGCGTAATGGTATCGGCCTAATATGTGTTTCATTGTCTAGACTCTCCATTTAATGACATGCCTCTCCATGGATTCAGGAGGCTGCCTGATTGCGCATAGCCAAGCTGATTGTTTCAATACGACTTCTACTTAGCTTCCTTTCCACAGTATGTCTTCCCGCTTCAATTTGGATTGAGTCACGCGATGTCAGAATTCTTCTCAAGGAATGAACAGTCATGACGATGAAACACAGAAAAGTTCCGGACTCCCTCCAGCCCAACCACAAGCAAGCCCGGTATCAGGCAGAAGCTTGGACTCCAATAATCCATAAAATTCTGTCACGTACCGTTGTCCTCTCACGCAGTTCTCATTTCTCCTTCGTAATGACCATGTCCTCGGTTGGTGATGCATCAATGCTCTCTCTATCACCGTGATATCTTTCTGCCAGCTCCTCCAACGTTTGACGCTTTGTCTCTGGAATCAGCAGGGTGGTGAATACTCCACAAAGCATGAAGAGAGCAAAAATTTCCATGACGTGATTCAGCCACTTGTTCGTGCCAGTCTTGTTCCTTAGGGGCCCAATTAAGGCCTGAGCGAGGACAGCACCGACTTTTCCCGCAGCGGCTGAGATACCGTGCGCTGTCGACCGAAAGCGTGTGGGATACACTTCGCCAGGGACTAGAGAAATTAGCTCTCAACGATGAAATTTCGCCAATAGCCTCACCAATGAACGTCGTAGAGTTTGCCCCGAAGTTGGAAAAGAATTGGCAAAGGACGTACAACGCTAGGAGCGTATGTGACGATAGTGAATGATAGGCAAATCCGATGACGCAGAACAATATCGTCAGAATAATGAAGCTGGCCATCTGAATGGGTTTACGGCCGATTGTGTCGATAAGCGCAACCGAAACCCAATATCCTGGGATGTTGCCGGCGACGGCTAGGATGAGATTGCCGACGGCCGTATTGTATAGGTTGTCGTAGACGTTTTTGGAGCTGGCGTACCCAATTGCACCAAGAATGGCGGAATTGTTTAAGCCTAGGCCCCAGAAGGCAACGTCAATGAAGAACCATGACCCTGCAGTTCCGAGTAAAATCTTCCCATGCCTCCATTGCCGAAAATGGGTGAAGAACTCAGACCATGTTGCCTTGGGCGCTTCGTTCTTTCTGCGGGTCTCTGCGACATAGGCATGACCTTCCTCCGCTTGTCCCTGTCGCTTACCACGAAGATATGCCCGAACATCCGCTTTCGCCTTTTCGACGTCCAAGGTGATATCTGCAGTGTACCGTGGTGTCTCTGGGATTGTCAAGCGGAAGTACACCGCTGCAAGAGCTGGGACCGTGCCGAAGGCAACAATACTGCGCCACATCTTATCGGCAGCGATCTGGCATCGCTCATCACACTGCGCCGGTGTGGCGGCCGGTAACAAGGCGTCCTTCGAAGCAACGACGCAAACAAAGGAGACTAACGCTGCCGCGAGGTTGCCAAATCCCTGCCTGCGGCATCAAGTTAGTAAAGTTCTGCTCCATTACAGTAAGACTTCTCACATTGCAAACACCGCGTTCATCAACGCTCCACGCCATTTGACCGTTGCAAACTCAGATGTGATCACAGACGAGAGAGGATAGTCACCGCCGACACCAATACCCATGACAACCCTCCAGAATATCAACGGCCCTAGAAAGGAAAGAGCGGGACCTTGGCCAGTTATCGTTTGACCAAACGTCCCAACCAATATAATGATCAATTCGAGGCCGTACATTCTCTTCCTTCCCAATTTGTCCGCGAGCCATCCAAAGATGACTTGACCAATAACTGCGCCTGCTGTCGTGGAAAGCTTAATGGCAGTATCCGCAGATGTGGGGATCTTGTGGCCCGGGAAATAGACCAAACCAATGATTGCAGTAATGAAGTTTGCGCTGAAAAGGTCATAGGCATCTGTAAAGAAGCCCGTACCAGCGACAAGGACGGCTCGCAGATGGGAGAAACCCACAGGCGCCCTGTCTACCTCAGCTAGCGACTTACGCCTCTGCTCGTGAACGCTCAACCGGGACCATGAGAATCGTTGGGGGCGGTATTGAAGGTTTCTTCCTTAGAAGGGAGAATATGAGAAGCCATCTTAAAGAATTGTATCTTTATCTCACAAAAAAATCTTGGAAATCTGCGAAAAGAAGCATTTAAGGTCGATACTCAGGTCTCAATATATATTTGAACAGGAGCTAGAAAAAGAAAAATTTCGCCAATACATCTCATTCAGTCCACACCAATGACATATGCACGTGGGTACAAATACAAAGATCTATTTGTGCATTAATGGTGGAGGTCAAGTGAAAGTAAGCGAATGTGTGGGAATGGAGATCGCCTTTCGGTAGAGGTAGCGGAAGCGTGCATTGCACGTAACGTAGGTATTAATTGACGGATCGCCTTAGACAGATAATGCGTCGTGAATTACCAACACCTACAGCTTTGTGGTAAATCAGTGTCTAGCAGTCTGATGGACAACCGTGATTATCACTCTTGCGCCTTATGACGGCACACTATAGAGGTAAGTACGTCTGGGTAACAGAGGGCCTCGTGCTGGCCAGCACAGTGCCGGTCAGAAGACACAGCCTATTCCATTCGGTACTATGCTGTAACGTCAATTCGCCTCTGATTGATGTTCGCACGTCGCCTTAGCTCGATACGGAAATGTGTCATGCAGCACTCTTCAAGCATAATGAAGCTCAACCAAGGCTTTTAGCGCCTTCGCTAGTGGAGCTTCTGGCAAGGTTGTTGTAAGGAACCAATCAAGCGCGAACACTGACAAAGATGTCTAACCTGAATGTCTCTAGCACGCTGCCACAAAGAAACATTTGAGGGGGTCATGAAGCCCTGTCCTCATTTGTCGTCGGTCGGGGAAAGACTTCAGTTCTTATAGATCAGCGGTAGCCACGTCGTTGGACCTGTTTGTGGCTCTGTAGCTTAGCTCGTAATTTGTCATTGTTAGAACCTGATTCGCTTCCCGACTCAGTGCTTCTCTCCTTAGGGTGAAGTCCTGGCGCTACCCTAGCGACAGACCACTTGCCAACAGCCATTCGTCTGGGACGACATGGCTAGTTAGCATGGTTAGGGTCAATCGGACGGACGCACTGACATACCTCCAATTATCGCAAACAAGACAGGATGTCTTGACTCCATGCCTACTCACTGCAGCAGGTGTTGGTTGAGTCTGGGAGGGTATCCACCTTTTTGAGTAGAGTCTTTTCGAAGTCTCGTGCCTTGTGGACCCGTCCCGTGTTCTTATGCTATTTCAACATACGAAACACTGCATTCCCTGACCACATAAGGACTCTGGCAGCATCGCATCTCCAGGAATAAGGGTGAAATACTCACAGCTCCTCTTCACTAGTTATCTTAAATGAACGGCACAACAGTACAAGCTTTGTCCACACTGCATGAGCAGGGCTGGGCACCTCGAATTTCAATCACAGTAAACACTCCCACCCCCTTAGACGCCGGAGGCTCCCAAAGGCCATCAAATGGTGGTGCTTGGAGTCCGCTGCAGGAGCTCAGCGGGGTGGTAAGTCTTACGAGCAGGGAGCCGCTCACCATAAAACATGCTCAAATCAGTTTTGAAGGTACTCGCTTGAAGAGCTGCCTGAAAGTTTATCTCATTGACCAGTCTAATCACCATAGGCGAAACTCGAGTTCATACTCAAAGTGTCAGCAAAGAGGACCAACGAAGAATTGTAACCCGGAAATCAAGATACAAGGTGAGTTACGAACCGGCAAAGTAGGACCAACTCTTACTTTACGTCCAGTTCCTAACTCAATCACTCGACCTCGACAATTTGGAACGGTCAAATCCCCCCGAGGCTGGATTTTGTCATTATTCTTCTCAGTTTCATTTTATTATTTCCAAGTGGGTGACACCAAGAAGCGGGAGTGCCCCGCGGCAGTGTCTTACTCTTCCACCAACCTTTTGTCATGGACCTATCTTGACAGATGATGCCGACAATACCACCTACGCTCAACCGCTGATCGAATACAATCTTAGAATTGTAGCGGTTTTCACCGACTCACACGCAACGGGAGGGGCCGTCAAAGTATCTGACCAACTGGAAATCCACATTCAGGCCGGCCCCGAGGTCTTTCCTCCTTGCGATACCGAAGACTGGTTCAGTGACCTTGTGACCAAGCAAAGCCATTCGCTTCGACCGTCCATCTTCAGCTTCCAAAAATACACGATGAATGTCATCGCTCATGAGCCTTCTCCAGTCCTGATGGTTGTGGCCCATCCATTCGAGACCACAGAAGTAGTAATTCGCGTCGTCGTCACAGCCTCACCACGCAACGTTGATATAGGGGCGTTCGCTACGTTTCTGCAAAGAATCGGGTTCAAAATCATTCCAGGACTGCGAGCAAAAACGTTTTATTCCACGCAGCCGTTCCCAAAACTCCCTGCGCAAGCTCTTCTGACGGTTGATGGGCCCCATCGACTTCACGATCAGATCCTAAAGTTGGAGCAGGTTGATCGATCCTTGACCTCTTGGCGACTCGTGGCAACTAACGCCGCGCCATTAAGTGACAGAGGAGCCATCGTTAGGTCAACAATTGGACACAAAATCCATCCTCCAAGGAGCGATCCAACGCCACCGGCGGAGTGGCATAGTGAGATATCTTTCAGCATCAAGTTGCCTAACGACGTTACGCCGACTTTTTGTAGCGCCATTGCAGCGAGACAATATAGTCTCATCATCCTGCTGAAAGCATCTGGTATCAGCATCGAAAACTTCGTTCTCGAAGTGCCGATCCAGCTTGTGTCAGCTCCCACTCTTTCAAACTCAGTCTACTGGAGTGATTCAGGAGATGGTCTCTCAAATGTCTATGAACCCGAGCATTTGGATTATGAGCAGGACTCATGTAAAGTGATCTACGATGATCCACCACCAAAGTATATATAGTTCAATTGTGCGAGAAAGATACCGAACAAATGATAGCCGCAGACAAGATGCCACCTTATAAGTAATGCCACCCATTCCCCAAAAGGCTCTCTGTTCCCGGCGATGTCGGAAGAGAGAGAACGGAATATAATCATCACGCGGCAGCACCCATGGAAGGAGCGATTCACATGACAGGCCCGTGAATGACTCTAAGAGCGAAGAGTTGGGCTGAAGGTGACATTTTAACCGTTTTCGCCTCTAAATCTGGCCATTCAGAGCGAATCTTGATTTCAATTGATTCCTATACTAAGAAATTGAAAAATTCAGTGGTTATCTGCCGGGTCCACCTATCGTAGTTTTCCTGCATCATCCAGATCACTGGTAGAAGGCGTAGCCCTCAACATTTAGCCGCATTATTCGACGTTGAATCTAGGTCGAAGAGAACTCCGGCGTCTTGAGTAGTAGCTGAGGACGCTTTGCGGAGTCGCTCCACCTCCCGCTGAAGTGCAATAATGTAATCGATTGCCCGTTCGACCGTAATCGCTTTACACGGGCCCTTCTTCTGCTTCCCGACCGCGTCCATCTGCGGCATTAAACCTTGGAGGGTTTGAATGGCTCGCGACAGCCGGTTTCTGCGATTCCGTTCGTCGATCATATGGGCCCTTTGTTTCGAAAACGTGTCGGCGAGAAACGAGTCTGGATAATTGAGGCCGTGATGGGAGTGGCTTCCTTCCTTGATGCAGCCATAGTTTGACTTGACCGCCAGAACACCGTACGAAGGTCCTGCTACAGACCCTCCTTGAGCCATGTCAGCTATCTCAACTGCGGCTCAGTGTATTAGACTTATAGCGTACGAGGCACAACCTGTTCCGTCTGAGTTTCCTTTTCACTCATTAAAACGAAATCAGGAAAATATTTACTCTCTTCTGGCGCCTAAATCATATGCTATCCGCTTGAAATCGATAGCGTGCTTGTCAAAAATAAAGAGAACACTTATGCTCACAACTGAAGGCCCCTATAACCGGTTCGGTGGGTGCTGAGGTGCGGAGTATAAGGCTCTGAAAGGGTAATTCTAACCTCTAGGGTATACATGATCTTGGGAGCACAAAGGTAGACAAATGAATTTAGAAGAGCAGTATCTTCGGAGACCTTCCGAGGCTGTGCGGTACCATGCAGCGTGGTGTGTCACCTTCTCCGTTAGATTCACCAGCCTGGACTGCTATAAACTGGGCGTCAAGGTGCGGTGAATCAATGAAGCTACAAGCCAGGCGAAACCCTTTACTGAACGGAGTTAATTTCCTGGGGGCAGTGTGATCCAAGTACTCCGTACATGAGCGAATGGGACCTGATCAGTGACTAAGTATTAGCCCTTTCCCGCTCAACTACTGCCCAAGCAGCTCTCCCCTTAGCTTTCATTCTGTCAATGGCGCTTCCTGCCTTTCCCGTCATGTGCAAGTTCACTAGCATAGATCACTAAACAGGAGGGGCTTAGTCGACTCCGGTCACAAGGTGAGCAATGAGCGAACTGCGAAGAGCAGCGCAGAAGTAAATTTACCTCACCCCCCAGTGTAGGCCTAACTCGATGTGGCTTCCATGCAGATGCCGCCCAATCTTTACGCCTTGGGGGCACAAAGCGCAGGTTGGAGATTCAGGGTGCATAAAAGGAGGCCTGCTCTTGTTTGAACCTTGACTCTTCTCACACAGCTCCACAAGAATTGAGGGAAACAAGACCACAATGGCTGCCACAGATAGGACTTCTCCGCCGACCCTGAAAGAGTCAGTGAAGCAAAGCGACTTCTCATCCATCACCGAACCAACGAACACATCCGGAAAAGAGGTATGCACAGAATGGCTGATTTTACTCTTACATCATGCAAACATGCTGACGAGTACCAGAATCTAACCACCACTAAACACATGATCTTTGAGCCTCAAAAGTTGGAGGCCAACGAGAATGTTCGTGACGGGAATTCCAACATCAGAAATTTTCGTTCAATAGCAGATCTAATTTATTTTACAGGACCAGAGAAGACCATCGGGGGGAGATACCCATAGACAAGGTTCCAATTGCACCGAATGGGTCATATGTTGTGTATTTTGCGGTCTCATGGATAAGTAGCTATCGGAGAGTTAGTCAGTAGGGCTTCAAATTGTTCTGGTGGGCGCCCCCTTTACCCGTATAGTGGACAACAGACGTCTAGTTATTGGTAGTTGTCCGGATTGTACCGAATCGCCATTCGGGCCTAGTGCTTTGTCACTGAATCCTCCTAATTCGTCGTTTCCCTTTCTGCCTCGTATGACAAACAACACGTAGACTAGCGCTAAATTACACGACTCCGGGGACTTTGGTTGGCCCGTTCGAACTTTGTGTGAGTAAATATGCTCGATTCCGTGGCAGCGGGCCATGGAGTCGCTGGGCCCGCTTGGATGGCAGTCCGCTGTCGATTTTCCGCAAATGCTTGCGGCCCCTTGGCATGTGCCGCCTGCACCTAGGTTTGAGCTGGCACTTCCTCTGTATTTGAGCCAGCTGCCTGAGGCTGCATCCGGGATTCAGCGGTAGCAGCTACCGCTCCACCATTTGGGGAATGATAGTGTGCAATGGCTGGGTGTATAGTCCTCTGATTATCCGTGCCAATCACAGCAGTCATCTCCACGTCTCCGTTATAAGCACCATGACCGTGAACGCGACTATTGTGGATCACGGCTGTAGGTGCACTCAGACTCGATAGTATCATAACAGGTCCTTGAGTTGCTCCCGCTGTAGCTATCCGACTTGTCGTTTCCTCGTGGTTTTGCTGGCGTATCAGTCGTTCTCGGTGAACCATCAGATTCGTCACATTGACGGGACAGTAGCCTGGTGGCAAGGCTGATTTCTTGCACATAGGGCATAAGGAGGAGCTGTTACGGAGAAAAAGGTCGATGCATTCGGGGTGGAAGATGTGGTTGCAAGGGAGTTCGCGGATGGGAGTTTCGCTATGGATAAAATCGCCGAGGCAGATCGGACAGGCTGGCTGGGAAAATGGTACTTGCCGTGTAGCCGCTCCGCCGGGCGTAGCTGGGGCACCTTCTATTTTCGAGGTGTAAGTATATTTCGGCAATTTGTCGAGGATATCTTGAGGAACGCTGAGGCGTCTGATTCCGAGAGCTTCAAGGTCGACTTCGCCCCTCGCGATACGCAAGGAGAGGAGGGTGCGTTGCCGTCGCTGGATCACCATGGTAAGCAGGAGGATGGCTAGAAAGATGGCAAGAGTGGTGATCACGAAGACCCATCGGCCGTCTAGCGAGCCGCGGCCCGGCATATCGTAATGAATGAGTGGCTCATCCAATGCGTCTCATCTAGTTTAGTGAGTGTCCCGGCCTTCGTGCCTGCGCTGACGTCCGCCGCGTCCGTCGCTTCGGTGGTCGTCTAACCTTGTCTTATATATACCTCGATTCGTTGTTGAGATTCCGCGTCCATAGGAGAGCAAACACGACATGAGCTACATTCGTGTGGGCCTCCTCGTCTACAGAGCTTATTACCCCAGACGTCGAGCGATGTTTTACTGCCACGACTCCGTCTTGCCACTGGTTCTTTGTCAGCATCCATTTCTACTGGGCGGGAAACACTGCTTGGCAAGACTTCCTCATTCGTTATCGAGCGTACGGAGCTGACATCGGGGAAGGGATATGAATAGAGCCAATTAGGGACGTTCAGTGACAAAGCGCTAGACTCCATTTGATTACAAGCGGAATAGCTCGCCTTGTGGGCCGCGCATGCCAATACATCATTTCACCAAAACAATCAACATGTCCAACTCATTAGGCTCGCAACAAGCGCCACGGAAGCATCGAACTCTCGTCTTTGCATCAGTCGAAGTGGGCAGCCCCTTATACGCATGCTGTCGAAGCTGACGATAGAACTTTGATATGCGACAGAAGAGTTAGGGGTTGGAGCAGATAGTACCGGAATTGGAAATTAGTTGTTCGATTTCGTTCATTAGCTCGAGTTGTCACTAATTCACTTCGATTGGCTGGAAGGTGGTACGTAAACCACGGGACCGTTGACAGAGTATAGAATTCCCCTGTGATTTGACACAAAAGGGACATTAGGCATCCTCTAGGTTCTAGCCTATCCTCACACCAGCTAGATGTGATACATTCTCCTCACGGAACTGAGAACCGTTTCTGTAGAATGTCGCTTACAAAACACACCGAAATTGCACTTGGACCATATCAGCTCATAGAATTGCTGCCGGAAACCATTCATCTATTAAATTAGCAACGGAGCCAAAAGCCATTCTTACCATCTACGGCGCGAATCAACGCCGATCAGAAGTGGTATATCAGAAGCGGTCTGAATTGTCCTTTGCTGACCAATACAACAGGATCCTTCACCAATACCTCTCTGAATTCTGCGCCACAGACGACTGACTGGTTCTAGAATATTCGTCAAAGGAGTAATGTTTCTCGATGGACTGGATCTAATTCAGCGGGGAAGTCGGATATCCATTTGAGCCTAGCGCTTTGTCATTGAACCCACCTAATTCGCGATCAATCCTATCATCTGCTCCGCGGGTCATCAGGGGCCAGTCTTCACTTTTGCGTGGACAGCGTCTTTAGCTCCATAATACTACGGGCTTCGTGCAGTGGACTCGCTTGATCGGCTGAGTGGTTGACAGGTATCGGTGCGACCGTACCCCGTGCCTTATCCATAGGCAGGTATAGCAGATGCAAAGGCGACTATGGTCGAATGGTAGGGACCCAAGAAAAATGTAATCTCGGTGACTATATCTACGAGGCTACATTTAGCCTGTCCTCGTCCTTTCAATTTCAGCAACAGGAGGGGATAACTCTCATTTCCGCCATGAAACACTCGTTTCGGTGCTTGCAAGGATGAAATCAACTATTCGAAGCTCTCGCCTACAATATGATGGGATTTATCCGACTACCAATGAGGAGAGACTCCAAGACGAAAGTAGGTCATTCTGATTTAATTTCCTTATTCTATCTGGACTCACATCGTGAACAGCCATATTGACGAGCCTGAGAAATTTGGGGCAAGTATTGCAACAGCAAGGAAAGTACGAGGAGGCGGAGCAAATTAGCCGGCGAATGTTGGCAGGTTATGAAGAAGCACTGGGACCGGATCAACCGGAGACGCTGGTATGCGTGAGCATCCTTGCGACGTTGATTCAACTACAAGGAAGGTACGAGCAAGCAGAAGAAATGAGTCGGCGAGCACTGGCAGGATTTACGACGGTCCTCGGGGCAGATCATCAACACACGCTGAGGAGTTTGAGCAATCTAGCGACGGTACTTCAAGATCACACGAAGTACGCGGAGGCGGAGGAGATAAACCGGCAGGCGTTGGCAGCATTTGAGAGGACATTAGGACAAGACCACCCTGACACGTTGACGTGCGCGAGCAATCTAGCGATGGTGCTTCAAGATCAGGGAAAGTACGAAGAAGCACAGAAGACGTACCGCAGAGCGTCGATAGGGTACGAGAAGGCCCCACAAGCGAATTACGTCTCCTCTCAGCAGAGAGGATATTACATTGAACCACAGATGATTGCTAGGTGCCTTTTTTAACATCACCTTATTGAACTGAGAGCTGGATACAAACGGCAAGCAGAAAGCGAACTCGGACGTTCAACATTCTGGCACACCGTTGCCGGTGTTTTCTCTCATTGCTCCCCTTTTGACTGGCGTCGGCAAGCACTATTGCCCGACTTAGACTCAATGGTTGCAGCGTATTTGGCAAATAAGCAACAAGCACAGGCATGGATATAAATCTGGAATGATGACGAAGCAATGGGGCCGTTATGGATACCATTTTGCTTCCTGGCAGACGTGATCGGTTTTGATGAATGAGTAAGCAAGTAGCATCCATGAGCTTATACTCGCATGCAACGGCTATCGGAGCGAAAGTGCGAATACCCGTTACCACGGTTCTGGAAACAGATCCTTGCCTCTTCACCAACTACAGTGGAGTTGGGCCGAGACCACAAGACTGCGGTATTCTGAGGCTCGAACTGGTACCAATAGCGATCTCTAACGGACGAGTAGACTACCGCGTTATCCGGGCGCAAGATGTGTGGAGAAGACTTCGTCTATGGAAGATGTAGTCGTCCACTTATTTCTTCTTTCACCGTTTGTCCGAGCGTAGAAAGCTAACTGAATTGCATGGAATGTATTTCGCCAGGGACTAGAATAGTTAGCACTAGGTGAGGATATTTCGCTAATACCCTCACAGAAAAATGTTGTGGAATTCGCTCGAAAGTTGGAAAACAAGATTTGTGGAGCCTTCACTACCTTGCTTGTTCCAAAGACAAAGCGACAAACATTGGAGAAACTGGCACAAAGATACCATGGCGATAATAAGAGCATTGATGTGTCACAACCTGAGGAAGCCACTATCGCAAAGGATAAATGAGAAGGTCATGAAAGGAGAGTAACCGTCCGCACCTGCAGTTCTAGATCGAGGGAGATCAAGTTCTGCCCCATAAACGGACTTACTTGTGATGGAGATGGGGGCAATTTGAAGTTACTAAGGTTTTCTTCATGATAGTCATGACTACTGACGTCCCAAAAATGAGGTGTGACATCGATGACCAAAGTTGTTCAGATCATAGTTGCTTGACACCGTTCCGTTATGCGAAATATGCGACTAGTTTTGTGTCATCGACCGTGCAGGCCTGGATTGTACGGTTGCATCTGTCTCAATTCATTATGTTTCGAGGTTCATCGACTAAACAGTAGAAGCTCACAACAAAATGTCACACCAGCATTTCACCTCCGTTCCTTCTTCTCTCCTTCAGCACAAGCCACTCATTCGCACCTTAATGCAACAAAGACCAGCCTACGAGAGCGAACCAAGATGCCAAATCAACTCTATTTGCTGGCCCAGGTCTGAGCATCGTACTCGTCCATCATCCGGGTGTATTCGTCTCCTGCGCGAGCCCAGCCGCCGACACCATCACGCAATATAAAGCTCCGGACACCAACCACCTGGCGGTCCTTGATCAAATCGTCGAACCACCCAGCAGCCCTACTGCCGCGATGCTGGGACGAGCCTAGATAATACGAATTAGTCACCAGATCATCTAGAAGCTAGCAGGATACTGCTCACCGCAATAGAAAATCACCGATTTAATACCGGCATGCTGGCATATGTTCAGCAGAGTTGGGAGCGAATAATAGAGACTCTGGGCAGGTAGATTTAGTGATCCCTTGATTGTCCCACCCTTTGACCCGTCAGAGTAGACTCGGCGTACTCGGAATGGAATGTGCTCTTACCTGATAGTCTACTTTTCGGAGATCTACCAACAGAAAGTCCACGCCGGGCTTTTGGTCTTTCTGTAGGCGCTCGAGCAAATCTTCTCGTGTGATAGCATCGGGTGATTGGTTGCGAGGATTAGGGTAGGCTTCGTGCCATTCCTTGTTAGCTGCCATCTTGCAAGTTTGTGCTGAAGATTCGTTGAAGCGTCGATATTTATCAATGTTGACTGTTATAGATGGTAGTTGAAAACGCTGAGCTATGAGCAATCGTGACGTCGTGCAGGTCACACGGCTTCTGCTGATTCGCGTAAGCATTAGAACAACGTGCAAGAATCATTTGCTAGGACAACCGTGAACTAGGTCGCTTTATATACTGGCATACATGGAGAACGAAAAAGTTAAAATTTTTGAAAGGGGGATGGGTCTTTGCTGGCTTTGACCAATCACAATTCAGCCATGATAAAGGCTTAACCGTATCCGAGGGCAAGCTCGTAAAGCTTCACTGGCCTAGACCAAAAGACGATTATTCTGACGGAGTGCCACACCTGGACGATATAGATCAAACGTCCTAATGAAATCCAACAAAGCAAACAATAATGATGTCTCAACCCGAAAACCTTCGCGACCGTCTGGCCTCCTCTCTTTTTCTCGACGTTCCTCTTCGGAGCCCCGAGGGGCGGGCGACTCTCCAAGATATGATTACGCTATATTAAGAGAACCCTAAGGTGGTCTACCGTCCGAGTCTACGTCTAGAGAATAGCCGTTACCCCGTATCGGCGTGCGCGGTAGAGATGGGAAGGTGAGTAGCTCCTTTAAACTCCCCCTAGTATTTCTTCGATTTCCGTTTAGCGAACGTCGCGTCGCTAACAATGTTGACTTCGATAGTATCCGCCTCGTAGCTCGATAGGATTACATTTACCGATACTATAAAGCTAGTCTCGCGGCGAAATACGGCTTTACCGAGCTATACTTCTACTATAATCGGTAGATTACTAGGAAGTAGGGCTAGCGTAAGCACTACCGGCGCTACCTAAACGATCTCGAGTTACTCCCTAACTAGTGGAATCCCCTAACCTTCCGCTAGACCTTGGCCGCGGCTAGCTATTGCCTCTTCTGCTTATTTAACCTACTTAATCCGCTCCTCCCTCCCGAAGAGCGGTTCCGTTAGTACCCTAAAAAGCTACCCTAGTAGCAGCACCTAGACAGGTATTTTGAAGGGCTCGAGGGGAAAGACGGGCTCGGGAAGGAGGACGGGTCAAATAAGATCAAGGCGATATTGTATCCTAACCCGCGATACGGTCTCTCCTTCAACGCTATCGTAGATCTCCAATATTACGCCCAGGACACCCACTACTACAAGCGGACCAAGGTTAGCGCAAGCAAGCGACATTACCGTACAAGTCGATCGCATTTGAAACACGAAGATAGCTCCATCGCCTTCCCTGCCCTCCCAAAGACAGACTGCTACGACACTCTGCCTTCCTCGGTCGACTGGTGGCCGAGAGAGGCAGCGGCTCCCGTCGACCTACCGCGATCCAGCGACAGCCCACACTTAGACATATCGATTAACCCACGCCTTTCCGATCTGGGGCTGACGAATTTCGCCTCGGCGATAGGCCTAGGAGATTCCTACCCCTCCCCCGAACGCACGCAGAGTTCGAGCGGGACCAGCCCGTCGAAAGCGGAGCGTCGCGGGCCAGACGCGGTGGAGGCGGCGTAGCCCGTTAAGTAGGAGATCCTACCGAGCTGGCCGGCTACGGATACGACGGTCTTAACCTCTCCGTCGGCGGGTTCCCGATAAAGGACTCGTACTACGGTTAGTCCGATAGCGGACGTTGCTATAATGTAAATACCCCTAGAGACCCGCTCCGTAATAAGCTAGTAGCTAGACCGTAGGGCTAGAAATCTTCCGCCCATCGGAGTAAACAGAGAAGACGACCGGATAATAGGGATGCTCTGGCGTTCACCGGCAATGGCGATAAATCTGCCGACCTCGATTCTGATTTATTCCCATCCCGTTGCACAACCCCCCGTGACGCGATCGGCTCCCTCGAGCCAGGAGATGTCGATGTCGACGCCGTTTTCAATTAGTATTTATGCTCGACTTCACCCTCGCCCCCGCCCACTTCTTCACCGGACGACATAACCAGCGAATTAAGCGGAGCAACGTTATACGATACCGAACGTAATCCGTCCCGTAGTTACTTGGAGTTATATACGAAGACATCGAAGAGCTCGGCTCCGGAAATGTCGCTAGAGAGTAAGATAGCTCGAGGTCGAGACGACCCTTGCCACTCGGCGAATCGGACATACATCCATCTGCGAGTCGGCCAGCCTAAAATTACGCTTCGCCTTCGACTCCAGGGTAGATGCTAACCTAGAAAGAAGAAGGGTAAGGGACGATCAGGGAAAGGGGGGCAATCCAGGAACTGAGAGAGAAGGGGAGAAAAGGAAGGGGAGGCAGACGCGTCAGATCTGCCGGTAAGAGTGAAGTTCATGGCGAGTAAGATCATCCGCTGTCGGTGTGGTATGGGACCAAACTAGGACGCTGATCATGTCATGAATGGCGGATTTCGGAAGGTCTGCTGTGGCACTACCGCATACAGTGGTTCCCGAAACCGCCCTCCCTTTTGCTAACACATTGCAACTCTCTCCCCCCCAAAAGCTGAGGATAGAGCTGGGTTACGCTTTCCCAATCTGACATAGTTCGACTACCTAACTACGAATCATCAACGAGTGGATTTTACTATGGTATTTCCAATACCGTACGGTCCTGGTAATAAATTAATAGCATAAGGTGTAGGTTTCGCAGCACTAAAGCGCAAAACCCTTTAGTCACCAATGAGTGACCTTGAACGAGTTTTGCCGCGGCGTTGAGATCTCTGAGTGTCATCTGTTCGAGTTTGATTATGAGGACGGGTATCCCCTTGGTTGGGTTTAGACCAGCCTTGCAGGCAGGACAGACAACGGGTTAGGCGAGTTTGAATACGTGCTGGTATGATATCTTGGTGGTTGGTCTCGCTATCATTTGACCATGATGCTTATGTCAGAGAGCGCTCGAGATTGAGGAAGACCAGAGGATGGCTCATGAGTTGCAATTATCAAATCCTTCCACAGCTTCCTGTGGGATTCGCTTGCTTCGTCGCCTCTCAATCGTAGGAGGACGATATGACTTTATGCAGACACATTCACAAGCATCAACCGAAATTCTCTATCTCAATACTCTCGCTTGAACCACCTTAGATGCAGCGCAATCAGGATGACAGGCACAACGCTGACAATCTCGCCCAATCCAGCATACTGTGGCGGAATCCGCGCGTTGACGAAGGCACCCGCGGCCAACAATATAGCGAACAAATTGTAGACAAATGACCAGGCGAAATTGAAGAAGATACGATGTAACGCCGCTTTCGACAGATCCAGTAGCACCAAAATCCCACCCAGGGATGGGCGCACAAGGACGACGTCGGCAGCAGTCTGCGCCACGTCGCTGCCACTGTTCATGTGCACGCCGATGTCAGCTTGAGCGAGCGCCACCGCGTCGTTAGTCCCGTCGCCGCAGAAGATCACAACTTTCTTCTCATGCGCCATCAGGTTCTTAAGATACACCTGCTTATCGCCAGGCGTGCATCTAGATCTCGCATGGCTAGCCGGGATTCCCAGCTTAGCGGCAACAGCTTCGACGGCACCAGTATCATCACCGCTGACTATAGAGATAGCGATGTTGCGCTTTTGAAGCTCAGTAACGACGGAATGGGAGTCTGGGCGGAGGCAGTCGGAGAGGCCGAAGACAGCGATGAGTTGGTCGTTTATTGCTACGCCGAAGACTGTGAGACCTTTGGCAAGGAGATCTTGGACCTCTGGGAGAGTCTCGGCTGAGAGCCAGCGGGTATTGCCGCAGCGAACGTTCGCGCCGTCAAAAGTGCCTTCCACGCCTTTACCGGTGACTGATTTGGAGTCCCCAATCTTAGCAGCATCAACACCCTTTTCTTTGAGATAAGTTGATATTGCGGCGGAGACGGGGTGTTTGCTGTCGCAGGTCAAGCCGAGAGTGATGGATTCAACGAGGTCGTCCTTGTTGGAAAGATAGACTGCTTCTGCGACAGACAGTTCACCTTGAGTAAGGGTGCCGGTCTTATCGAAGACGACGTGGGAGACATTGCGGGCAGTCTCGATGGCCATTGCTGACTTGAAGACAACACCATGCTTTGCTGCGACGCCTCCAGCTATGACAACGACCATGGGAACGGCAAGGCCGATTGCGCAAGGACAGGAGACGATGAGGACCGAGATCGCGTATGTGATGGCGTTCACCACTGCACGGCCGCTATTTTGATGTCGGACAGAGATGCCAATGGCAACCCAGATCGCGAAGGTTACGATTGTGAGGATCAGGATGACTGGAACAAAGTAGCTGGCGACAATGTCCACAAGTTCTTGGGTCTTCGGTTTGGAGAACTTGGCTTCGTCTACCATGGCCGCAATCGTGCTAATCGTGTTGTTGCCAGGGAGATGTGTCAGCCGGACAACGAGGACACCTGAGCCGTTGAGCGAGCCTGCGATGACGGCAGAGCCTGGGTGTTTTTCGACAGGCAGGGACTCGCCGGTCACCATAGACTCGTCGACCTCCGTCATGCCAGAGACAATCATACCGTCAGTTGTGATACGAGAGTCGGGCGTGACTTTGAACAAGTCGCCATACTGCAGAAGACGAGCATCGATCTCTCGATCGCCACGGCCGTCTGCGTCGCACAGCACGGCAGTTGCTGCCTGGAGAGACCTAATGGAGACCGACTCCACTGCCCTCTGTCTTGCAAACGCGCTGACCCAACGTCCAAGCATGATCAAGGTGACGAGCAAGGTGCTGGTTTCGAAGAACTCCCCGGTCGGCAGCGGACGACCAGCCACCTGATAGGCAAACGAGACGACGGAGAAAATATACGCAGTTGAAGTGCTGAGGACGATGAGCAAGTCCATCTCAATAACATGAGTGAAGATGAGAGCTCTCAACGCGCTGGGGTAGAATGGCCCCGCGATGGCAACCTGCACAATGGTGGCCAGAACCAGTGAGGCGCTGCCGTAGACGATGGGTCGGGGAGGGAGGGAAGCCCAGGCCAGCACAAGGACAGGAATGGTGAGAATGGAGGAGAGCAGAGTAATCCAAGCAGTATGTCGAACGTGTCTTTTTCCGCTCTCAAGTTCCGAGGACCCTCGAGGATCGGCGAGTGTCAAAGGCTTGTTGAAACTCTTCTCGAGAAGTGTTCTTACTCCAATGATTTTGGCGTCGTATTTAATGCGTACGATGCGCTTGTCGGCAGCGATCATTTGAGTGACCCCGTCTGGATATTTGCGTTCAACAAAGGCCTTTGCATCATCGACAACAACGTCAACTTCTTGTCCTTCGTTGTTGAGTCGTTGACAGGCGAAGCCAGTGTTCTTTTCGACAGCCTTGATTACCTCGGCGACCGGACCGGCCTTTTCGTCAAGGTCGAACTCGGCTTGTGACAGCACCAGACTGGTACGAAGATTGCAAACTCCAGGAATATCGTGTAGAGATCTGAAAAGTTTAGTCTCACAGCCAACGCATGTAAGTCCCTGTACGTCCAGGACAACGTGCTCAACCGCCAAAGAGCCCTTCTCAATGTCGATATGATCTGTCACCTTTTCATCGTGTTTGGCAAATGAAGAAATCTCATCTCTGGAGCCGGAGCCAGAGCCAGAGCCAACACAACAGGCATCCTTTGAACATCCATCCTGGTTGGAACTGCCAGAACCGGGGCAAGAAGCGTTAGTTGCTTTCATGCCAGTAATCCCTTTGTCGGCTCCAGTCCAGCAAGACTCAGGAGCGGATGGTACAATCTTAGACGTTTCGTCGCCGCAGCAACCGTCTTCCTTCGCAGTGGAACATCCAATTTTCTCTGAACCGCAGCATTTGTCTCTTGTAACCCCAGAATGATTGTCTTCCTCGGTAACCAAGCAGCAACTTCTGTTTTGCTTCGCAGCGGAGGGGACCTTGAGCCCGCGGCAGTTGATGTCCTCAGAGGCACCGCAGTTATCCCTTGTCGCAACGTAACAGCTAGACTTTTTCTCGGTATCGCCACACTTATCGTCGTTTGTCCCAATGCGGCTGCATTTCTGCTCGGCACCGCCACAATCAGCTTTGCTTGCACCGGAGTAGGCACCATGTCCCTTCGTGCTACAAGAATTGCCCTGCTCCTCAACACCGTAGCTATCATCTTTCTTCACAGTTGAACATCCCAATGTCTTCTCGGAACCACAGCGTTCGCCTTTCTTTGAAGAGCTCTCGACATTATCGCCTCCACAGGATCCCTTCTTGATACAATCGCTCCCATTCACAGTCGTATTTAGAATCGACGACGAGCTCGTCTTCCTGGCAACAGCCGTTGTGCTCCAAGTCTGCACGGGCCTACCCACTTTGCAACACGGTTCGAGGTTGCGCGTTATAAGCGCTTTGCAAATGCAACCCACTTGCTTGAGGGTGGTAGCGAATTGTTCACGGGCGCTGCGGGAATGGGTGCCACATGCCCCTTGCTTGCGCTTGCGAGTTTGAGGGGAAAGGACGGAGGACTCGGGCTCGTCGGGAGATGTTACTACTTAACGAATTAGCACTACTCAATTAAAGCATCGCAAGGGGTTAAATACTTTTGTCACGGCTAGAGCTTTTTGTCTCAACTGCGCCGCATTCCAAGGTACATTGCCGACGTGCCACGGTCTCGAGGCAACTCTCTGTAATTGAAGATTCATTCAATACAAGGTTCATTCTAGGTTGGAGGCAGAACTTACCATCGCAACAAGGCCCAGCATCTGGGCGGTGCTCCCAAGTGACCCCATCAGGGTGGCAGGCAATGCACGGGGCGAGAGAGGTTCGAGAGGATTCCATAAAGTCGAGATGACCGAATAACGAAGGTCGAATGAGTTGTCGACGCGAGAGGCAATAAGAAACGGCGGGCAGCGGAGTCAGAAAGTGGCTTTTGGATAAAAGTGAAGCAGTGCTGCCCGTTGCTTGCTGGGATTTTCAACCCCTCTCAGGCGGAGTCCGAGCGATGAAATGGATCAGTCAGCCCAGCAGTCTGTCATTGAGAATGTAGCCTTCGTTAGTCCGTCTGCGAGTGGCATTAGCTTCTTCAGAGCTTGCACGAGTTCCAGGGAAGGAACCGATTTTGGGGAACCTTGGACCCAGCAAAAAGCAAACGGAGCCAACTCGCCAAGACTTCGTAAGATGGCTTGGACGTGCACAAGTGGACAGCTGGTGTTTGCCTGTGTCTGGGGCGGCAAGAGCGTAAAGCCACGCTGCAGCTAGTGGAGGACTTCTGTGGTGATCGCATTCCTTGTCCTTTACACGCCACCGTACTAGGGGGTGTCGGCTGTTCTTCAATATGTGCGGAAGTACCCAACAGGGGTACTCTGGTGCACGAGACGCATTGCAGACACTGACTATTTTGCAAGTTAAAATTACTTTTTTGAGTAGGGTTGAGTAGGGTTGAGCGGTTCGAGCAAGTTTGAGTTGAGCGGGGTTGAGCGGGGTTGAGCAGCGTTGAGCAGCGTTGAGCAAGTTTGAGCACATAAACATCAAAGCAGCCACCTCCGTACACCGGCCAAAATCCGCCCAGTCACGTAATGTAGGGTGGCGCAGACTTAGCAAACCTAGGTAAGATCAATCGTACCTGTTTCTAATATGCGTCTGCAGCGGTTATTGTTGATTCATTGCCCTCTGGGACAACTCAGTGCAGTGATCACTAACCGTTCACCATCTAGCAACCAGCATCTAGTTGCCAGCAAAACATTTCGAGCATCGATCAAGTCATTGATGATTGTTTCAGACGAATGGCACTCCATCCACTTCACCCGCCGCCCGCGGGCCATGTCACGACGACTGTTCTGATAAACAACGTCCACTGTGCCTCCTGCCTCACCTACATCCAGGAAGTCCTCAGTACATTACAGCCAGCGCCGTTAACGATTACCGCGAACTATATATCACACGAGGTGACGATAGTCCACTTTCCAGACCACTCTGCAACTGACATAGCTCGAGCTTTATCAGACGCAGCATTCGAAGTGCAGAGTGTGCAGACCGAAGATGAATCTGGCAATGTTATCTACGAGCAAGATTTAGTCCAGACCCATCAAGAATGGTTGGAGCAGGCTGCTCAGATGCTGAGCGAACAAGCATCAACTCTGTCGCGGCACCAGACGGCAGGACATCATGAATCACGAGACGATGCCGGCTACCAATTTGATGAGAAGCATTTAGACCACTGTGTTCTTTGTCAAAAGGCGAACGAAAAAGCCGAGACATCTCAGGATGTTATCGTGACCATCCCTGAGGCGCAAAAGTTTACAGCCACTCTCAGTATCACTGGGATGACTTGCGCGGCATGCATCCTCTCCATTAATGAAGGGGTGCAGGGACTCCAATTCTTGACGGATGTCAGCGTCAGTTTACTTACCAATAGCGCCACTGTCGCCTTTACCGGCCCGAAGGACAACATCGATCAGATTGTGGAGAGAATTGAAGACAGAGGATACGACTGCCACATCGAGAGCATCGTTGAAGTTGGACAACCACAGCAAACAAAAGAGCTAGTGGAAAGGACAATCATGATTAGAATAGCAGGCATGTTCTGCGATCAATGCCCACGACGGGTTATTGAAGCTTTATCATCACCGTTTCAGGGACGACTTGCTATTGACAAACCGCCGTCGTACGATGACCCCATCATCATCATGACATATCGTCCCCAACCCGGCATCATTACTATCAGAAGTATCCTTGCTACTATACATGGCGTCAGCGACCAACTCAGAGCCACAATATACCATCCTCCAACGATCGAAGAGCGCTCTCGAACTATGCAGCTCCGCGAACGGCGTCGTCTACTCCTGCGGCTTCTCCTTAGCTTCATCGTCGCCATTCCAACCTTCCTTATCAGTGTGGTCTGGATGAGCCTTGTTCCCTCGACCAACCGCGTACGAATATTCTTCCAACAAAATATGTGGATTGGTGCCGACACTCGCGCCGAGTGGGCGCTTTTCTTCCTTGCGACGCCTGTGATGTTCCTCGCTGCCGACGTCTTCCACACCAGGGCAATCAAGGAGATCCGAGCACTGTGGAGCCGGAATAGCAACGTCCCCGTTCTTCGAAGATTTTACCGTTTCGGAAGCATGAACCTGCTCATGTCCGCTGGAACGTCGGTGGCGTACTTCCCTTCGATCGCCGTACTTGCTCTAGAAGCGCAAAAAACTGGGCAACACAACAGGCGACTGTCGACATACTTCGACACGGTTGTGTTCTTGACGATGTTCATTCTCGCTGGACGCTACTTAGAAGCGTACAGTAAATCTAAGGCCGGTGATGCTGTCACAATGCTCGGAAAGCTTCGGCCAACCGAAGCTCTGCTCGTGAGATCCAATCCGGAATCGGAAGATAGTGAGTTATCTCTTCCGATAACTAATGGCGAGAGAATCAATGTCGATGTTCTTGAAGTCGGAGACGTTGTCCGAGTACTTCATGGCGTATCTCCACCAGCCGATGGCACGATCATCCTAGGCGATTCCACCTTCGATGAGAGTTCTTTAACCGGAGAGTCTCGGCCTATTACCAAGAACACGGGCGATCAAGTCTTTGCTGGAACAATCAACACCGGTAAACCGATTAATGTCCGAGTCACTGAAGTCTCAGGCGCATCTATGCTTGACCAAATCGTCAAAGTCGTTCGGGAAGGTCAGGCAAAAAGAGCGCCGGTGGAGAGAGTGGCTGATATCTTGACGGGATACTTCGTTCCCGTTATTACCCTCATTGCCGTATCAACATTTGTTGTCTGGTTTGGACTAGGCCAGGGAGGGGCACTCCCGGAGAACTGGCTTGATGTCGACACAGGTGGCTGGGCATTCTGGGCATTACAGTTTGCCATTGCAGTCTTTGTCGGCGCGTGCCCCTGCGGCATTGCCCTTGCGGCGCCAACAGCTTTATTCGTGGGTTCTGGACTGGCCGCGCAACACGGAATACTGGTTAAAGGTGGCGGAGAAGCGTTTCAAGAAGCTTCCGATCTGGACGTGGTTGTCTTTGACAAAACCGGCACGCTCACCGAGGGCGGAAACCCGACTGTGACAAACCATGATATCATTGCTTCTGGTGAGGAGGAGACGAAGGCCATCTGGGCAATCGCACAAGCACTGGAGGAGTCTTCAAGTCACCCCATAGCAAAAGCAATTGCTGCGCTCTGCGGAGGACAAAGCCGCACTACCATCGCCGACTCTGCCATTGAAGAACTGCCTGGTCGCGGTCTCAAAGGCACATTTACCATCCATACATCAGCCAATGACACCCGGTACGAGGCTGCCATCGGCAGTGAAACTTTCGTCTCCTCCCTTGGCACTCCTATAACTACAGACCAGTCCAACATTATGGCGACATGGAAATCCGCTGGGAAAAGCGTCGCGCTTCTGGCTGTGCGTCCATTGTCCCTCTCAGACAGGGACGAAACCACTTTTAAACTTGTTGCACAGTTTGCAACCACAGATTCTCTCCGTCCTGAAGCTGTTTCCGTCCTTTCTGCCCTACGTGAGCAAGGGTTAAGCATCTGGATGATCTCAGGCGACAATGCCATGACCGCTATTGCAGTTGGGCATCAGCTAGGTATCCCGGCGACCAATATCATTGCCGGTGTTCTCCCTTCGGAAAAGGCGGAGCGGATCCGTTGGCTACAAAATTCCGCCCCTAAACGCAACGGCAAGGCGGGAAGAGCAATGGTGGCTATGGTTGGGGATGGCATCAATGACTCTCCAGCACTCACTGCCGCGGACGCCGGAATTGCCGTCGGCTCTGGCTCAGATGTTGCTATATCAAGTGCCAAATTCGTGCTAGTGTCCTCAAACCTGCACTCCTTGTTGACTCTTATCACACTCTCCCGCACGGTTTTCCGGAGAGTCAAGTTCAACTTTGCGTGGGCATTGGTGTACAACGTGGCCTTGGTGCCAATTGCGGCAGGAGTGATTTATCCGGCACCCGGACACCCGAAGTTGAACCCTGTGTGGGCGAGTCTGGCCATGGCGTTGAGCTCGCTGAGCGTCGTATCCTCGAGTCTAGTTATGAGGACAGGAATTCCTATCATTGGGTTTAGAGCATCCAGGAAGACATAGTGGAGATAGAGTCCAGCAGGACTTTCAAATCCAGTCAGGGAGATCGCAGCTGGAGAAGACTTGTGATATTTACCTCAGGATGATTATTATCGCTTGTAGAGGGTATATAAACGAGAGGAGAATATATCTAGCACAAGGGCTGCAGTAACCCATGACATCTTAAACGGCCGAAGGCATTCAGCCAAAGTGATATTTAGATAGCTAGATGTGAGGCGTTGCCTCGAGCGTAACCTAAGACGAAAGGAGACATCTGTTGAGACAAACATCACCCAGAGGCCGGAAATCCAGCTACAAAACGTTGTTCGGGGTATTCTGTCATGCTACGTGCCAGAGGTGTGGTAATTTTAGGCAAAAACAGCATGAATGGCATTTCCAGTGTCCTGTTAATATGTACATGGATATATTTCGATTAATAGATTTCACCCTGATTGCGGACTGGGAGATGTGTGGAATAAAAGTATGTCCATGCCCAGGGCATTTCCGGGAATGCACGTTACAAGGTCGCTTTTTATTACCAGGACCGTACGGTATTGGAAATACCATAGTAAAATCCACTCGTTGATGATTCGTAGTTAGGTAGTCGAACTATGTCAGATTGGGAAAGCGTGACCCAGCTCTATCCTCAGCTTTTGGGGGGGAGAGAGTTGCAATGTGTTAGCAAAAGGGAGGGCGGTTTCGGGAACCACTGTACAGTATATGCGACCCCACTACGATTTTGCTTTGGAGAGCCCCCGTTATGGAAGCCATCCTCTTTCATATCAACCTGCCGGCCCAAGTTCGGAGGGGCCGCTTTGGGACTTCAAGTGTTGGCTTGAGCTGGGGGGCCGAAATGGGTAGATATCTACAAGGGAACCCGAAAAGATCCTATCTTTATCCTGAAGTGGTGTTAATATTTACTGCTCGCAGAGCTGGCTTCTAATTCTCTGTCATGCTGTGGACCGTCCGGAATCCACACATGAGGAAAGAAATCTCTTCAACGGGCAGGAAGACATAAACAGGGATTGTGTTCCACGAATGGCAAATCGTCCGTCCAAGAACCAAAAGCGAACCCAGTGGAATCGGAAATGTCGAGAAAAGTTAGCGGCAAACATTCGTAAGATCCACTGACGTCTGGTCGATGCCTCTGATAACGCCTCTGTAGACAGCAGGCTTGGAATTACGGTCGAACCCTCCCAGGTACGGCTCAAAACAAACGACGACGATCCATATACATGGGAAAAAACCGAAGCGATAAGTCACCTCTTTACACAGAACCTGAGTGAATTCTCTATTAAGTCTCTCCAAAAACTGTGTGAATGTATCGACGATAACTGTGTCGCCGCAACTTGGAAGCCTTCCGGCAAGGCGCCTCGGACGACCCTTCGAGGAAATATGCAGGTAGACAGACCTGTTGTGCATGTTTTTCACCCAGGCTATCAGGCTGACTGAATATGTGAAAGCAGGGCCATTTCGTGAAATCAGACGTGAGTTTCACGGCCAGGATTATCGAGCTCGAGAAGACCGAGGAGAGTTTAGCCTGCGAGCTGAACGAGTGGAAGGCACAAGCCAGCCTAGAGTCAGAAGGGAGACAGAAGGCAGAAGAGGAGGCGACTCGAATGGAGATCGCCCTTCGAGAGGCCCGAGAGGATGGTCGAAAGCTCGAAGAGTATATCCAGAAATGGAAAACCGAGGCAAAGAAATCCAGTGACAATGCTGCTAAGTCTAGGGAAGTCATAGACGCAATCCTTGCATTGCTCAAGGACTTCGGTTCGAGCATTCAGGAGGAGTCCTTTGGCCTCAAACCGAGTCCTCGGACATAGGATTTCAGCAGCTTCAGATACTTTGCACTATTTCGAACCTGAAAACCTGTGGGTTGGGGAACCTCGTTGCGTTCTAAGTGATCATCTGCAACGCCCTCGTTGGCATCGTCCTCGGAGCGCACGCATCAAGTCGCAGTGATCACTCTCCCGCGAGCTCAGCGACTGGAAAAAGTGACCATTTTGGGCTCGCGGCTTGATTTGGCTCCCTTGATCTTCCACATACTCCCATTACTTAGGGCCGTTTTGGGACGCTGTCACCCTCAATGGCTTCGCTAGATCACCAAAGGTTGGTGGCTTGCTAGACACTCTAGCTCTGCTATTTTAAAGAGACACCGTACAGCACCGCATCTCGCTCAACTAGACTCGGCCTTTCCCAACAGGTTCTCAGGAAGCTCACAGCCTTCAACATGGCTAGCTTGAGACGACTCGTCCTTGCCGTGGCATTGTTCGGCATCTCTTCCGTTGCCTGCCTCGGGACCGCTGCTATCGAGAATCGGTGTGATGTCGAGGTCTATATCTGGAGTATTGCAAATGTCCCCAACGACACAATTAATTACCTGGAGCCAAATATCGGCAGCTACAACGAGACATATCGAGTTAACCCAAACGGTGGAGGCATCTCGTTGAAGATTGCCACGGTTCCCGACGATTCGTTCATCACGCAGTTCGAGTACACCTATCACCCTGACAATCCGATACTGGCGTATGACATCTCGAATATTAATGGGTATCCGTTCGAAAACTGGGGCCTCTACCTCTCACCGTCTTCCGGGGACTGCTCCAGCATCACCTGCGACCCGGGCGTCGCTCTTTGCCCAGATGTTTACAACCAGCCAAATGATGACTTTGCCGTCAAATCCTGTGACGTGTCGGCCAACTTGACTCTCACTTTGTGTCCTCCTCAAACCACGTCCTTAGAGACGGCCACGGTGACTGTGACGACGACTGACTCCGCGGGTGATGCCATCCTGACGACTCTGGCGACGACTATTACGTCGGTTGGACCCGTGACTACATCTCAAGGCGCACTACCCGAAACTGTTACCGTGGACACAGAAGGCTCTTCTACGACGACGACAACGACGACAGCCCTAGAGCCTGTTGTCGTGACTTTGATGACAACCGACACCGCCGGCGATCCTACTTTGACCACTCTGACGACGACCATTACGTCGGTTGGGCCGGTGGTCACCTCTCAAGATACAGAATCAGAAATCGTTACTACGGACCCGGCCACCGCGAGTATGGTCACTGTCAGTTCAGAAACCATTCTTAGAGCCTCGGAGACGACGGACGCTGCTGGTCAACTTTCGCTAACCACACTCACCACCGTAATTGCAGTTACTACTCTGGATTGATGGAAATCTGATAGATTATCGAAAAGCTATGACTTGTATCAGCGGAACACAGAGTGCGAATATAGGCACATTCACAAATGCCAAGGCAACTAGATCCCCCCGGGGGGGATGGGGGAGGGCGCTGCTCTGGGGTATGTTGCTGCTGCACGAGTACGAATTTCTACATATATGGAGTCTTTATGTATCGGTTTGAGATTGTCTTCGGGCAATTTTGTAGCCTTGTCAACTTCCAGCATAGCCTGTTAGAGTGCTGACGGCGAGATCCTAGACCCGTTGTCTACGAAGGCAGTTCTATTCGTATTGGCCAATAGGGCCACTATCGAAGGGCACGATGTCCTTAGAATTATCACAGTGAAAGGGAGCCAGGACGCAATATATTCACCAAATAGGTGGCGATTACACGAAGTCTAAGAGAGAAAAGCTTCGCCATCGATTGGCTGACGGAGAGTGTGGTGAATGCAGCACTACGCCTGCAAAGCGACGTCCTTATACGTTGCTCCAGAAACAATGCATCTACTCAAGGTGCGGCCATTGCAAAACCAGCTCGATCATTCATTTGTCAATTAGCTGAGACCCGTATCGCGTCGTAAGAAGTCAAGTTATGCGCATTCAACTGTCCAATAGTATGGCAAACATGTCCAACTATCATAGCCCTTCACGCGGTCGTAAATTACAGCAACCAGTCTGACATGTTAGGGCCTTCGAGAGTACGGAATAATCCAATCTTGCGCAATTCGATCCTTTTCAATCCGCAGCAACAAGGACAACATTTCCGTCGTCACCTTTTTGAATACGGTACGCAGCCCAACCAGGTCTAGGTAGGTCAATGCTGCTATCGTTTGTCAAAGCCTTCATAAAAACACCATGCGTGACCAAAGCCACATTTGGCCTCGAGGATTTTTCGCAAGATGCTACCAGCTTTTCCAACGTCTCTCGAAGTCTCATCGCTCGCATTTTGACGGCCTCGTCGTGGTCGGAATAGGAGCCCGTCTTTGACCTCCATGTTGCGTCCTCCGCATCTGACAGGGGCGAGAAGTCGATGTAAGGAAAAATTTGTTGCAGGGACTCTCGAGTTGAACAGGTATCGCAGGGAAGGGCGCTCCGCTCCTGCGCATCTGGGTCTACAATGAAGACCGCGCCTGCTTCGACCCCGTTCCCACTTGCTGGGTCAAAATAGCGCCGGTCGAGGACGTTGGGGAATACAGCAAACGCAGTCTGGATTGCGCGTTGCGACGGGGATGACAAGACAACGCCCACAGAATCTGGTTCCGGGAATGACGAGGCCAGTTGTCCTGCAGCCTTAGTCCCAGATTCCGTTAATGCAGGATCAAGCCGTTCAAAGTTTTTGTCAACGTTATGCTGGGACTCAGCATGTCGCAAGAGAAAGACTTTGCTACCGGACATAGCTGTGGTTTCCGAGCTGCCCTTGGTAACGCTCAGGTGTAGTATCACAAGATCACCGAATGCTCGAAGAATACTGACGCGTGCTGTGCTGATCTTGCTAGATAGCTATAGAACGATAAGGTCTGCGGCTAACGTTGAGCGTGCGCAAGTTTATTGCAGGCAGCAAAGAATCCCGGGAAAACCGTGATCCGGCTCGGCGCCGAGGAGTAGCAATCAGATTCTTGGCAATGACGCCATCCCAATGCCGAGATGTCCTTGGTGTGCACCTGTACGCGATCTCCGCCATCATTGGCTGGATGACTTCGCCAAATTTAAGGTCACGATTCTGATTTTGAAAAAGCCCGAGTCTTGAATCTTCAAACTTCATTGATACCGCCGACGGCATCAACATGCCCCTTCTCTCGGCTTTTCGCGCAGTGCGCGACTATTCGCGCGACCAAAATAATGCATATCTCGCCAACACCGATAAGTTTTTCTGGCGCATGGGAGATGTTATCACGAGAACTTGGGATCTCGGGTTTACGGCGTTTGGCGGCCCTCCCGTCCACTTTCAAATCGAACATCGTCGATTTGTGCAAGGAACACATGGCCGCATACCATGGATTGAAGAACAAGTGGTAAGCCGAGTGTCTTTTTGCCGGCTCGCGTGGTGGGAGGCTGTATGGTAACAGTTGTTTAGTATCAAGAACTGTTCGCAATCTGTCAAGCCTTACCCGGGCCTGGTAGCACTAAGATGTTATTTTGTATCGTTCTGATACATGCAGGTATACTCTCCGCATTACTCACTTTCCTGATTTGGAGGTCAGTGTTGGTCTATACCTCAGTCATTGTGTAAACCTAACCCTTGCTGCGTAGTCTGCCTGGAGCAATCGGCATGTTTTGTCTGTCTCTGGGAGTTCGTCATATCAACGAAGTTCTCCCTGCCGTTGCGTACGCTTTCCTTTCTGGCTTGAATGCATCGACAGTGGGCATTGTCGCGCTTGCTGCCGTCCAGGTAAGGCGCCTCTGACAACTCTTCTCCCCTTGGCCTCTTTTCTCTGACGTAAGCTAGCTCGCAGAGAAAGCTATCAAGGACCAGATCACTCGCATACTGGTAATCTTTGGCGCTTGCGCAGGTCTATGCTATACGGCCTTATGGTACTTCCCGGTTCTTATTATCGCTGGCGGTATTGCCACCGTTATTTGGGACTTGTGGCTTAAACAACAAATTGGAAAAATCAAAGCTAAACGGGCGGCCAAGAAGCGCGAGCAATCTCAGCCACCTGAGCCACCCGAGCCTGCGTCTGTCGAAGCGAACGAGCCAGCCAATCTACCTGAAAGCAACACTAAGCCGAGCCAGCAAGGTACTGGTGTTCAACGGAGGCATGCAGCACAGACAAGCTCGCACACTGAACCAGGCCCGAAGACTGAGGCACCGCAAATAACTGAGGAAGTTGACCGTACAGATATGAAGTCCTATGCGATACCAGTAACAATTGGTTTGACTATCATTGCAGCATTTTTTGGTAAGTCTGTTCTGTCTTCTATACGGTTCTCGGAACTGACCTAATCTAGTCTCGTTCATCGCCATCCTCGTTGCCCGAGGAGTCGTTGACGATCCGCCGAGACCGCTTGATCTCTTTGCCAACATGTATCTTGCCGGTACCATCATCTTCGGCGGCGGTCCTGTCGTGATTCCGCTTCTGCGCGAATACGTCGTTCAGCCCGGCTGGGTCTCCACGCGAGACTTCTTGATCGGTCTCGCCATCATCCAAGCATTCCCTGGCCCGAACTTCAATTTCGCCGTCTACTTGGGGGCGCTTGCCATTCTGGGCACGCCCCACTCCACCGTGCTGGGTGCTTTCCTCGGCTTTATGGGGATCTTCACGCCGGGAATCACACTGGCTGTGGGGTTCCAGAGCCTGTGGGCCACCTTGAGGCACAAGCCGATCGTGATTAGTCTGTTGCGCGGGATCAATGCCACCGCTGTTGGACTCGTGTTTACCGCTGTCTACCGGCTGTGGGAGATCGGCTATCTGACTCAAGAGAGCTCGAGCGGACAGAGTTTGGGTCAAGATCCTTGGTGGGTGGTGGTCACCACTCTCACATACGCTGGCAATGCGTGGTTCAAAGTGCCTGCTCCTGTAGCTATCATGACCGGAGGACTGTTAGGTCTTTGCTGGTATGGTGCTGTTGGGCGATGATTACCTAGAATAGAAGCATATTTATGGGTGCTTTCCAATGCGGACATAATCGAGGAAGATTGGCAGGAGTGTTTGTTTCTCTTGGGTAGAGTAGTTCAGCAGATAGGCCCGGACGTTGAGGCCGGCGTGCCATCACTTGCTGCGCACATTCTGCCAAACCAGTTCTACAAATGTCAAGACAAATCGGGATAAATTACGATGAGAAAATCAGCTGTAAGCTGGTATTGAAATTACGGTTCTTATTGGCTGCTCATTCAATAAGATCTTACTATTAACGGAAAACCTCACCTGGTCAATCGTCCCCACTTTCGGCTAAAAGAGTAGAGAAGAGAGTTCAGAGAGGAAGCCGGTTCTGCATTTCACTGTAAGATCTTTCCGTGTACAGTACTGTGCAGTAGTAGTTCTCCACGGCCTAAAATTTCAGGTCCAGTCGTTATTAGGGCCAATTTCGTCGCCCGAATAAAAATGATGGAGTCTGTATACGGCTCTTGAAAAGTAGTGAGAACCAGATCCGGCCCCCCCAGAAGCCGCATATAGACCCTCTTTTCACATTAAGCCTTAGAGAAAGTCCAAGTATATAGCACTTCGTCCAACTTCATTATCTATCTAAGGAAAGTACTGTCAAGGAAACAATGAGCTCCTCATCAACGTCCCTGCCGCTTATGGAATTTCCTAAGAATTCTTTGTCTCCCGCACCCGCGGCTGAGGTGAAACGGACTCCAGCATCCGAGAAGTATACGCAGCAAGCGACATTTTCTCAAAGACGATATGTGACCGTTCTCCCTCCAAAGTTGAGGGAACAGCCGTCTCGTCCAGACTCTAAGTTTCCACAGGCTCCTCTCCCACTGCCTTCGTTTCAGGAAAACAAGGCTCGTCTCCCCAGGCCACTGTCGACGAATCCGCCACTCTCACAATCTCGATATGTGACGATGCTCTTAGAGCTTGATGAGATTCCACGTCGCCACAACTTCTATGCCAGCCTATTGACGTGGTTGATCCTGGCTGGATACATTGTATTCCCGGGCACGTTTACCTCTCTCAAAAGCTCCAATTCGGTGCAAGAAGCGGCAAGCGAGACTCATGCAGGGAAAATAATTCTAGACAGCGTTCAGAATGCCTCGCTCCTCTGGATAGCAGGAGCTTGCTGTCTCTTTGGAGTCGTTGGCATCGCTTTACTCTGGAAAAGATGGAAGAGGAACTACATTTGGTTGGTAAATCGAATATTCTTGTAAAGACTACCTAGCTAGCAGCTGAAAGCGGACACTGACCTTATGATATCAGGCCAACTCTGCTCAATGCCATTCTCGGTCTCGTCAATACACTGATCAATGTGTACACCGCTAAGGACGGGAACTGGTCCGTGACTGCGACCATCACGGTTACAATAACGAGTGCGTGTGCAGGGATAAGCTTGATTTTATTTCTGGTCTATAATAATTGGTTATTGCATCAAGTCAAGAAGGACCACGATGCTCAGATGGGTAATGAGGTTGGAACAGAAAGGTCATCATGACTGGCATAATGGGCTCGGAATCTTCATTATCTAAAAGCGATGCTACACGGCGGAGGAAGGGAGTTACTTTTGGACTACGACATGTTTCTTCGAAAAGTTGAGACGTACCTATCGCATAGATGGTCGAACCGCTCATAACATCTTGACTAGTTATTTAGGATTAAATAAGCGAGGTATCAGGACCGTCGCCGCAAATTAGCGCAATGGCACTGAGGACTGTGGGAACTGGGATTGCTTGTATCTAGCGTACGTCCTATTGACAACGACTCAACGCCTGAGAAAGAAGACTTCCCCTCTTCATCACGTGTGTAATACGGCTGTAGCCGGCAGTCTCCTGTCTTCCCAGCCTCGCGTCCGAATCGTCCACTATCTGTCCTCCCACCCGAATCGGGTGGAGGACTAGGTATCCTGGGAGGCAACGGTAAGTTCGTCAAGGTAGGTTCGTGACACTAGGCTTGGCCTTCAGATCTTGAGCCCCGAAACAGTACATCAAAAATTCATTCTTCACAGTCTTGAATATAGCGGTCTACCCAAGTGTGAAATCTTTTGTAGGGTTTCAGGAAACCCATCCCATTAGCTCATATGTCGTTGTGCTTAGGCTGTCGTTATATACGCACTGGAGATACCTCTGAAACCAGGGAAAATATTTCACAGACAACTATTTTCACACAAAACCACCAAAGCTTTCGAGCATTTCCTCAAACGGGGTGTCTTTCTCCACGTAAACGTCGTGCGAGCTGTATATCTTTTGATTCTAAAGACGTTAACCAAGAATTTCCTCTCGTAGGAAGCAGAAACTCGCTCACGAATAGTAACTCGTTTTGCATGGATAGCGCAGAGATTAGAATCTTCGAAGAGGCTCACAAGATATAGCTCGAGAGCCTCTTGCAGAGCTTCGATTGCCGTCGACTGGAACCGAAAACCATCCCCTTGCCATTTCATTTGGGGGGTTCTCAGATCGTCTGCAATTTCACGGACAAGCCGTTGAAATGGACGTTTGCGAATAAGCAACTCTGTAGATTTCTGATAGCGACGAATCTCTCTCAGAGCAACCGTTCCTAGTCACCGTTAATCACAATTTCACTTACTCAAATACAAGACAATAGAAGAGCAGAGGAAAACCCTACCTGGTTTGTATCGATGCGGTTTCTTTACGCGGCCCGTGCTGTCAGGGAGGCGTTTTCCTGAGAGCTGATCTTTGGCAAGGCTTCTTAAGTTCCTCCTTGGGGCGACGCCCCCAGTGCTCTTCCCTGTATGTCATCCTCAACATAAATCAGGGACAATAATCAAGGATAAGCTTACGCGCGGTCTGTTTCGTCCTCGCCATGAGAGGACACTCGATAATGGACCCCAAAGCAACTTGCCGGATGAGGATTTATTTAATCGTCATCAAAGGGTCCTGATCTGGCTCGCTCGTGTAGCATTAATTTTTTGGGTCCCTTTTGGACTACTGGGACCGAATTGAGCTCCCAGAGCCCTTTTGCGCTCTATCCAACTGTTTGCCTTAAATGTGAGCATCTCACCTCTGGTGTCTGACCACAGGTGAATCATCATTCATCTTTTATTAGTAAGGGTGTTATCTAAACCGAAGTCCCGTGTGTCTCGCCCAAGCTCCCCCCCTACGGGTCGCTTCTCTTTGAAAATTTCTTCTTCTATTGACATGATGTTCTCCAGCTCTATTGGCAAGACTGTCGTGGTTCTTCTTTGGTTACAACGAATGTCTGTTGGACGAGCTATCCCAGCCTTACCCGACAACCACGAGTTAGCATCGAACAATACCGCAACAGGTCTTGAGCCTCAGCGGAGGAGTGAAGACTGGCCAGTGAGTGTCGCATTTACCGCTGGCACGCAGACGCTTGGCTTTGAGCTCCCACGAGATGGACAGGTGCACGACTTGGGCTCTATCGAATGTCTCGCACTTCCTTCGTACTCCATCGGCGACTGCAACGATATTAGTGTCTCTCAGATTGGTGTCACGTCAGGAACAGCACCATGCACATTCATGGGTATCGATGGGTTCCAAATCACAATTACGGTCAATGATAAGGGGTACATAGACGTTACTCCCCCGCAAAATATCGTCTCCGGTTCTTGTGGTTAAATGCAGGGGAGGAGAAGCTTGTGGCAGAAGGGTGATTCGAGTTCGCAGGCAGTTGAAGGAGGCTGAACGTGCCAACTCTCACGACGAGACGAAGCGTTAAGTAGATTCCTGGCAATATAATCTCGTTTACATGCAATCTGATTCCTTTTGAAAAACCGTATAGGGGAAGGAGGAAGGGACGCCCACAGCCACTCCAAATGGCGGCTTCGGCCACTCTTCACACATCCTTCAGTGAGTCTTCATGTGTTGTAACCTGCCTGTGAAGCAGAGTGCAGAAATATATTTGGAATTTAGCTGATGACGAAACGGTCTAATCCCATGTCTACATAAGCTTCCTGGAGAAGGGGAAACAGGAAAGCTGCTAGCTACATCGTATCATAAATCCCGGTATGAATCGTCCGATGCTGACCAAAAGATGTAGAAATTGGGGAACGAAGAGCGAGAGTTTGTCACTGGTTGGAAATATTGAACATGGCAGTAGGTTAAAAGTTCATAGAAGAGCCTCTAGCATGGAAGTGCAGCTCAAGGCAGCAGGACTAACGGAAAGCCTCGAAGTACCATTGCCACCCACGACTCTCCCCTCCTGACTTCTCCTCTACGGGGCCATCTCGATAATCTGGTGCAGATGCCAATTCAGGCTCCTGCTGGATACCTCTTCCGGCTCCAAAGTGGTACCTACACAGAGACTGTGAGAATATAAGAGTGCGAGTAAACGATGCAGAATCTTGGCCACTCGTCAGATTCCAACTCAAACCAATCTCCCTAGAACTCTTTGGAAGATTAAGTTCCTCCTCTTCTGTGCATTGGATCAATCAACTACGAGCCATGGGTAAGATTGAAATTTCAACAGCGGAGGACGTCGACAATTGTGGTCGAGAATTCAGCAAATTCTCTTGTACGCTTCGCAAGGGTGATTTCGACCTTGAAGAATGCGAGGATATGCTCTTGGATGCCGTGGACTACGGATCAGCCTTGGTACGGTATTGCCATGAACTCCAAAGCAAGCATGCCTCGAAGCGTCCTCGAGATGAGGTGATTACTATCAGCGACAGTGACAGCGACAGCAAGTGCTCACCGCGATCATCCATGCTCGGAAGCTGATTACTCTCAGGCGGCGGTGCAGCCCTGACCTCGAAAATCCCAGACGTGGCGGTCAGTAAGAAACGTGCACGAAGGAATAGCACCGACAGTGAAGGTATGGACAGTTCGGTGAGCCTGCATTCTCAAAGCTAACTTCGCTCCAGGCGAGGATAATTCAAAGCCTTCGAAAAAGGTGCGAATGAACACGACCAAAAAGCGTACTCGAAATATGATGGAAGACTCTAGTGACGGTAAGTTTGCGGCTGGATCGCTCAAAGCGCTACGCTAACTATTTCTAGACGGACAAACAGGGAGTTCTTCTAAGAAAGCTCGTCTGGGTGGACAGAAGGTGGAAGCTGCCAAAGTATTCAAAGAACTCGATGCGCTATTGAAGACAACCGTCAAAGGACCAAAGTAGGGCCGATTCTAGAGCTAGTGAGACAGAATACTACAAGGAAAAGTTCAGGAAGGGAACGCCAGCCCTGGAGGTCTGAGGGAAAGGGGAAAACAGAAGGTAAGAATAAAAAGAGCGAAAAGAAAGAGGGAAGGGGCGGAGCAACCAATGTACACTCGTTTCGTTGTATTCAGTCTACGGAGAATAGTTGTCAGTTGATCTGACCTGTCAAAGAATATACAGTCTTAAACAGCATTAAATGAAGATCCTGCGTTGGTTTGAAGAACCTAGATGAGGGTTACAAGCATGCTGAGATGATCCAGAGGAAGAACGGTAATAGTCGTCGCCAAGCTGTACATTGCAAATCGTGTAATCATAAATCTTTGGTTCGAAAGTCCCCGTTGATGTTTCGACAGCAGAAACAGTGAACTCGAGGGGAGGGCGGCGATCATTACATATTCGTTCCACGCCGGTCAAATTGGAGCACGGTCTCAAACGATTCTCTAGATATCGATGAAAGGAGTTTAGATTGTTCAGCCTTGTTACCAAAAATGATTCTTTGTAATCTTGAACGAGATAGGAGTGGCAATACACCTGAGGTTGCGCATAACAGGGCCGGAGTTGGGTGTTCCAATCTGCGAGACGACGTCAACCTCATGATTCGAAGTTGTTCAACCATGACAACCGTGGCCGCAATAGTGGTTCTGCTTCTACTTCCTCCTCTCCGCCTCGATTTCTGTTTTCCCGATAAGCTGTCTTTTCTCCTTGAGACGCCGCTCTTTCCCTTATGCTACAGTATTTGATTTGGGCATTCCTCTCTTCCTTGCCCGGCAAAGCGTCCTCTTATTCCACTTCTTGGAGCACCTCCTGACGAGGTCTTCGATTCTCTTCAGCCGCCGCATGCACTTCCGAATCAAATTCAGCTCGAGATATCTAAAATTCTGAGCAAGGCTTGACGAGTAAGATTTACTCGGAGCCGACGGTCGAGATTTCCCAGTCTTGCGAACAGTACGATGTTGTTCAAGTCCCTCTCTCGCTGACAATGCTGCTTGTCTCCGATCCTCTTTCTGGACTGTCTCTCTAGCCTGCTCAGAGTTCGCTGTCCCAGTTACAACCCCAAGCGGAAAGGTCCTGGCCAGCTTACCGAAAAAAGCAAGATACGAGGAACGACGTACGAACCAGGACGACATCTCTCCCAGTTCTTGAATGCTTGCGTTGTGCAGGTTTTCCAGAAAGAGCAAACGTCTGTCTTTCTGATGATGTTTACCATATGGGGTTCCACATCTCTTTACCTTGGTGTCAGGATTGGCATCGTCGACAAAAGTGACGTGCTCCTTCGATGCCGACAGAGGAGGTGGGGAATCCATTAGCTCGTGGATCTCGGGAGACTCAAAGCCTAGCCGATGAGCAAGAACCGCAAACTCAAATAAACCGGTCGTATCTGCTTCTTTCGTTTTCGGTTTTGCCAGCAAATCTCTCTTCTTCGGGCGTGGAGCCATGTCGGGGTAGTTGCGCATTGCAGAAATGAAGATCTGTCTGATCCCCCAGTCCAGTCGGTTGGCTCGATTCCCTGGCGCTGAAACAAACGTGTGCTCAGATCTCTGGATCACGCAGTAGCCGGCTTGTTGGTTCAGATCGGAAAACATCCGTCCCAGGGCGGAAACGATGGTCTCGCGAGGCCCCAAATGTATTAACCGCCTGACGCAATCGATAGGATGTTTGAACCAGTTTAAATCCTCAAAGAAGCTTGAGAAAGTAGGGACTAAGCGGTCGGATGTAAAATCAAGCACCCTGACCCAGATCTCCTCGCGCTCACGGCCATTGAATGCGCCGAAAATATGACCACTATCCAGTTGACAGTGTAGAGTCCGGGCATCCACCCTACAAGCCCCAGGAGCCATGAGCTCCAAGGCTTTAACGGTGGCTTCGTCTACTTTCTGTAGAGCCTCGCTATCTCCCTGGACAATCCCATACCAGAAATTCTTCATAGAGGTGAGATAATTGAGAATATACTTTGACCAGTCAGAATAAGCGTACGATCGATAGTGTGTCTTACCTCATCGATTCTCATCGAAAGTATTTTATGCCACGTGGTTAACCTCCAATCTTTCCGAAGTCCAGGGACGTCTAGAAGATCGTCGCACGTAGACATGATATCGTCATAGTGTGAGAGCGCCGCGACATTTCGTTGCTCGTGGCGGGATAAATGCGCCCGCCATCGCTTCTCGAACCACAAGTTATCGACACCCTGGTTTTTTTGCCGGTGACACTGCCGCATTCTGTGGTAGATCTCACCTGGATGCCACTCGTTATTGGCGTACTCCTCGACCAATGTCGCCGCCAGCTCCGGACCTGGGTTCCATAATCGTGAGAATTTGTTCATGTAAAGATTGATAAGGAATGAAGCATACCGACAGTATAGAAGTCTGCGGTCCAAAGCCTCTCTCCTGCAGGCAAGACTTGTATGGCGGCACGCACCCTTGCTTGGCCGTGTAGGCATTCCAGAGATTCATGGGAAGAGCAATATAGGTAAGGGAATTTGGGTAAGCGAAGATGGGTAGGAGGACCTGGGTAGGTTCTATAAGGGGCCACTAGCGGAGCCGGAAAACGTTCGAGGTATCATCATAGGAAGAGAGATACGGGTAAAGGCACATAGGTAGGCTGACCCGGGAATATTTCCACGTGACTAGTAACTGCCAAGAGCCCAAATCGGCTCTGGAGCTCTAAAGGAATTTTATAGGGGGCCCTTTCGAGTCACTTAGGTTAAGCGCCTATGGGAAGAGAAGTATAGGTAAGTGAATATGGGTAAGCGGATACAGGTAGGTGGACCTGGGTAGGTTCATAGCCGAGGGCCTAAACCGGCTCAGGAGCCCGAAAAGCCTAACTCATAGGAAGACAAATATGGGTAAGAGATTGTGGGTAGGTGGACCTAGGTACGTGAACTTTTCAGGCTCCATGAAGGGCTAGCGAACACCCCTAATGGAACTTACCTAGGTCCTCCCACCTACATTCTCTTACCCATATGCCCTTACCTATATTGCTCTTCCCATGGGCCAAGGAACCGGTGGTCAGATAGGAAGGAGTCTGCAGCAATCTTTGGAAGACTAGTCAGTTTTTACAGAGCCAAAAATGGACCCCTTTATTATAGAGGCCAGTTTAGGCACACCCTTGCAGTAGATGTAGTCAATATAAGAAGTGATGAGCATCTATACAAGTTCCTAATGTCAGAGGTATCCCTGCAGATCAAGTCGAAATGCAGGCCTCACTTCCCGATCAAGAGCGAAGGCTTGCGACAGAACTGAGTCTCAAGTATAGAGGTGCGGCTAGCATAAAGATCGACGCATTACGATTTACATGTGACAATAATGGGGATCACAACCACGAAAACAACGTAAACAGGTTGAAAAGTATGTTTTCAAGATGAAGGTTACTAATGTATGAAGCTTCTAGATCACATTCCAGGCATAATTAGCCAATCCCAACTAGACGCCGCAATCAGCATGTCTGGGATGTCGCCGGCGCTACTATTAGCGGATAGTTGCCCGAAGCTCGATTTGCCAACCGGTTACCATTTAGAATGCCTGTATGGACAAGCCCAGGTTCGGGCCGCAGCAGAGGTCCTGCCACCAGGGGACAGGCGTTGGACGGTGGATTTATATCTTGCAGGCAGGACAAATCACTATTCTACTCGCCAAGGCGTCTCACTAACGTATTATTGGCAGATCTAACCCCGAATCTGAAGACCATGCTGATCGAGGAATATTCCGAAGAGGTGAGACCTCACGATGGAGAAATCTATCGAAAAATACGCGGACACCAATTGGAAGGAAATTTGTACTTCGAGAAACGCTGGTGGGCTCGCCTCTCCAGAATATCCCCCCGCCGAAGAGAGCGCCTCGAACAGCTCTTCCGCCATGATGATTTTACCTCAGCATTTGACGCCCTATTAGATATTCCAGGGTTATGGGGTGGGATGAGGATAGGCACACTTCACAAAATGATCGCGATGCACTGTAATGAAGTAGGTTCCGTATTTACGACTGAGTTCGTTTGCTAACCGCGTCAAATAAGGAAATCCTTCGGTATCTCGATTATATTAAGGAGACTTGGCACAAAATAGTTCGGGAAGATATCGTATCGATGAGGAAAGTTGATCAGGCGACGGTGAAAGCACTCGAGTTTACCGCGCCGGGGGGGTGTAAGAGAGATGCTGAAACTTTATGGGGCCAGTTTAAGAGCGGACGCATTTTCGGGGCTTTCAGCGAGCCAGAGCGTGAGTCGATTTGGAAAGAAGTGTTATCCTACTCCCGAGATCGGCTGATTCCTTCACTCTTCACCTTTTTTGAGGATCTCAAATACTTACAGGGCATAGCCGACTGCGTGAAGCGCCTTCTTCACCTTTCGCCTCGGGATAGTGTTTTCTCTGCCTTTGAGCACTCATTTTCTGACGCGAGGCAGGTGGCAGATCAACATGTGATCCAGGTGTCTGAGTCCACATTTGCTGCCGCGCCAGGATGGTCGACGGACCGCATTCACCTGGGAATTCGGCAAATGTGGATCGCCGCCATGCGGGATTACCTCGAGATACCTGCAGGCCCAAAGAAAGCGGACTCATTGGCGAAGCCAGGGTGTGAGAAAGCTAATGAGGTGGCTCTCTATAGATTTGCGTCCCTTGCTTGGCGGCTTGGTTTCAACACGAACGAGATTCGACGCCTGACACAGCGGTCTCCTGAAAGGGAGATTGCTCGCGACGCATTGTTGAGAGCCCGGAAGCCAGGCCAGTATCGGTATGATAAGGCGACATTCGAGGACTACGTGGAACAAATGTTGAAGATGTTTGACTCAGCGCGTCCGGTAATGAACGAATCGCCTGGGACAGTCCTCGTAGCCAGCGATTCCGACAAACCTGTCAAAAGATGTGGGGTACCGCGAAAGAAAGAGCATAATCAAGCCAAGGGGCGACTGTTTCTGCGTCACCTACACGAGGACTCCGTGGAAAGCTACGAGGAGATGACGTCTTTTTTCGTGCGTCGGTCGGTGTACTTTGCGTTTTTCGGAAAACCCACATCGATCAGTGCAAATGTCAGTACAATGCGTGAGGTCCCACAGTCGCAAACTGTTACAGAAAGGCGCGAGAGCGAGGCTCGGCGGAGTGCTGCAAGGGTCGAACAGGGACAGAACCAAGCACCGGTCGCGGGAAACAACCAGGAGAGATCTTCACCGCTGGCGCCACCACGACCGGAACAGGAAAGATCCCAACATCGTCCTGACACTCGGCCGATTGCAGACCCTTCCCCACCAAACTCGGGCGAGTTGAACCAAATAGGGGAGACGAGAACCTCTCTTGGAGACAGCTTCGGCCGAGAAGAGATTGCGATGGAGGGGGAAGCTGGTGCAGATTGGGAATCTGATCAGGAGATGCTTGACGGAGAAGAGCCAGCGGTCCTAGACCGGACAAAGCGAGAGTCTGTGAGAAAGAAATTAGCGCAAAAGACAAAGAGGCGACGGAAGAGGGAACAAAACAAGGCTATAAGGATGAGCGAAAACAGAAGTACACAACAAAGACACGATCTGCTTCTCAAAGAGAGTACAGGATTGATGGGCGAAGAACAGGACAGCCCTCCAGATGGACAGACGAATCAGGACGAACAGACAAGGCAAAAGCGAGTCACTCAAATAAACCTGGATGA
The DNA here is from genome assembly GCF_000230625.1 of Exophiala dermatitidis NIH/UT8656. Taxonomy (NCBI): domain Eukaryota; kingdom Fungi; phylum Ascomycota; class Eurotiomycetes; order Chaetothyriales; family Herpotrichiellaceae; genus Exophiala; species Exophiala dermatitidis. The sequence continues at coordinate 2,308,136 of NW_008751649.1, read as the reverse complement.
AGTGGAAGAAACGGATGCTCAAGCGCCGATCCAAGTTCAAGCCCCGACCGCCAGCCAGATTGATTCCCTGGAGAAAATCTCAGAGATGAACCAGTTCCCAGCGACACAGCCACAAGACGAGGGCCAAGACATAGTGACAGAGAGCGTTGTTCACGAAGTCGCGACATCAGAGATTCCGACCCTCGACAGAGAGGTGACTGCGCCAAAGACCGTGTCTCTAGCAGAAGCAGAGGGTCGTCGCGAAGCGCAAGAGCAACAAACAGCGGAGCAAACCTACGGGGAACCAGATGAGCGACAGACGATGGGGAGAACCCAAGATGGGAACGAGGGAAACGAAGGGCAGCATGTCAACCAGGGAAAGCAGGAAGCCACTGAGAGAGAGCGACGACGACATGCTGCATGGGACAGGATTGATGAGGCGCAGACAACCCCACCGCGAGAGATGGCCCAGACCGAGGATTCACCCCCTAGAGATCAGGTCCTTCTGGATGAAGCGGAACAGGGATCAATCGATAATCAGATGAGGCGCGATCGAGAAGAGTCTCTATTTAGTCCCGAATCAATGTCGCCAATGGATGAATCGACGAACGTAGAGACAGCGCCACAAAGAAGGATCGAAACTGCGCCACAGCAAGAGGCAAATGGGTCGGTGAACAGTATCGAAGGGACTCCACCAATGTTGATTATAGATCAGCAGCATGAGCTCTCGCCAGCCCAACAGGTAAACGCCGTAACAGAGGAGGTAGAACGCATCTCCACGGCCGAAATGAAGGTCTCGGCAGAACGGGAAGCGATTCCAACCCTTCCACAATCCGAGATACTTGGGAGAGGGCAGGAGAGGCTCGAAGAGCTGGGTGGACGTGTGAGCCAGGACCAGGAACATTACGAAGACGAGATCGGACTGGAGCAGAGAAAACGAACGACACCGGATCTGGATTCGGGCCCAGCTATTGAAGGCCCTATCCAGTTACAGGATCTGAATTCCTCGCCCATAATACGAGAATCGGACCGAAAACGTGTCACTCAGATCAACTTTGGCAGACTAGAGGAATTGGAGAGCCTAGAGCGAGCGCACGAAATGTTGTCTCCCGGACATGATCGGGATGGAGTTCGCGATGGGGGAGAACTCATTGCTCGAGAAGATGAGATTGTTCCCGACGTGCAGGAAGAGTTAAGAGGCGATGGCCAAGCGCGATACGAGCCGCTCTCTGGCGAGGGCAACCGAGCAGCAGTGGAGAACACCGAACGGAATATCGACGACCGGCTACGGGAGCGGGAAAATCAAGAAACGGCCGCGAGACCGCGGAAGAAGGCGGCGATAAAAGAAGTTGAGAGGCGAAGACAAGAGAGAGTACGGCAACTCAAGAATGAGAAACCCGAGTTGATGTCGGAGCAAAAGATGACCAGAGAGCGAGCAAGGGATCAACAAGAGAGGCAAGTAAAGGAAGACGAAGGCATGCGCCGAAAACGGACCACACAGATCGACTTTGGGAGGCTCGGAGACGCTGTTCATGGGCAACCCAAGCCTAAAGAGAGCGCCAGTCGGCGCTCAATCACAGAAAACGAAACCGGTGGCGGACCAGCCGAAGTTGTTGTGCTTGATTCTGATGTCATCGCGACGACCAGTCAACAACCAGCAGATCCTCCGAAATTGACCATGGAAAGAACCGGCCCTCAGAAGATTCGAATCCATCTCAAGATCTCCGACGGGAGGCTTGGTGGTGAGGACTGGAAAAGTCTATCCTCACACGACGTTGACCCTTCCGAGCCGGCAGACTTCATGCGATTCTTGAGGAAATACACCAGAAAGGATACCGAAAATCCGTGGAATGTGCTCGCCGGGTCCCATATAATAACCCCATTGACGAAGTTCGAAGACATCATCAAAGATGGAAACAGCACCTTATACATAACTCGAGAAGGGGTTATCGACACTCATCTTCATCCTAATTCTCCTGCCGGCAAAAGAATTCGATCTTGAGTATATAGAAAAGCGACTCTAACATTAGTCCCTAGCTCATCTTTCGTTTTTCGACCCATCCCCCACCAAATGAACCTGGTCAATGCGTAGGATGATAGTCCTGTTTATTGGATATCTTCCATGAAGAAAATTGCGAAGAATAGTCTAACCGACAAGGTAGGGACAGGTGACCGCCAAGTAACTTGGCCTCCCATGAATAGGCATGATCCTTACTGGAAGTAGTTAACCGTCTAGTCACCGGGCTGATATTCTAGTTCCTCCAGCCTGACTTTCTTATCAGCCAAGGGACGGACTAGACGTCGCAACCGATCTCGAAGGTCGTTGCTTCCAGACACTGGATTGATCAGCAGAGACCCGAAGTGGGTCAAGTGAGCTTACCCATCACCAACATCTCTCCCCTCTCGCCTGATTCCTCCTGTACCCGTTTGATGTGTTTCCCTGCCGCCTCTTCTTGGAAAATCGCTTCCACATCAGCCATGCCACTGTACGCGATCGCGCGTCTCCCAAATGGCACTCGATCCTGGCTCGCCCAGCGGATGTAGATCGAAATACTGAGAATCTATGCGCCAAGTCAAACCGACGCTTCATGATATAGTTTCGTGTGACTTACCTTCCCCTTGGCCGACTTTTCGTCGCTCATATCGTCGGTGCCGTTATCGACACTAAGTGTGTCACCGACGAGCGCATCATTCAACAAGTCTGCGGCGGCATATCCCAAATCTACTGCAGTTGAGCGTTGTCCTGCGTGAAAAGACGGGCAATCTGATGGTCTACGTACCTTTTGTCTCCAATTGCCACACCAAATGGATTCGACGAGTGCGAATCTTGCAGGCATTATATCCATGAATGAGCTGCTTCAGGTAAGGGAGGTACGAGACGACACCAAAGCCATCCGCCATCATTAAGACCGTCTCATAAGTTCCAGCTGGGACGGTAGTACCGTGAGGCCCACTGAACAAGGCTTTGTATAAAGTGCCGCTCCCGCGGCTAGAGTCCGAATATCGCAAAAGCTTTCTGGTCAGGCCGTCACGTGGCTCCACGAAAATGTCCAAGGATTCTAGACTTTCATCCGACCAGGATGTTATAATGAAAGGGTGGCTCTGCAGGAGGCCAAACCAGGGAATCCATAAGCAGATGTATTGCCCTGGCTTCACCTGGACTGGCGAGGTGAGGCGTACTTGAAGCGTCATCACTTCCTGCTGTATGATGACATGCTCCCTGTTCAGCATTTCTTTGATATTGGTGATCTTGACTCTGGCGAACCCGTTCCCTACCACTCCGGTTTGGTACACAATGAGTCCGCATTGGACGAGAACGGTCAGCAAGAATGTACCAATGGTAACGTAAATGTACTTTTGTGGAAGAGAATGGCTCTTCTTCAAGTGGCTCCATATGCTGTAAGTCGCCGTGACAGCCAGGGTCTGATGCAGGCGAAGGAAGAACTCGTAGAACGGACGGCGAAGCAATGGGTTTGAGAGAGGCACGAGGATGCCCAATGATATTGTCCCCTAATCTTTGTCAATACTGTTGACCGGCTGCAGGAACCTTTTAGGAAGCATACGATCAGTCCAAAGAGGTTTTCCGAGATCTGCAAGGGAAATGGTTTCTTCTCCACGAGCACAGTGAGAACGTGGAAGCCCAACAGGACCGATGACATGAGCCCTAAGGAACGATGAAATCGCCGGTACGTGCGTAATGTGACGCCCAAGAGATCGGCTGGAAAACTCAGATGAGGGCCCGCCATGAGAGGGATCAGGTTGATGAGCGAGAGATTGGCCGCCCGCAGACCGGCCACCCAGACAGAGCGCACTTTGAAGCAGACACAAAAGACGTTGACCCCACTGTACAGAAGCCCTGCAATGACACCAGCCGGGTGCCACGCCCCAGTCAACCGGTGACGAATCTGTGGATACACAAAATATTTGAGGGAGAAGGGTACGACCTTCTTCCAACCAAACAGAAGCCACTGGCGAAAGTTCATGAGAATGAGGAGAAACAACAAGCCGCCCAAACCGATCGCGTAGGCTAGAGTAATATCCATATTGAACGTTAGAAACGATAGAAATAGAATGACAACAACGCACGGATAGAAATGCAGTTTCACACGCGTTAAGAAGCTTGTTGAACAGGGAAAGAGAGTGAAGTTGAAATATAATGAATTGTAGCATAGTATTGAGACGCCAAACCCTCAGAGAGGGAGCCGAGAATGGAACAAGACTCTGAGCAGTTGCGGCCAACTTTGGAATAAAGCAATTGGAGCCAGAATGGGATCCTCTACCCGACAAATCCACCCTCTAGCTTGGCGGCAACCTGTAGCCCCTGAATGGGGCAATCGAAGTCACATCTGCCAGCCCTTGGAGATTTCTCGTTCCCCAGGGCCTGCTGAATAATGGATTCTAGCCAGGTCAGGATCAAACCCAGGAGGAAATCTGAGGTCCGTCACTTGCCTTCAACAACCTCTCTGCCGAAGTTGCAGACGTCGTCTCAGAAAGGAATTCGACCGCCAGAGAATCGGAGGGCCACCGGCGCAGGTCATCTACTCCGACAGCACCATCAGCTTTGGCATACTTTTGCATCAGCTCCATTGTGATGGAGCTTAGAGCCTTAAGATCTCTCGATCCAGGATTACTCAGGGGACATGGTCGACAGAGTTCCTGATGTGCTGTGATCTGAACGTCAGCTTGACGTAGAAGTTTATGGAGTGATTACGTGCCTATCTTCACCTCGCCAGCGACATTGATGAGAATATTCGAGGTGGTCAGAGAGCCGTGTTCTAGTCCTTTTGTCGCGAGGTACACAAGCCCGTTGAGGATCTGTCACAGTTAGTCGGTCCACTCAAAAGAGGTGATATTCAAAACCCCCCTGTCCTAAAATGGACGCCAGTTGATCCTCGTCGAGATGTTTCGGAAACCCAGTGAACAGGCTCAGAGACATCGGCATGTGCTCGAAGACAACGTAGAATAACTCGTCATGGAGAAAGATGTCTCTCACGGACACGATATTCTCATGTTCAACTTGCTGCAACATACGACATTTTTCTTCACTGTCATGTATAGAGAAGCTCCTCACAGCGACGACGTACGGCGTGGGACCCTCCTTTTGAGGAGGGACAATAAAGTCGGCGGACCACGGGTGTCTAACATCGGCCACGTCCACCATGTCGTCGTCTTCCTCGCCAAGCCGTATGCAATGGCTTTTTCTGTACTTTTCCCACGGGGATTGGTGCTTCACGATCAAGGTATTCTCCGTCCCATGTCCGAGTGCTGCTGGGGGGTTCAGGGGCTTCGAACCAGTTGCTGAGGTGGTACGATAGGTTCCGGACGAGAGGGCCCTCGGGAATCCTGCTGCCGGATTAAATCCAGTCCCGCGGCGACTGGGAGTTTCACCATCCGTGAGGTGATCATCCTGGCGGGTCACGCTCTGAGAAGGCCCCCTAAACCCTCTGATTGCATCAAAGTCGATGCGTGTTCGGCGATTTAAAGATTTGGATGACATCTTGACAACATGAATGGCTAAAGAGAAGACCAGAACAAACGGTACAATCTTTTAAGTAAGGTATGTGAGGTTTTGAACAAAATTGAGGCAGGGGCGGTGGTCAATCCCAAGAGACGGGAGACGACGTTCGATCTGGACTACGAAGCAGGTGAGGAACGAAGCGGCCGAAGCCGGCATGTGCAGCAATCGCACGCCTCCCTCCCCGGGCCCATTTTGGTCCTCGGGGCCCAATTCAGACTTGATGCTGAGCTCAACGGAATGAGGCCCCTTCTGGATCCGAATGGTGAATAGCGTTGTCACTCAAGAGTACTGCAGAGCTCGATGGGGAGGTACGTAGCTTCATTAAATGATGTCCGCAGCCCACCGGTGGTACTGTAAAGTGTTCATCGTCCCACAGGTTGAATTATTCATACATACACCACCATGCTCAGAGAAAAGCTTTGGCTCAAAGTAGGTGTGTCGCTCGCATTCGCGGCCGCATTAATCTGCTGCACGGTTTTGAGCTTTGAAGTGCTTTGCAATAAGGACGACATGAAGGCTGGTATCATTACCTTCACTGTGAGGGCCTTTCACTGTTCAATATGTTTAGGTGAGGTAGATCGCTGATGTATTCTTCCACAGTTTAAGGCGCCCCCCACACAGGTACCGCTCCGTGCAAGGGGCCTGATCCCAACGGCCGTGACCGAAGCTGGGAGCGTCGTAAGCAATGCGGCAACAGCAGCCTCCGGGGCTCCCAGCCAAGCAAACAGCATCGCAAGCGCCGCCGCGACAGCCGTCAATGGCGCCATCACGGCGATCCCCCGGAATCTCTCCATCGGCACAAAACAATACTGCGTGGGGTTCAGCGACCATGTCGAATGTCATCAATTGCCCGTGAACATATCTAGGATCGTACCCCAGGTTGTTACAAATATTCTGAGCGACCAAATGGAAGATTTGGATTACCTGCGCAGCATCTTCGCAAAAGCTACTCCTGGATGGATCCGGGATCCTTTCATTATCAGCATAGCGACGGCCCTGGTGATCGCTGTCGTCTTTTTCACCTCTATGTTCAGCTGGCCCTTCGGCGCTGGTACTCTGTTGCAGGATCTGATGTTACCATTAATGCCCAGATTGGTTATTGGGCTCTTTTGTTGCATCGCTTACCTCCTACCAACAATTGTTCTTTACCTTCTCTACTCCAAGTCGAAAGACCTCTCTTCCGAGATCAGGGCTGATCAGGGCCCGGTCGGCGGCTACTGCTGGGCTACTCTCTTTTCGGCTCTACTAATGACGGGAATGACGACGTTTGTTCACATCTTGGTCTGATAACACCCGATGAAAGGTCGTTAACTTTCATGGTGGCTCGGTTCAATACACAGGTTATCCATTTCGACGCCATACCATACACTGAGAGTGAGGAACTTGGACAGTAAAATTAGGTAGTAAGAGCGTATGGTTGAATAGGAGCCCACAAGATCACGTCCCTGAGCTTTACCGTACTTGTGACCTGCTTGACAAAATCGGAGCTGAACAGTTGTCCCCTCAGAAGCATCTGAAGCGGACCCAGCACTCGGAGGAGCGAGTTTGATTTGCTTGAGGGCTCGGATATGGAGTGATGGTGCAATCGAGTCTTTCGAAGTCACTCTCTTCTACCTCACTTGGGTCCTCGTCCCATTCAATTGCTCATGTATCTGCTGTATCCGTGACAGTCGCTTGAACTCCTTTTCCAGACTGGCACACCGTTTCTTGCGGCTGATTCGATCACTATGACGCCTCGCCTGCTTCATGGCAGGTCTTGCGCCAGCAGAGGATGCTTCCACGCGATTGTGATGATTCTGCATTTCAACCTGCCCTTCTGCCATTGAGTTAACACGTATGGAAGCTGCCGATGAAGTAGTCTGTGGCTCCGGTACGATGGCCTCCTTGGAAGGCAGGCGAGTTAGAGACGCACGAACGGGCTTTCGGGGCGTCAGCTTCCGGTTGTTTGAGATGACAGAGTGTAATTCTGCCAGGGGTTCTCTTGTGCATTTAACTGCTGTGGCTGTGTTTGTTGGCTCGGGCGAGGACTGGCTGACTGAATGTGAAGCTGTAGGACCAATGCCATCTTCGGACAATCCCGTCTGCTGGGTGATCGAGCCGTGGCGATTTTGGATCTCTTCGTTCGGTGGCCGGCCTGGCGGGGTTTGATACAGTTCTGCTTCTTCACAAGCTTTGTCCCCATCTTCTCTTGCTTTTTCGTTCTCTAGGCCATTCAGAAAAAGTATCCTCTGCAACAGCCTTTCAAATTCCTGGCCATCTTAGCGTGAGGTATGATGCCACTTGGGGAAGGCTTACAATGTTTTTGATCACTGGTTGCCATGGTCCGTGACCAGAGGATCTGTATGTATAGGCCTCTCTAGCCTTTGGATTGACTATGTGGCGGGCCACGGAATAGATCCATATTGTGTGCAACTTATGGCTTTTTTTAATGGCGCCGAACTTTCCTTTCTCGCGGTGCCTCATCTTACGATCTCTTTCGTTGGCTTTTTCTCAAGTGCAGCGTCGTCTGGCGTGTGAGTTGTGGCGTCTTTCTGATCATCCGAAGTCTCCATGGCAGGGCTAGCGAGCAGGATATTTAAGTACCCAGAAAGAAACTCGCGTTTGCAGCCCCAGTGACCACCACTGTGCGATTTCCCAATGAAGAATGGCAGTGCAGCTAGTTGGTTCTAAATATAAGGCAACAACGGTCGCCCCAAGTTGATACGAAAAGGGGATGGCTTCCATAGTGGGTCCCCTTCCACAACCTGCTGCCAATAGAGTCAATTTTTAGTTTTCATACCTGACTTACTGAGCCATTGCTTTGCCGCGCGCTTCTACGTTTCAGGAAGCGTCTCAGAAAATATGCGCCTTGATATTCCCGACGGTGATTAGTGGAAAGCGGATGGATCCACCAGTCTGATTCGTACAGCAATGGGTCGGAGCTCTGACAGCCATTCCAAGATGGCGAAAGTCGTCGGATGATATTGCCAAACCACTTAGATCACTTGGACCTCTAGAGAGCCAAGCACCTTCCGGAATTAGATGCTTCTGGGTGGACTTGATCTTCTTGTGAGCATTCTCATCGTCATCCTCAACCTCAACCATTCAACGCTGACCTGAGTAAGTATCCTGAAGATACTACAGTATTACTATTCTCGCAGCAAGATTGAGACCCAGTGGGCACCTAGGCCAGGCAAACGCATTTAAGGGTTGATAACATCTCATCCCGCACGTTACACGGAGCCGGAAACTAACAAGATGCTAGAGATCAACCGCTCCAGAAGACGGCGTCAGCACCTGAACAAAATGCACCGAGCTCGGGAAGACTTGCATCACGAGCGAAGCAAGCCACCAGAATCATAGATATGATCCCCCGGATTGCTCTCACCTGGGGCCAGACAAGGGTTCATATTAAGTAAAAAATTATCGGACATTCTTGACTGTCTATTTAGCAATGATACTCCAACACAATTGCTCAATACAAAGCTAAGAGTGTGACAACGCAACCGGGCCCGCTAAGGTTGCGAGGGCCAGGTCATAGCCATTGTCGGGCAATTGACTTGTTACCGCTACAAACACCGCCCCATTGAGTCCTTATGGTACATCCGCAACTCCCCTGCCTTGACCAACGATCGATAATACCGTATACACCGGCACATTCAGCTGATTGGTCCAGCCAACAAACAACTGTTTTCCCCGCTCGAAAACGAATGGCATCTGCATCGGATCCCACGAGAATGCCATTTCTGACGGAACCACGGTGGTGTTCGTAGTGGAAATGGGGCTCGTGGTGGTATTTTGATATGGTGCGATGCTCGACGCGATTCCCGTGGCCGCTGAAGATCTGTTGTCAGCCGTAGTCGGGGCTGACACCGTTAACGTGGGCAGAATTGGTAGTGGGAGTTCCGTTGGACACGATCCAGGCACGATAAATGGAAGAGCCAAATTGTATGCCCAGATACTGCTAATCCCGGTGTCAAATGGAGCTGGGTTAGGGACTCTGCCACCCACATGGCGGAAGAAGGCGTCATGGCGGGACTCGACTGTCACGATCGACGATACCGTATTGACAATCCCAGGATCAGTGTACGAGACTCGATCGACCAGCCCGATAAGTGCGCTGATGCCCACTGAGGTGATGATGTCGCCAAGGGCGATGAACTCATCAATGGAGGCCACCGGGAAGGAATACTGGCAAGGAGCAATTACAGGGGCTCCATAGCCGTTGAGCAGGTTCGCAATTGTTGCAACGTGTACTTCCTCCTGCTATAGAAGGCACAAAATATTAGACTGACACAGAACCGGGATGGTCAACTTACCGCCGCGATTGTGCTGAGAACTTCGGTCGTGTCATTTGGATAGCCCGCCGTTCCCCAGGTAGAAATATTTTGAAGTCCGCTTTGAAGATAGGATAATTCCATGTTTTCGAGAAAGAGGGCCAGTTGGAATTCTTTGATCGCTTCCGCTGACACCATGGGAGGCTCATTGCTGTCCGGGATCCCGCCTCCTGCCGTGTTTATAGTGTCTGGACAGAGTGGTGCGGCTGCCGTAGTCGCCATTCTTGTCAAGCTGGGCAGGACGAAACAGAAAATTGCGGAACGCGGAGGTGACGGCATGACCGCTCTTCAATGTCGAAAATTGTAAATTGCTTGAGGTGTAGAGATTGATCACATCCTCCCAGCTTCCAAGCTTCATGGAATATAAATCAAGTCGTGTCAGGTTGGACAAGTGCGATCCTTAGTTCCGAAGGGACCAATTCTTGTTCCCTAGGTGCTATTCTTGTCTCACATCTCTCACAGCCTCAGACGATCCTAAGAATAGTGGTGGGGTCTAGTGTGGTATACCAATGATCAAGAAGGAAGGTCGCTACGAAGCATATTGCCATTGCTTTCAAAGAAGGTAGTGGAAAAGGTCGAGTTCCGGCTCAAAATTAGCGTGGTGGGAAGTGACTGGACGAGTCCTACTCTGTACTGGGCTTTCCCTTCAGAAAATAAAGTGCTGAACCAGATATGCACTTCAATAAGAATAGGATAAATTAAGAGGACAAAGTATCCGTAGAGGCTCTTGGGATACGGGTCTAATGGTTGTGTTAGTGGCACAAAGTGGCTGGTAAAAGGGGCAGCTAAAAAAGGGGCAACAAGTACGGCTATGCTGGCTCGCCCGAGGCTCCGCAAAGGAGGCCTCTAATTGGCTGCTCTGTTATCCACAGCCCTTATCAGATTGAGATTTGTCCGACTACAAGGTCTTGATAGGAATGGAAAACATGGGCACTTGATTACAGCTATCTTCCCTGCCGTACCCTAAGCTGCCGTACCCTAAGCTCGACGGAAAGCCATTGTACGCCTTTTGCACCTGTTTGAGATGGGAGGTAGAGTCACCATCCGATTATATCACCCAGTACAATCGACGGTCACAAGCTACACTTGCCTGGACCATATTGCCATCTGCCAGAAACAGAGTGGGCTACGTTCCTTAAAACGCTAGATTGTCACCCCGTGGGACATGGTAATCCAGTGGCACCCTCTCCTTGCCAGGCTCGTCCGGCAGAGGGTAATCCTGCCCGATACAGCAGTGCCCCCGCCACGACCGTTATGTGCATGACCTGGTGGCTAGAGCCCACGATATCAAAAGCATCCTGGCAGAACCTTTCTGGAATTCGCATGCAGTAAAAAAAGCCTCCAATGGCATTCAGGATGATCAGGTTCCTGTAGGATGCCAGGAGAACGGGGTGACAGGCACTCCTTTCCCAGGAACGAACATCAAGCGACATCGTCGGTAAGGTTGCCGAGAGCCCGAGGGCGAGGAAGGTTAATGTGCGCGTGTGATAGCTTTCAGGACCCCTGAATATTGGCTGAGACACACACAACGCCGTGACCAGGGCCACTGCCGTTGCAACGCCGACGTGGTATGCCTGTAATTGGCGGTCGCAATAGAAGGCGAAATAGAGAAAGGAAACCATTGTGCTCCAGATGAAAATCACCGTGCCGACGTGGTCCAGTTGCTGTGTCAAAATCATGACCTTTCGGCTGTGGTTGGAGAGGAGGTGATGGACGAATGACAGGGCAAAGCTGACAATGGCCCCAAGGAAGAATGTGACGACTGCCACCACATCCAGAGTCAGAGCTCCAGATTGGGCAAGGAATCGGATGAGTAACCATGAGAAGATGATGGCTGCAAACAGATGTGACCAGATGTTGACGGTCTCGTTATGCCATCTGGCCATGTCTCTCGTCGACCCATAGTAGGAGTAAGATGGTTTTCTGTAACCAGACCGAATGTACTTGTTCCGCTTTTGCCACTTAGGCAGGTTTTTCCAGCGTCGGGGCATAGTCGCACAGCAGGTGTAGAAGCGTCTGGGTGCAGCCCGAGCGCCATAAACTTATATTCGGTGAACATGGACTTCCTCGAACCGTGAGACCCATTTGAGCCCCCCTTGCTTTCGTAAGATTTGGTAGCCCTTTTAGGCTCGTTCTAGTCGACTCGGGGTGTACTGTGGCTCTGAAGGTAGTCATGTTTATTCACACGCTGGGTTGAAGCAGAGCATTTCGGTTGCACATCCCGTACATTCAACTCTGGCCAAAATGCAGGCACGCAGGAGGCATGGAAAGACTCATCAAGCGAGCAGCAAGTCGCGGAGATGTCGGTGGATGATAGGTATCTAGCAGCTGAGTGATATTCTCGAAGGGTCTCAACGAGGACCGCAAGATGTATCAGGGCCATCAGAAAAGCTTTGAACAGACTTTTCAAAGCAAGAGAGTATATCCCGAAAAGTGATGAGTTAGGAGGAAGGCTCAGGGAAACAAATGATCATTCTCATCTCTTTGGACTAGGGTACCGGGTTCCGTTCATGCCGGGATGTCCAACCTTTGGACGGGAAATTTCATGAAAGGGGACTCACTCGCTATCCTCTGGAAAGTTGAAAAAGAAAAACTCGTCCTCGCAGTTGGCATTGCGGGACTCCATGCCAGCGTAGGTCGCGGGGCTGTCGTGATAGTCGCAATATGAACGATTCACCGACGTGGATGCTTGATCTGATGCATCATTGCGGGGTGCATCTGCGGTCGGGGATGGCAATATGGGAGATTTCGCCAGGAACGCGTCGATGTCAACGCCCAGACCGTCCGTCACTTCATTCGGTGGCAGCGGGAAGCCATCATGCATGGATGTAAAGGCCGAACAGAGGTCGGGAGCCAAATTTGTCTCTCCGGCAAGACATGCCAGGAAGGTGGTGTAAGGGGCCTCCCAAACGGTTTCGTGGGGAGCCAGAGCGAATTGCGAGGATGACTCAGCCATGTACAGGCCCGGCTCATTCGCATCCATGGGGGGTTCGAAAACCAAGCCAGATTGAGTCCATTGTTGGTCAACATCGCCTGATTGCCTCAGAGGACTCCAAGGTGCTGTGCCTCCGTCGCCAAGAGCGGACGGCGAATCTGGATCGGTCTTCCATATTTGTGCATCGGTCCTTCCACCCTCGTTGAGCCACGAAGGGCATTCTTCCGAGAGCCAGTTGCGAGGTAGGGTATGGTTGATGCAGATGGAGTCGACCAAGGGCGTCAATGTCGGCAACCAGTTTGCCCAGCCCGCCACTCGCAGCTCGACACGGTCCAGAAAAGCTGATAGAGTGGCTTTTGACATGGTTCGCATGCTGTTCGTTTTGCTTCAGTATGGTACGCCTGATTGAGAGGGGTCATCTTTAAGTGAGAGAACTTACTATGCGTCCGACACCTCGTCCGGTATCAACAGTAGCATTCCTTTGCCAAAGCGCGTGATGATGTTTGCCCACGGCTGTCCTGCCGCCCTCCAGTTTTGAATCTTCCTGGCGGCAGCGTATCTGGTCACTGTACCTCTTTTCCGCGCCGTTCTCTTCGTCTTGCTGGTTGGTAACGCGCCGGGGAATAGAAGGTTCACGAAATGATCCATGGCCGCTCGTTTGTGTTGCGAATTGCGAGCTTCGCGACCAATTGCCGTCTTGGGTACCCGTTGCCCCGGTCTCGACCGCGGGCGCTGGGGGCTGCCCTCCATGCCCATATATCGCAAGGCGCACGCGTCGTAGGCATGAGAGAACTCCGCCAAAGTCAATCTTTTCCGTAGTCGATATATCTGCTCATTCGCCTCGGTGAGGACAAGTTCTTCTTTCAGGAGCCACAATTTCCGCATCGAGTCGGGTTGATCCGTCAGATGTTTCGGGATGATTTGACCACCACGTTCGTTGAAGGTTTGTCTATCCTGCCACGCCCGAGCTTTCAGCTCGGCGATCGTGCCTCTCAGCCCTTCCAGCACCTGGAATTCCCCTATGCGGTCGATGGTCTGCAGCATAGCGGCAGTGAGAAGGCCGTCGTGTCTCGCCACTTGCCTCGATTTTGGCTCCTTGACGCGGGAGCGCGACGTTTTCGGGAACGACGTTTTTCCCGGGCGTTTGAAGTCCGAGCCTGTGGTCATTGCATCCGTCGGTGATCCCCAGCTCAAAAGTACCGGCAGGTGATCTTGATCTGACAGTCGCTGGGCCTCTTTCGGCACCGTCTTACATTCGTTCACTTCACTGTTTCCACGACCGCCTTCGACAGCCGTCAACTTCACCACCCCCGAACCCTCCAGTCGTAGAGCTCGCACGCTCGTTGGAGGGGTGGGAAGTCCATAGGCGAATTGACCGTGAGGTTTAGTGCTGGAATGTTCATCCGCGTCGTCATTCCGCGGTTGATCGTGGCCGTCATTGGGAGCCTCACCTTGGGTGAGCACACTTTGTAGCACGGACAGCATCGCATCATGGTGGCCGGGGTTAGATTCCACCCACAGGCGAAGGTATGAATGGAACTGGTCGATACCCACGGGTCAGCGCAAAGGGCCAACATGGCGATAGGTAGACTCACATCATCAAGGCTGAAGGATAGATCTAACTGAGGGTGGTTGGCCTGCGGCAGAGAGCCGATCTGGATTTTCAGGGCCATCAACTCCAGGACGTCAACTAGCTCAAGGGTGGTGGAGTCAGGAGAGAACGCGGGCGGCTTCGTTCGCCTCGTGAATCAGCAGAGAAAGCGGTTTCGGCTCGGCCGCGATGAGACCGAAGTGAGGCGTCTGCCCGCAAAACAGAAGAGAGCGACAAAGAACGCAGCGCAGGGCTGGGGCCTTCATTGTCCCCCGAACGGCGTATGACAGCCAACCGGCCTTATCAACTTCGATGAAGTTGATGTGCAAAGGGAAGGCTTCCACAACGGGCCCCCTCCAAACCCGACCCTTGGTGGGGTCTCATCCTGAAATGGCCCTTCCAGGACCTGCTATTCATAGCATGATCAGGATCCCATTTTGGTGCCATACCGCACTGAGCGCGAGAGCAGAAGCGATCGATCGCTGAGGGTTGACGAAGGTCGATGTTGAGTTATGCATTGCATGAGCCCAACCACGGGGGTTTTCTGCGCCGCCGGCACTATTCCTTTTTCGTTACCCGAGCGGCTGATGAGCCATGCAGGGGCGTGGGCAGCCTCAGCGCACAGCCCCCCCGTGCGAAGAGCAAGCGTGCTCACTTTGACATTTGCTCGCCATGTTCTGTCCACCGAGTGAGTGCTTTTGGCCTGTCGCTCCAGCAGGGGCTTCAAGATTCCGCCGTCGAAATTTCCTCCTCTGTCGGCCTACAACTACGATCCTACCCAAGATCTCAATTTCGTGCGGCAGATCCGCCCACCAAGCCCTATCGTGACCGTCTTTATGTTTGACGTACGCGTGAACGACTCGGAGCGAACGGAATCAATTCATCACTACCTGTAACTATCAGAAGTCTGTGAAGGCGAAAGAATGACAAATATCAGCTGCCTTTGACAAAGGGACTCATCAAGAGAGTGGATTCAACCATAGACCAAAAGAGCGCGTGCTTGCGGATCAGAGCCCATTGTCGTTGGCCCTGCCCATGGTAGTCGGTGCCCGCCGGGCACGGACAAGCAAGCTGAAAAATAGACAACCGGAAGATGGATTGTCTGGAAGACGTGTTGGCGGTGAAAAGAGCGATGTGACCGCCGACGCTCAGTGTGACAAACCATCAGTCACTCTTCAGGTTCGTCCAAGCTTTCGTCCCTCCGCCCTCCCTATCGGGCTCTTCGCCGCGGTTTTGACCTTTTCGCGTTCGACGAACGTCTGCTTCTCGCTGTTCCCTGTTCCAACCTTTTCAATTCCTCCCTCAGATATTGCAATCTGGTTTCTTTGTCTTCTCCTTCCTCATCAGTCTCACTTTCTTCCGCTTCATCCTCCGCTATGACGGCCCGAGGGAGCTGCCCTGCCTTCCTCCTAAAGGTATTCAGCTTTTCGTCCACCGCATCTATTCCAAATTCTTCCCCCAGATGCGACCGCCAGTACCAGGTCGGTTCTGTCTCAGGGAATGCCACCCAAGCCATCAACATCGCCTCATCATCGAAGTCGGTTCTAACGGGAGCGACGCCAAAAATCTCCACTTTGTTCCAGCTCATTCCCCGCAATTTGGCCTTGTCCCCGGCCGCGATGTCTCTCCCACCCAACACGTGCTGGTTCCTCTCAACAAAGCTCTTCCCGAATTTGCTCGCCCGGACGAACTCGAAGATGTCGTACCCATTGCGACCGTCTCGTCGAAGCAAGACTCGATGACCATATCCCGCCCTGATGTAACCGTACAGTTCCTTCTCGGCCCCTCCTTCGAGGACGTAACCGTCCCTTTCATTGAAAGCCAGGGATTTTGGTAACTTCCCTGACCGAGCTCGGCCTGCTGTTGGGGCAGTTGGGCGGGCTGCTGTTGGGGCAGTTGACTGCCTAGGCCTCTGTGGGATGGACTGCGTGGTTGGCTGTGGTATGTCGATCTTCCAATGTGTAGGGTAACCGCGCTCCTGAATGAAGTTGTCAAGCCACTGGTTCATCACTTTGAGCTCCTCCCTAGCCTTTTCATCAGAGTTTTGCGTCCATTGAGCTAGGAGAGGGAGCGCCTTCTTGGACACCCCTTGATAGACTTCGAAATCGACCACGAATCGAGTTGAGCTGGGGAAGCCATTCGCTGTGTTGATCTCCACTATCTTTCGGTTCACTTCTTGCAGGCCGCTGATCGCTCTCTCGTCATCGGGACTGTTCGAGAGGACTTGCAACAGCCCCCAGGCGACATCAAAGGCATGGCGGTGAGCATCGGTCATTTGTGGGATCGCGGGCTGGCCGGTGTTTCCTATGCCCATGTCTTGTCCGCCCGGTCGGCCCTCACCGGAGCTCTCGTGGCTTGCGTCATTTGCTGACACGGTGAGAATGTCCCCTACGCCATCCCAATCTCTCATCGTCGCTATGGCAGCTTCGTTGATCCCGAGGTGCTTTGCCGCATCGTTGACTCCTACATCCCAAGCAGGCGTGCCATTGTCAGTCTCCAGTTTCCACGTCCCCCGAGATTCAAGAGTTCACACTTACTGAGAAATGCCTCCGCAGCTTGATTCGCCTTGTTATATTTTTCATGCGTCAAGCATCCAAGCTTCTTGAAGGCCGCCATCACCTCTCTCGACTCCTCTTCTCTATCTGGCTTTTCGTCTCCCAGGCCAAGAATCTGTCGGTAATCCGTACCCGAGCATTTCATCACTGTCTCCACGGCATCAATCTGCTCCTTCGTCGCCCCATTGTTCCCCTCTTCTCCGGAAGGCTTCGGACTCCCTGGGTCAACTTCCACAGTAGGTTGAAGGTTGGCCTGCCGCCTCTTCTCGTCTTCCTTCAACCGGGCAGCGTCGGGCTCCGGGGTCGATTCTGGCGTTGGCAGGCCATGGGCTTGTCCCGTCGCGGGATTCTTGTCACTGACCACAGGCTCAGAGGGAGAGTCGTTCGCTGTCGCCATGTTTTGACACAAACTTGGGCCACGACTGGGATTGTGCAAACGCAGATGTCTCTGAGAGAAAACGAATTCGGACCGGTTTGCCGTGTACCACTCGAACGCTGATATTTGAGGATCTGGACGGACCGACGTCTAAAAGGGCATTCAGAAGTGCAAGTCCCTGGGCAGGGATGCTATATAGGATGCAGCCTTGGAAGTGTCCGAATTGGGCTTCTCTAGCACGTCTCTGCCGTTGCCCCCCTCCGGTCCATGAGCCGAAAATGGCCCTGGGGCGCCATAACTTTGGACGTGAGATCCAAGTTCGGCTCCCTGGATGGGAGGGACGATGCAACCGCGACCACACATCGGTTGAGAGTGTGGAGGTCCCGGCGAAGACCCGTCTAAACTCTTGCCTTATTTGGACATCTTACATCTGCAATATGGTAGTAGCATTCCGTCGTAGAAGCTCTCGAGAGAAAGCCTGTACCGTGCATCGGACATGAGATGCAGCCAATTCCTCGTAATCCTTTTCTTTGCACATGCTGCATGTCGAGCCGTGTGTTACGTGATCGACGTTGCGGTTCTCGCGTTCCGTGCCGCGACATTTTTCTACCCCCTGAGCTTCGTTACATAAGGCAAGGGGGGACAACATTTATCAAGGATTAACGGGTGAGGGTTTGAGGACACGAGCATCAGAAGAGTCGAAGTTGAACGTTTCACGGGAGGGTTAGGAGGTCACCCAAATCCGCAAGTCACCATCTTCTTGCTTCCAGCCTGGATTCCCGGATCTGGTGACCGACACTTTCTACACCATTGGCAGCATCACTCAGACGCCGGATTGAAGGACTACTCGACACCCACTTGGCTCCTGAACGATCACGAAGCCTTTGTGCTTTTTCCTGCAGTGTTTGCAGCCCGAATGGATTGTCTGAGGGTTTCCGCAGGTTCTGCCGGTGTACTTTGTGGGCCTGATGATGCCAATGGCAGCTTCCCTTCAAGGATTTCAACGTTTCGCGCATCCACTATGTACTGTAATGTATCATGCTGCGAAGGAAAATGAATTGTGTTTTACTACAGTGAAAGAGGAGTCTCAAATGGACGTGAGTTGGGATGCCTTTACGAGGAAGACAGAATAACACCGCTAGATTCAAATAGGCAGCAGGCCCTATGATGGGAATCAATTGAGGAATCTTTGGAGGGCAAGAGCTACTCCGCACCAAGCAAATTTTATCTTCACAGCAAGTGCCAACCACCATCCAAGGTCAAACGTCACGGCTCTGGAAGCCAACTTTAATGCTGGCCGTGTCCGCGCGTTGCTCCAAAGTCGTGTCGAAATCGTCACCAATCTCCTTCTGGGCCCTTCTCCACTCGAATACCGCCTGCTGAAGTCGGTCTAAAACCTGTCTCATTTCTTCTTTAAAGGCCCGATTGGCGCTCTCCTGCCTCTGACATTTCGCGAGCTCTTTTTGTAGTGCTGTCTTCTCCCCGGTGAGTTGCTCAATTCTCTGCAATGGAGTAGGACGTGTGGCGCGTTTGGAGGCCTCCAGCCGAGACCTAGATGCTTCGAGAGCTACGGATGAGCCTTGGTTGTTGTCGATCAACGCGTCCATCGGACTCAGCGCAGGGGGTTGATTCGGTGGGGAACGGCTGTGAACTTTGCGTTGACGCGACATGTTCATGATGGCATGTAGGTTATGACACCCTTTTGGGGATTCGATTTTTGGAGACGATGGTGGCTTTCAGTGACTGTCTCTGCAGATATACTCGGCCAGGGCCGGGAACTGGGCGGTGTTATTTTCCTTCCTGTTCTTTTTTTAAATGACCATCGACCACGCTAAGCGTTGGGGATTGACGATGGGTTGGAAGGAAGGGGGACCAGAACAAGCCCCCTCTCGACGAGTGAAAGAAGATTGTTCTATTCTTGACATGCACAAAAGCTGGAAAGAGTCTGCCTTCCATTGCCGGAATGATGGCGGTCCGCCACCCGCACAACGTTTGTGACCCTCCCACGGGCTGCCAGAAGAAATCGATTTCTGAAAACTTTCTGCTAAAGACTGTACGAAATTGTGCCGGTACTGAATGCGGAAAGGGAAACGAAGACGGTGCGTTCTACTAACAAAAGAGGATAAACGAATCAGGTCTCTCAATTTTACCTTCCCTCCATCCTCCCACGCCTTTCAATGGCATACTACCCGCAAGTCCGCATTTTTGGGCTCCAGCTTCCGCCCCCGTCGAGCTCTCTTTGGTTGCCTTCGACGTCCTCCCCCCGTGGTCTCGTTTTCTTCCATTTTGACGTTTTCATCGATGCCTGAAGACAGTGGTTCCCTTTTGACGGCGGGCGAAATGATTAGATCCATCGTCCGGGTTCTGTCGGTGGTCTGTTCAAACTGCTTCAACTTCTGATCTGCCATCGCCAGACGTGCTTCAAGGCTGGATAGTTCGTTCTTGTAGCGTCCCACCGTATGCTCGTAGTCTTGTTCCATTTCCTTTATCGTGGCTTGAAGCTCCAGTGTCCTCACCGTGGTCATTCCGTTTTCGCTTGAATCCAGTTCGTGAATCACCGCGCCCTTCGCATGGTCCGTAGTGCCGGTCGTACATTCATGCACGGCAACACCCTTTTCCAAGGCACGGATCTTCTGACGAGCTTGATCTACGTCATGTTGCAAGAACCTCTGTTGCTCGGCCAGATGCCGGTTCCGGCCTTCAGACTCTTCGGCCTGGCGACGAGCCGCCTCGGTCTCTTCTTGGGCGATCAGGAGCTCTTGCTGCAATACGACGCTGTTTTCGGCCATTTCGTTCAGCTCGTCGGTCTTGGAGTTGTATGCCGTATTGATATCCCACCACGACTTCTCCAAAGCGGTCTTCTGGCCCAGCAACGTGTGGATGTTGGTCCACAGAGTGCGCTGGATATCGCATGCCTCTCTTTGAAACCCGGCATACTGCTGGGTGACGAACTGGAGACGTGTCCAAGTAGCATTCAGGTTGTTGACATCCACCGGGACAGGACCGGTCGGCATGAGCCGCCCTCCAGAAGTGCTGGGAGTGACCTGCAAGATCAATAAGAGTCCGAATGGAAGATACCGGGTAACACGTACTCTGACGGCGTCTGGTCCTGCGCTATCCCTTCCGCTTGTTTGAGAAGCCATATTTTTTGTCGATCGTTTTGAGCTGCCGTTATTCGTCAGACTTTACCGTCCAACGCGGCTCCTTTTAAAGTAGAAAACGCCAAGTTCCTCTTCATCCAACAGCAATATCGGCGGCGACAACGGCGACGGCAGCGACAAAGGGCTAAAATTAGTTCACAACGAGCGCACCATGTCCTAAATCTTGAAATAGAAGCGTCGCCCTTCTCGGTTCATAAATAGCTAGGAGTGGAGACACCATTTTGTTGTGGCCGGCGGTCAACTTCAACCGCAGAATGACAACCTCTTTGCGCAACGAGAGTCGCTCGGCCGTTGGCAGGTCTGTCGTTAGATGCATTGGGCGAGGCTTGGGGCTGTGGGCGCAGGGATGGAAATGATCTGCCCCTCAGGACTCTCCACTGAGCCGGTGGGGATCCAAACGGGCTCGGAGATCCCTGCCGTGGCACTGTCTGCTGCGAAATCTCTATTGCAGGAGCCCGGCTTGGACCCTTCGGTGCGAAGGGAGTTTGCACCATCTTCTGGAGGGACAGTTCCGGCCCCACGACAAGCGCCGCCGTTTGTCGTTTTGAGGTCGAAGGGCAATCGCCGCCCACGGTTCGCGATGGGCTGGGTATAGTAAAGCATACCTTAAAGGTATATTTCCCACTGGGTGTTGGTTGGGTGAACCTGCATGAGGAAATGACATTCAAGGGAGTGACATACGCAGTTAACCCCACCTTTGTACCATACTTCGATGGCCTTTCAGCAAAATACCCAAAACGCCACCGGCGGAATGTCGTGCGAAGACGCGCTTCAACTTCTCTTCTACAAACAGCCTATCACCAACGGATATGTCCAGGACACCACCAACTACCTACCCCAACAATCATCCTCCGCTTTCCAATTTCGACAGGACAATACGAGCATCTGTCCGCACATGTGCGCCGATACTACGTTTACACAATCGGCTCCAGAACCAGATGTCAGTTCACTAAAGATGCCTGCCGAGTTTGCAGCCACGTTGGAGGAGATCAAGCAGGGAGTGACCTCCCTCCACACCCGGAGCGATCAGATCGAATCTCTGCAGACGCAATGCAATCAACTGGAAATTCATTTCTCGGAGTTTCAAGATTGGTACAATCTTTCCGATGAACCCGATACTTTGTGACTGACCATGAGAACAGGGTGAAGGCTTCTATGGACACGATGAAGAAATATATTGAGCACCATAGACAGTGGTCTTTGATCTTCAAGAGAACGGTGGAAAGCCAGATCAGGGATCGAAATTCTAATCACGAGGGACAGGCCAGATCTGAGGGATCTGCAGTCGAATCGCAGGATACTTGAGAATGGCGTAGGCGTGTATCCAAATTTGCATGGTAGTTTGGCAATCGGGTACGATTAAGGAGTTACCGTCTTAGGGCATTTTGTACAATCGGCAGGCCAGTAAATTCACCAACTTCAAAGCATTTTGAGAATATCGTTTGAAAAAGTACCTTAACCCTCGATGCTAGAAACTGACGAAGCCCGAAGGTGTTCTTAATGAATTATTTGCGCTTAGGCCATGGAAATCATATCGTCATTGAACTGAGATCTGATCGTCTGCGGGTACATTTGAAGCCGACACTTGATTTCGACCCTCTGTCGTCGCTAGATCCATTCCTGAGGCCACTCCATCGGTCGATACTCTAGAGCTGACCGAGTCTCGATATGGATTCCCCAAAAAGCTAGCCAATCTGCATTGGCCATTTCTTCCTCTTCATCGCATGTCTGGAGGGCTGTCTTAATAAGGACGGCTGCATCAAAGGCTTCTTGCAGCAAATTAAAGGTGACGTGCAGACTTCTCTGGTGGCATGAAATCTGATATCGTAATGACGAAATCTCTTTCTCCAGTCTCTCGATCGTAATCAATTCCTCCCTCCTCTGGAAGTCGTCTATTCTCTTTAGCAACGCCTCCATGGACAGGTCGTCGTCGTCATAATTGGAAATGCTGGGCGAGTCCGGCTGTTCTTTGTCCATGTTTATTTGTTGGGGCCAGAAGCAGATGGTTTCAGGAAGATGCGGTAGACTACTCTCGGTGGCGAATGCCATATGATCGATCGGCCAAACCCAGGCAGATAAGCTGCCGACTTTATGTTCAACCGCTGAAGTCGGCCGGAAGGAGAGACCTGAAGAGGATCCTGGAGCTCGATTCGGCTCCCTATCCGATCTATATATACCGGAGGCCGAATTGATCAAGTGCATCTACAGTACCACTTGCATCTATCCTCGTGTCAGGACTACCAGCACTCTAGCTTTCTATCTGCATTCTCCTCCACCTTTTTGTTGTCGCACGAACACAGCATCACATTTTGCAAACCTCTCATTTTTGGTACTTAAAAGCAACACGATGTTGTGCGGGTGTGGTATCGTCATCAAGCTACCTCAATGGTTCCGTCGAAAGGAAAGCCAGAAGAAAAAAGACGACGCCAAAAAAGGGACAGCTGGGCCTCCAACATACATCAGTGCGATTGAAGCGGTTGCCTCTCACATCGACGAGATTGGTCCGCAAGAAGTGATCGCCGACGGTCCCAATTTTTTGAGATCCCAAACTCCATCACCCGAATCTCTGGGACAACGCAGCGAGCAGACGAAGGAGTTTTTCAAGAGCGTTCAAGTTTGATGCCCCACTGGGTTGGTTAGATAGAAACGAACCGTATTCAGATACGTATCTCATCAATGAGAATTAACATCGAGTTCAGTGGATACCAAACGTTCCTCTGGTGCTTTACGAGGTGCCACACTGATTTGCGTATTGAAAGGTATATATTCATAATATTCTAGGATAAACTACCTAAACTATCTAAGTCCCCATGAATTTGCCCGCAACAGAAGGAGCGCAGAAAGGAGACGAATCCGTCGATACATCTGCCGTTAGAAATCGTCACTCCAGACAGAAAGAGTCGGCATCAGGCCCATGAGCAACCACATCAGCAAAGTCGCTGGAGATACTCTCAATCGCCCTCCAACACCGGTGAAGAGGCTGATGTTGGCGGACGAGACAGTGGCAGAGGGAAGACCAAAGCTTGTGCTCTGGGTTGAGCCAAGAGAACCGTCGTCTGTGGTGGACAGTGGCGACGGCGACGTAAACGGGTTGCCAGAGGGAGCCACTGTCGCATTCGTCGAAGGAGGGTTCGTGACGGAGACGCTGTGGGTGGAAAGGGGAGGAATAGTCGCCCCAGAAGTGACATTGGCTGCGAATGGATTTGGAGAGCCGCAGGGGGTGATAGAAGTGCTGGCGGCGGTCAGATTGACAGCTGTAAAGCCGTAATTGCTGGTTAAGTTTATAACACCGGAGCCGACCAGGCCGTCGAACTGAATCTCAACGGTCGCCTGCGGTGGTGCGCTGGAAGTGTTCGTCCAGACAAAGTCCCTTGACATACTGGCCGTTGGGGTGATTGTCCCGATATCAGTTTGAAAGTCATCCGCAGAGACCCCTCTCAGGGGGAAGGCAAGAGCAACGAAGACAGAAACCCGGGTGGCAGTGCGCAGCAGCATCGTTGGGAGGGTCATGGGGAGAATGAACCACGGGAGCGGACATTATCTACCACGTCCTTTATAGGAAGAGTCCAGAATTGGATCCTCAAAAGGCTGCGTCTATGAATAGGTTGACTTCGAGGAGCCATAACAGGCTCCTCATCTGCTGCTGCACTGTGAAATATAAAAGGGCCACCGTGATGGAGGCTTCGCAGCCAGTCAAGTTCAACTGCCCAAAAAGATGGCAAAGCAAAAAGAAGAGCAAACCAGAAAAGAGAGAATCACACAGCGACGAAAGAGGAAGAGAGGCTGGGTTAACAAAACATTTCAACTCTGGGAGCTATGCGGGTTTGAAATTACGGCCTGTCTCAAGAACCCTGAGAGCGGGCAGGTCACATTTCTTCAGACGCCCGGTGGAGGATCGTTGCCACGTAACATCGAAGATCTGGTGAGGAGCCGGTTGACCTGATCTCCCATTGATTCCAGGCGCTAACTCTCGTTCAGAAGTCAACCGATCCGCAAGCAGAAATACTGTTGGCGAAGGATGTTGAGCATGTTGGGGGGAAGGGAAATACTCGAGCAAAACCGAGGCCAGGGGCGAGATCGAGGCGTAGCCAGCACGCGCAGGGCCATAACCAGAACAGAGCCTCGGCCAAGGGGAGAGGAAAGAAAGTTTCCCTCCACAACACTTCGTTGCCGGATCCACCATCCTTTGGAACTCCCAGTCCGAGGGACAAAAGATTCCCGTTCAACACTGAGCAGAACAAGTTGAATCTCGTGGAATCCGGGCTCCTGGAGGAGCTGAATCTAAACATAGTCCCATAGATATCAAGGTTACTGGTGTTATTCCTGGAAATCTCTACAATTTTGCCATTGTCCTATCCCGACCCCCGTTCTGAGCCATCGGCAATTTGTCGCCCGGCGCATGGACCCGGAATCTATATTTGGTTATCCTGATACTGTACTGAGAGCCAACCTCAAGCACCACCTGCACTTTGGATACAGAGCCGTTGTCCAGCAATCGACCGGAGTCGAAATGGGCTGTCTCGCGACGTGCTTGTGAGGGCCAAGTCGTGGACCGTCGGGGGGGCTGGCTACGGATGGCGGCTAACAATGTCAGGGGATGATTGATCGACAGATTGATCGACATGACCCGGTCGACCCGAGTTGCAAGAAATGGTAAAACGGCCGCGAAGGGTCTCCATTCTGTTCGCTCTGGGTGACCAGGTCCGGTTAGTTGTGCTGCTGATTGCGACTTTCATGTGAAAAATCAACCAGGGTTCACCGAAGGCACAACACCAGTCAAAAGGGCACTGGTGGATAAACTAAGCTTTGAGGGCAACGCCACAATGCTTAATTCCCCACACACCCATCAACTTCTGGCCCTGACTACCTCGTCGGGCTCAAAAGGACCAGGGAGTAGTTGTGCGCACGCAGACCCCAACGCATGCTCAAGGTTTGAGGGTTTAGCTCATGCTGGCGTGCTGCACTGCCACGGAACTCTGCTCATTGCTGCCATTCAATCTTGGTTTCTACGGACAATGATCAGTCGGGCGCGTGGTAAACTCGGCCGACCTCGGTCGACCGCGAACAGTGCCGTACCGCAGTTTGTGAAAGTGATCACAGTCCAAGACACCTAGCGAGTATACTTTTCATGGCTGTCGCCGGCTGAACCTAAGGTGCTGGAAGGTGCTCAATTTTTCATGCTTGGTACAGTGGTGGTTAGTTGACCTGTGGTGTGGGCAGCATGACCTTAGCCACAGGGACGAAATCGCAGAATGACCTAGCCGTCCCATTGATAGTTCCTATGAGGATAGTGTGACTAGAATTGTATGGTATAGATGTGAACAATATCTGAATCTCATCAAACATGATCCGTTGCAAAACCTGCAATACATTCCACCAACAAAACCGGCCGGCGGTTCCATTGCCAATTCCATCAGTGACCATCATCTTCAGATAGAACAACACAACGGAATCATTCATTGATGCCTGGGATCCGTGATGATGTGGGTACGGACGCGATGTTGACCCATTACAAAAGCTCCCAGCTTAGCGAGGTACAAAAGTTGGTTTGGTCATACGACTGACCCATGGAGCTTGTTGCTTATCTTCATATAGGTTGGGGTTCTTTTGCGTCCAGGCCGACATCTCATCATCACCACGAAGTAGCTCCTTTCGTCGGCCCTGCTCTGCCGCAGGGAGCTCGACCGTGAGAGGAGCCTCAGTGGAGTTATCGGGGAAAGGGTTCTCGTAGATGTAACAGTGCACTTCCAGGACCATCACCGGTGGAGGCTTCGTCGATAGAGACCAAGCTCGTTTCTGGGCGCTGCATTCAGGTCGTGAACAGACCCCCGGGGTCGGTTGTTCTCCCGGAGCGATGGGATGATCTCTCTGGTAAGCCGAAGACCGAAGCTTGCGGCAGAGGGCACATCTGTGTCTGAACGTGGGTAGCTCGGAGTATCTCTTCAGATTGGGGGTAGATCTCGGATCTTCAAGCTCGACAGGTCGTCGATTCGTATGACGAGGTTGGTTTCTGGAAGGCATCCTGCTGAGTACTTGTCTGTCTTGCCCCTTCGAAATGCCAGCAATGACCATGATCAGCGCTCTGCACTATGTTCACCTGCGCAGTCGCCAAAAGAGCGTCGATTCAGCTTGCATATCGAGAAGAAATAGACGGGGAACGCCAGTCAACCTAATGGTATCTTGTGAGGAGCCCAAAACGGAAACCAGATTCATGGCTTGTTCAAAATTGGATCTCGAAGGGCGGCGTTTGGAGCCTGTTCGAGTCTCTTCCTTCTGTCTGTTTCCTTTTCCTCGCTCGCTGTTCCAGGGTCTGGATTGAGCTCTCCTCACAGGACGACGGTTAGCCGTGATGTGTTAAAAGTATCTTCTCTTGTGCACCTCACAATCTCAATACTGGGACTCACAGTAGCATTTCGGCTTTCATGATGGCACGCTGTCATCACAGCGATTGGCTCAACCTCCGCATCGAACGAAACGAAGTCATCTTGTTCATCTCGGACCGGCTTCAAACGCTTATCGACGAATTTCCCAGCCCTGACCTTCAGCAGCCCAGCCTGTTGGTTTTCATCGGCCATACCGCCAAATTGTCAGCCCTTCGATCCCTCGGTGGAGAGGAGAACAGGCCGAAGTCGGCAGGCAGACGGAAACGTGGCGGCGGAGTACATCTCCAACGGGGAAATCGCGATGTGTTCCGGGACGTCCCCGTGCTTCTAGCAGATGGCGACCTTCCGTACCGGGACTTAAAAAAAAGGTCCTCGGCCCAATGCCACGAGACAAGACAGCTGATGCTTCCTCGCATCCGGGCAGGGGTCCGAGATCTGGCTTTAGAAGATGCCGCTGATCATCTCTATTCCCGTCTCCTGGGCGCCTTTGCCGATGTCTTTTGCTTCTTTTCCACCGACGTCGGCGGGTTTGGTCCCGTGGTACGTCGACTCGCATCGTGGCTCGAGCATGGCAAGCCGTCGACACTACCGAAGACAACATATCCACGGGTGGTCGTGGTGATGGAGGCCACAGACTCCGGAGCGGAAAGCGACAAGGAGGCCAGTGAGGTCCTTCTGGGAGCGCTCAGAGAAGAGACCACCAAAAATCCCGCAGAGAGGTTATCGGCTCTCGAAGTGGTAACCGTGCCCCACGGAGGGCACTGCTACCGGCGGCTGGAGGAATACTTGGTCCGGGTACTGGATCAAGGTCGAAGGCACAAGCTAGAGGCAAGAATGCTCTTCTCTGCGAGACATTTGGCCGCATTCTTCAAATATGCGAGTGACCACTTTGGCAGAACCACAAGGGAGCCGTTCGATTTCGTCAAAGCGTCGCGTTTGCAAAATTCTGTCTCGCCCGACCTAGACATGCACCTGTCCAACTTCCTGAAGCACATCAAATCGCCCGAAGAGTTGACGGACTTCGCGGTGCCAATGATCGCATCGAGCCTCCTGCTGGATCACTACCCTCCCGGCATGCACGGTAAGTCGGCCCTCCTTTCTGCGTTTGGCGGGATCAGTCTAACGGCCCCATGGCGTTCAACCCCGGAGATGTGTTTCACACCCTATACAATGACGCATGCTACCAGGTGGCCAGAACTGGTGTGCTAGTCCACGACGGTTCGACAAACTTTGTCCTCCCGTCTAGCTTCGTCAAAATCGTCTCGGAGGAGCTGGAGAAATGCTTTAATGACCTCATACGCGGCACCGGCACGCCATCCATGATGGTACACCGTAATAATCTCCAGAGGTTTAAGAATCGCTGGAAGCGGCTGCTGAGTGACGACCTCTGTTTTGTATGTTTGCGTCGCCTGCTGGAAACTAATCTGCCGTGCGGACACGGGGTCTGCGAAAATTGTGTACGAATTTTCGGGACGCCGGATAAGAATGATCGGTGGGCGTTCAGCATTCGGCGCTGTTTCCTCTGCGACATGGCGCTTCGAGACGTGACGGTAAAAATAAAGCCCGATACCGCCGGGGTCAACGTATTAACCATCGACGGAGGTGGTATCAAGGGAGCTATACCACTACCATTTTTACAAATACTGCAGGACAGGATCGGCCTACAGATCCCCGTTCAGGATTACTTCGACGTTGGATTCGGCACCAGTTCCGGTAAGTATGCTTGATTCGATGAATGACCAACGCTGAAGCTTGTTAGGGGGGCTTATCATCCTGGCCTTGTTCATCAATGGATGGCCAGTCGATGATTGCGCAAATGTGTTCGAATCTTTCGCAAGAAGGGCATTCAAGCCCCGTTGGATTTCTCACATACCCATCGTCTCCCGCATTCCGATCCTGTCGCATATTCTCTGGTTTCTTGTGTCGTATTGGGCCGACGGTCTGTACCCAGCTCATAATTTGGAAGGTGCGCTGAAGGGAGTTTTCGGCAACGACATGAGCATCCTGGATTACTCGTATGCAACCGCTATCGGGGCGAAAGTGGGAATACCGGTGACCACAGTTCTGGGAACAGACCCTTGCCTCTTCACCAACTATAATGGAGCGGGACCGAGGCCGCAGGACTGTGGTACTTTAAAACCCGAACTGGCAACGTGAGAGCGATTTCTGACGGATGGGCAGGATATCGCATTATCCGGTCGCAAGATGGGCGGAAAAGGATTCGTTTGTGGGAGATGTAAGTGTGCATTTGCTATTTCCTTCGTTGGAGTATGCAAAGATGACTGAAATTGCATGCAAGCGCAATGAGCGGATCTGCGGCACCGTGGTATGTTGCTGTCCAACCCTCTCAAAGTTCTGAGCAGCTCACACGGCCACGAGGTACTTTCCAGCAAAGCGCATTCCGGGGGTAGGAACCTTTCAAGACGGAGCTCTGTGGAGGAACAATCCCGTCGACCTCCCTCTGTGGGAAATCCCCGTGGTGTGGCCCCCGACTCGCAGGCCCAATGTGGTCGTCTCCCTCGGCACCGGGTCCTCAGGACCACGCATACCAACGTCCCACTCCAGCAGACTGCGTGCGATCTGGAGAGAGGGCTTCCTGCCACGATCGTACAGAGCCTTCATGGAATTAATCAACGGTAAAAAAATCGCCCAAGCGTTCAAGAATGGACGACGGGCAGAGTTAGATGGGCGGTACTTCCGATTCGACGTTGAACTGGACAGAGAGGTCGACTTGGATGATACAGGCAGGATGCACGAGCTGGCAACAAAAGCTCGGGAACAGTTCTGTCGGTCGGAGGATGTCGATGTCGTCGCGCGTTGCCTCGTTGCGACGCGTTTCTACTTTGAACTCGACTTAAAGCCGAAGAAGATTAAGGGGAAGTATTCTGGATCGGGCCATATCTTCTGTCGTTTGCCTCGAAATAGTCCCGAGCTCGAGGTGCTGCTGGAACAGTTGTCTAAACGGGCGGCGCGATTTATCGTGAACGGCCATGGGCTTCCCGGGTCGGTCGGCGATCGGTCGTTCATCGACCACCAAGGAACCTTTCGTAAAAGGGTCGAATTTGAAACCAAGGACACATTATCCGTTCTTCTTCAAGAAGGGCCAGCGGATCCGCAGCACATCAGTGGATCTCCATACGCAGTCCACGATCTACTGGATATGCAAGGCCTCAACAATGATTTTGGTACCCCGGATCATAGGAAGCGAAAAGAGCGCGAGGAGGATGAGGGAGAAACGAGGGTAGAGGAGCCGGCCAAGAAGCGTCGTCGGGCTCGGTAGAACATCATCGGTGCTCGTGGAGGTGGTATCGCGCTCGAGGAGGGACGGATCGGACAAGGTTGTGAACCGGCGCAGTCTTCACAGTAACCTGGTACGGCATCTCCACCACCAGGATAAAGACAGTCTCTGATTGGCGTGAGACGCGGCTGGAAGGGAGTAGGGAGGTTGATAAAGGGACGATGAAGTTGAGGCCGTCGAGGGATGGAGAAAACGAGTCACTTCACACTAAACCGCGGCAAAAACAACATTCCGGCGGCATGTCAGCCGAGTGGACCTCGGTCCAACCGTCATTCCTTTCGCAAGGAGATGAATTCTGGTATTGTTCAATCAAATCTTCTCATCCGAGATCTATCACAGTCTACTTATTTACATCAGCTAGAGCTAGCTTTCAGATGGACCACTACTCGTACAGTGACACTTGATCCACGTGGAGCCCGACGCTCCTCGACAATTTTCTGAGTGATGTTGATTCGACAGCGATCCTTGTTCTCTTCTTCCGCTGCATAGGAATAAAACCGTCCTAGAATAGTTCTAGAGCTCTCCTCAGGGCAACAGGACTCGAGGTATGAGCATCATTGGCCCTTCCCGACCTGCCGTTTCAGCCCGAGTGAGACATCGACAGCTACTGTCGTAATTCGGGGCTTCTCGTGCCCGAGAGTTCAGCCATCACCCGTACAGTTGGCCCAAAGCAGAGACAACGCCACTACTGCTCACCAAGTTACCGTCCCCCGCGGCACACATGAACCAGGCATAGCCGGACACGTCGTCGTTGCCGTCGAGCCACGGCAGGACCGTTTCCAAAAACTGCATTTGCTGGTCAGTACCTCCGTAACCGCGTAACTCTGTAATCCAGAGAGTTCCTACGCCGTTTTCTGTTGCCAGTGCCGAGGCATTAGATACGAACGCCTGGAAATCCGACGTGTCGACTGCCGAGCCATACCAGTGGATGTTGACGGCATCGACCAAGCACCTCCCTGCACAGGCATCGAAGAATGATGATAACCACTCAAGACCGAGCGAGTCGCCGAGTCCATTCGTCACTGACGGAGTGGCCAGCTCGGCTTGCTCATGGAAAGGATTCATATACTGTATGAACCCATCGGCCGCTTCGGATGCATTGAGATTTGCTTGTGTTGCGATATCGGGTTCATTGAAAGAGAAGAGATGTTTTGATCCATAGCTGATGGCGGAGGAGGCCTGTGTAAACCACGAAGACGTCGCGTCTTCACCGAGACCCCAGAGCGTCGGGATAAATTCAAGGTTAGAGGGAAGGGAGCCGTTGGCGAATGGAGCCCAGTTATAACCCCAGCTCACGGAGGACTGGTTCGCGAAGAGGTACGTGAGGGACGCATCGTTATAGGCCAGACCTCTTTTACCCCCTGTTAGACCTCCTGTTTTCTCTGGTGCAGGACTTGCAACAGAGCTCCTTGAAGGGTTATCAGCTCCTTGAGGAACTGATACGCAGGTATCCTTTTGAAAATTGGTATTTGTCGACGACGCAAGAGAGCTGGTTTGATGACGTAGTACGATGAGTAGGAAGCCCATGAGATACCTGAGGCAATTCAGGACGGACATCTTGATCAAAGCGGTAAGTATTCAACTGCGAATTCTGACTCGCGGGTGTGAGGTTCAAGGTAAAATTTCGCCACGGGAACGACAAAAGGGAACTGCATTGGGAACAAGTATATTCCCTATAGCATCACCACCAAAGAGACTATCATGGGATTGGGAGGGAATTCGACACCCAAATGACACGTCGAAAAAAATCCATTCAGAGAATTCCATGCCAGCAAATGTGAGCTCCCTTTTGGGCTCCTCAAATCTCCCCTGGGACGCAAAAGGGACTTCAATAGGCCCCTCTCTTGCCTAGGAGAATGCCAGCACATCTCGAGCATAACCCTCCTTAATACTGTACCAATGTGGCAGAGTCCCGAATTTCTCAGATTTGTTCATTGCTACTTATCTCTGTGTGTTGCCTTTAAAGGCTTAAACCAACAATCGACCAATTTCCTCTAGGAGATGTGCAACGATGTCGGAGTGGGAGCATCCTTTCTTCGGCTCTTCTTTCGTCGATGAAACCTGTATGGCCAGATAATCAGTGTTGTGAATGAACTAGTTGATTTTAACGGAGGGCTTAGGTGTACTTGGATGGCTTCTGCCCTGCTTCCTCTATGGAAAGACTCAAGCCCGTCTTCGGAACCGACGACTCTCGGATTTCACCTGGTTCAATCGCGAGGTGAGAACGTCTTCCTTTTGCCGGAATATTTAACTAATGTCTCCTTGAGTGCTGCGCTTGGGCTTTTCTTGCCTGGTGTGGTTTCTCATCGTGTATCCAAAGCGCGAGTCGTCATAACCTCAGGAAGAGGTTTGGACTGCCAGGCAATATTTGTTTCGATTTTTGCGGTTCACTCTGCTGTCCATGCTTCGCTTTAGTCCAGGAAGAAAGAGAAGTCGCAAAGAAAATACGCAATAGCGACAGAGCTTATCAAGAGCCGGAGGGAATGATCTACACCGGAAAGGACTATTTAGACAAAGGGCTGGAGAAATTGGTGTAGAGAGGAGCATTGTATTGGCTATACTGTAGCTGCTCATAGAGTGCTCAAGGCGGTGGTGGTGTCTTAATAAAGAAGACTAGAGCAGCAAGGCCTTTGGCGGATACTATCAGGACCGTCGCCGCAAATTGGCACAATGGCACTGAGGACTGTAGTAACTGGGATTGTTTGTACTGTATCTAGCGCACGTCGTATTGACGACGACTCGACGCCTGAGAAAGAAGAAGAGCCAGTTTCGGGTGGGAGAAGCTTCTTATGGCTTCCCCTTTTCATCACGTGTGTAATACGGCTGTAGCCGGAAGTCTCCTATCTTCCCAGCCTCGCTTCCGAATCGTCTGCTACCTGTCCTCCCACTCGAATCGGGTGGAGGTCTGGAAGGAACGGTAATTTCGTCAAGGTAGGTTCGTGACAGATACGCATATACTCGATTTCTTGTCAGGCAGACCCAGTGGAAAGGATCTGGTCTGCGGGGATCAATTCGTCCATGGCCGAATAGTTTATTGGTGCCCAAAAGGGCTCTGAGAGCCATTTTGGGACGAAAGTTGGGCCCGAATGCTCGTTCAACAAACATAAGTGCGCTTGAGCCTGCTGAGCTCGATGTTGGCTCTATTCAGTCTCTGAAGTAAGTGCAGCGTGTCGACGGTAGAGAATCTATTCGTAGAATTTATGGAAATTATCAATAAACTTCCCCTCTGTCGACTGCTGTCATTGATTTGGAGAGGTATGTAAATCGAAACGCGCTCCATTTAGTTTATCTACTCATGTACTGCAGGATGGCGCCACCAGAAAAGGAAGGGAAAGGGAAGAATGGGTGCCCGGCAAGAGCGAGCTCGACAGCCGTTTAGCTTCCCAATGCGACGGACTCCCCCACAAAGAACCTCTCTAGAGAAACAAGTTTTTGACAAGATGTGGAATGTGAAACCCGGATGGAACTGGAAAGAAACTGGCCGAGGCAAGATATTCTTCAACAGTACGAGGACATGTGTTGAGGAAAGAGAAATGTCGAAAAAGCGTTTGGAAACCTTTGGCGACATTGGACCATGGAGGGACTTTGTCGAGGAAGTTGAGGCGACCTTTCACGAGATGAAAGAACCATTAGTTGAGGGACGCAAGTATACGGCAGCTTTGAGTTGAGGCACCGGTCCGTAAAAGATCGCAAACAATATCAAGGGATGGCCATTGCATGGAGCCATCACGCATCAAGCATGTATCTTCGCCACTGCCCAAATTCGACCTTGTCACACTGGTTATGGGCAGTGTGCCTCCCTTTCGGGCAGCCTCGGGGTGTTTTTTGGGTCCCAAACGGGTCCATTTTTGGTCCCAAACGGGGCCATTTTAGTCCCTCAAATATCGGCAAATCCATGCGTGAAAGCCTGCGCCCAGTACATCAAATTCCGATTCGGTTAAGTGCTGTAAAAGGGACCGAGATAGCATTATAAGAAGTTTCAATGTATAAGACCTTTGATTCTTCTCGCTTCCATTATGGTATCGCTTCTACAGTACAACAACTTCCATGTTTAATAGGTTGACGAGTACTCTTACTCTATATCGATTGTACAATACCCCGATGAAAATGGTCGCTACCTTATCTTTCCTGGCTCTTGGCCTCATCGGTGCTTCTGCCGCTACTCCCTCTCTGCGATTCGCAAAGCGCAACTCCCCCAACGGTTGTGCGGACGGCGTCCCGAGCCAGGCCGCCGTCGCAGGCGCAATTAATCAGTGGAACAGTGATGTCACCACCGTCAATGATTTTCTCGATGTCGCGACTTCTCTGCAAGGGCTTCATTTACAATTACAGCTCGTAGGTTAGTATTAGCAATTCCTCTCCGTACTTACTATTTTCTACGAATTTTCACAGTATTTTACTACTTCTTAATCGAAAACTACGGGGTCGACATGAAGCTAATACAACTAAACCTTCTTATAGTCGCCCTCAGAGCTGCTAACGACGAGCCCGACCAATTACAAATTCTCGCGTGTGCATCAGATGTGAGTCCCAGCACGGTTGCGCAGGCCGCCGCAGACGACTTATTCACTGGGTTCGGGCCCAACGTACTCACGCCCCTAAGCAACATCCTCAACGATCCATCATCGATTACGCAGAATTTGCAGCTAATCAATCAATTTCGCTGCTGCCATGTGCTACCGGACCTTGACACCTTATGGAGCTTCACTGCCGAGGACGACGGCGTTGCCAATCAGGTGCCTTTGTCGGCTCCTAGACCGGCAGCCTGTGCGTCCATCTATTGCTGAGTGGACATGAAATACGACGACAGGGGGTGAACGAGAGCTAGTGGCACAATCGAAGGTAATGGACCTGGCAACCTATTTGTTGCACAAGTCTAGCAACAGCTTGGTAGGGGCTTTCCAAACCTTGTTCAC
Organism: Exophiala dermatitidis NIH/UT8656; assembly: GCF_000230625.1. Taxonomy (NCBI): domain Eukaryota; kingdom Fungi; phylum Ascomycota; class Eurotiomycetes; order Chaetothyriales; family Herpotrichiellaceae; genus Exophiala; species Exophiala dermatitidis. Next base: position 2,273,108 of record NW_008751649.1, on the reverse strand, counting down.
TATAATAATGGGCAAGAGTAACTGTGCAGATAATACAAAGGATTGTGAAATTATGGAGGATTCAATTATGCCAGCATATATCCTTGTCAGATAAGTGGATTTGTGCAGAAAATTGTTGATGGTGTTCGGGTTTGATATTCTCAGACATGTTCCCCTGCCCATCCGCACAAGGTAACAATACCGTTCATTCGTTCTGGGTGCCTTCCCTCTTGGTCTCGAGCCCATAGCATTACGCTTGCCCTGACCCAATATTTTGCTGTTGGATTTCCGGCTCCGCCAACATGGCTAATCCGTGAATTTCCATGGCCTGATTGTGAAGTCGTGCTAAAGATTCCAGTTCCTCCCTAGTAGTCGACCCAATCATCGCAACAACTATCGCCCGCAGGTTCACGTACACAAATATATGTCGAGTTGACCCTTCAAGCTGCCCAAATATCCTTCCGAACTGTTGAATGCCATTTTCAGATAGCACTACTGGCTCCATCTCAGCCCCTGCGGGTTGAGTGCTTGCGGGTTGAGTTCCTGACATTGTGGCCTTGAGAAATAACAGTTCCTTCGCTGCCTCTATATTCGCTTCGAGTACATCTTTCACATTTTGCAGATATTCTTGACACTTCGGGTCCTGAGGGTCCAATCCGTCGATGTCGGTTAATAGATCCTGGAAACTTGGAGGACCCATCGCTGGTGTTATGCTAACGAGAAAATATCTCCTCCGAGCAGCGAGCGAAAGTAAAAAAGAGTCTTTCAAAACAGCCTGGAAACATACTAATATACCTGTGCGAATCGCCCTTTGTCTCCAGGTTCCCCTTACATCGCAGACATAAAGCGTATCTGCCGAATGTTGACGTGGCAACATGGTGGAGATAGTTCTGAGCCTGGAACTTCCTCTGCAGCTGTAGGGGACCATCCAGAGAGTCGAGCCTGGCTTGTGGCACGTTTCGTTGCACCCCTTTGCCCAAATTGTTCGTAGGTTAGATAAGGCCCCATTTTGAGCCACCTAAATCTAGCCAATTAATTGTAAACAGCGCGCACTCCTCATCCTCTCTCCGAGCCAAAGAAGCCTGGGAGGGCAAGATGGGAGTATCACCGCCCGAAGCAATTAGTTCCTCACCAAACCGTGCATGCTACCATTCCCAGGTGGCGTTGTTCTGAACGACTTGCAGAAACTCTATCTCTATGTGGACTGGAACATCCCTGAGAGTGTATGCCCAAGCAGAGAGCGCTGTCGCGTTCGGTTACAGCAGGAAGCTAGCAGGGAGATTAACCGAGCCTCACGAGGGAAGATATTAAAATTGGTGCTGCCCTTTTTTATTTGAAGACAAACAAATTCAACTAAAATCATGTCCGTTGGGGAACGACTCTTTGCGATAGCAATTTTCTTTGTAGGACCCTTTGTCGCCATCCTAGGAGGGGCATTTCTGCTCCTCCTAGCGGCCTTTCTACTCCTCCAAGCGGCCATTCGACGTGTCATCAATCTATTCCCAACCCCAAGCCGCAAAGATAAAGACAAAGAAGATGTCGTATTCGAAACGAAACTGTCCTAATTCTTCTACCAAATTACAGTGCTTCATAATCCCTGGAGAGACGCCGTGATACTTGTCACCGCGGCCGAGTAAGAGTCGTGATGTTGATAAAGACGGAGAAGGAGGGTTTCGGAAATGTTGATGACCTCCTCATGCGTTGTCAGAAAGCCCTCGCAAAGTTCTAGAAGGTCGCCGGCTGCTGGTGGGACAGGTTCCCGGTCCTGAATCCTGGTCGGAATATCTTGACTTGACTCGGCATCTGGGCTCACACTATTCATGACTCTAGCCCTGTGCCATATGGCCGCAAAAATGGCCAACCGCAGGCGGATACCTGTCTCCGAATTTCCGTTCTTGAGTTCTCGTATGCACAGGTCGACACTAGAGGAGGATGAGAAACGCAATATGAGTTCGGGAATAGCCTTACTCTGCTCCTGATTCCTCGACACTCAGCCAGTGTCTCACAAGTGAACCCCTCAAGGACTTATCGTCCCCAACACACGCAAAAGCGAACTCGTAGCCGTCCGAAGCGATCCACTCGACGGTAGACCGCGTAGCAGGTTGACGATTCAAGAGTTTCATGGCGGCATGAAAGACTGTCCCACTTTTTTGGTCCTTGTTGGCTTGAACTTGAATCGATTGCCTACATGTGGACTGCTCTACACGTTAGTCCCCCGAGTGGATAGTCCGACGGATTTCTTACCATGGTATCGTCGACTTGTTCTATCAATCTGCTCACCTCCGCCCTCCGGGCCTCGTTCTCCTCTTCAACGGCCTGTATTTTCTTAATGCCGACGTCGGTATGATTAATGAGGAGAGTGGCGACGTTATATTCAGGTCTCCGCAAGGACCAAAGACTTCGAGCCATCCCCTTCGTATATCTGTCTTTTTCTTCCTGACTCGCATAACCAAAGACGAGCTTGATGAGTGACTTGTAATATCGAGGAGGTGGGTTAGAGTTGAACTGGCAGTGGAGGGCAAAGAGAACTCTCTGTTGCTCCAAATTGAAGCCGTCGATCATGGTATTGAGATTCTCGTCGGAAATAGGGCAGGCTGGGATCTCCGTGTCGTCGTGAGAAAGTAGAAGGTCGGGGGAGTAAAAGACCGTTGTAAGGATCGTGAAAAGGTCCATAATTGGTTGCCGGAAAAACGGGGTTTGCGATATCGAGAGCGGTCTCCTTTCGATCCGTGCCTGTGGGTATGAGATATTGATCATCAACCCTCCACAGCGATTCTTCTGACGCAGAAAGATAGACCGGGGTGACTGACCTCAGGTGACGTGGCCATAGTCGCAATGCACAGACAGGAACTTCCTGGAGGACGGGTGAGCAAAAACGAGGGATTACGTGGGCGGAAAGGAAAGTCTTTGTCCCTTGGCAGTAAAACAAGTACCTAGAAATATCGTGAAGAAATGAGAGAAATAAAAATCAGAGGGATGGAAACCACAGAACATGAAAAGCAGAGATCGGTGAGGACAACTAGGCAGCCGATGATATACTAGCATGTCCAGGTTGGACGTAAGAACAGCTTCAGGTCCAGTTGGAGCAAGCTATTCTACCTCTTGACATATTCATAATCACTCAATCCGAAGGGAATTCGCGCCTCGACTATGTTACAGCTTGAAGATTGTTGACATCAAGTTTCGTAGATGTGTAGTTTAATGTTGGTCGCATCATTCCCTAATTGGCCAGTCGGCAAACTATCACTGGTCTGCCGCAGGATTCGGCGTGCGGTACTATCTGAACAGCTTGACCATGAAGCTTGTGTGCACTACTCTGCTTTCGCTCCGATGACATGTGCTAGTTCGTGCTGCACCTGATGACTATTTCGAGTAGTGTGCATTAGATATATGTCTGTCGATGAGCGCCCAGTTTGTATGACATTCTGTGGTCGGGGCTAACCGCTTACCTAGCTTCACCTCTCTCTGCATTATTTTGCGAGGCTGGCTTAGAAGCCGCTTCAACCTGCTCCCTAAGCTTATTCCCTTTTCAAATCAGGGAACCATGGTAAGATACCTTGCTCCAATTTCCAGCAAACTATTATTGCTCACTTCCCAGGCATCCACACCTACCCATTGGAAACTCATCTGCGTGCCAGCAGAGACAATTGATCTTCAACGGCTTACGGAAGAGTCGAACTCGCGGATCTGCATTGTTCAGGAATTTGATGACAATGGCAAAGCTTTCGAAGTGGCTGTCGATCCATCTTACCTGTCCGAGGTCCAGGAGCTTCAATCGCAGGAAAATCCTCCTTACAATCCTACACACCCGAGAGAGGTTGAGAAAGACATTCTTGGTATCTGTCAAGCGAACAGGAAAGCTCGCGAGCGCTGGCTCCAACGGGCTGTCGATGTAATCTTCTCCGAGCATCGCCACGAAATCAAGGAAGCCTATCGCAATCTTACTCAGCTCCTTGGTTTACAGAGAGAACTTGACAGAAAGATACTAATCCAGGATATATCGGTAAGTGATCGTCCCCAGTCTTCAGAGCGTTCTCTGATGTATCTCACAGGACTCTCTGGCTTCCGTCCGTCGAAAATTGGCAAGAAATCTTGTATTCTTGTTTCTGAATCTAGAAGCAGACCATATGTCTGCAGATGCCCAAATTTTCCTCGCAAGCAACGAGGAGGAGCTAATTGACAGTCTCAAGTTTGGACTAAAACCTCCAATACCTTTCAATCATGACGAATGCCAGATAACATCACTTTTCCGGGCTCTACTAGAGCTATCCGGTGGGAGAGTCGACTTCCTCCAGCATAATTTCGCAGAAAACTACACAGCAAAGCAAAACTGTGAGCTCTGCGCTAGGATTTTTGACATCAGCGACATCAAAAAATTCGGAGAATTTGATGTACGAGAGATTTCCAGTTCACTCTCGAAGTCTCCTCTTTTCATTGGGGAGACACTGAGTGCCGAAGGACTGGGACAATGGGCAGCGATAATGAAGAGTTCCTTCCAAATCGGATTTCCCCCAGGACACTTGGTAGGATCACGGCACGCCGTCTATCGCCAGTCTAACGAATATAGAATCTTCCGTCACAAATATTGAGCGGATTTGGTGTTGGTCAGATCAAAATGTTTGAAACTATCCTGTAAGTCTTTGCCTCAGACGCGTACACCACACTTGTAACCGGGAACAGGATAGATACTTATCAAAATCTTCCACCACTGAACAAGCCAGCAAATAACACTCTCCTTCTTTTGACCTGGAGCACTTCCGTCTCTCAGTGGAGTGAACATGGTCCCAATGGTCCACTCAAAGTTCTCGCGAACTGGGCAAAGTCAGAAGAAGGCTGGAATCTATATGTGCGAGTGGCTGAAGAATTCCAAGGCCATCAAACCGTAGAGCAACTCACTTTGACTATGTCTGCACTATTGAGCTATCGAAGACTTTATCCTGATTTTCTGGATTACTCCGAGCAACCAATCACAGCTAACTATATAGCTGACCTCGACGCACTTTTACATGGGACGTCGATCGGAAACAGCGGAAGAGTCGCTGAACGACTGTTGTTTGCTTTGGCAAGGCAACTTCAATCCATGGGAGAAGATTTTGGTGATATCCGACAGTTCCTCGAGACAATCCTTGATCGGGAGCCGCCTCAGCGGCATATCTTTGACGCACTATCGGATGAATACGTGCGTTTAAGAATGAGCGGTCGATCTCACGAGACTACGATGATAGAATTGACGCATGGCATATCGGCGGAACTGAGATGAGAGCTGATAATACTTCTGGCACAATGGATGAGGAGGAGTTATCGATTCAGACCCTTCAACGTTCAAGGGCCATCAGAGCGTGGATAAGCTTTAAGAATACACGCATATCGGGGAAAGTGATACTGTGTAATGATGACAATTCTTCATGGCCCATCGCGCATGAAGCAAGCGGTTTGAGTCCTGGATGTAGATTAGCTAGCAGGCTGCGTTGCTGCATTTTAGGAGGGATATTCTAGCTCAGGCTAATTTTCAATATGACTGAAGGACGAGTGTTGCACTGATTACTGGCACCTGGTCTTGCCTGCTTTATATGCTTCTGGTCTCGGGGCTGCTGCCACCGTTCACGATGCCATCGGTAACGTTGCAGCTGGTACTCCCAAGTCTCGTCACCAGGTGTATCAAACTGTGCATGTCGAACACCATGGCGCCCTTGCATCGGACGAGGAAGGCATGGCTTAAGTGCTGGAGCTCTGCCGGTCAGAGGTCCCTGGTTCAGCTACATCATGAAGCCCTCAAGGATATGGAAGGTCGCAGGCTGAACCGAATATCGAGCCAATTTATATCACGTGCAACTATGCTACGGCCAATGATAATGCTAAGGAACGGTGCTGCTTCTGCACGCAACAGAACAATCGGAAAGCCGAATCACATTCTTGTTTTAACACATTATCTCAAACGATGATCACACTGCCAGCATACTATAGAAGTAACCAATGTAGGCATCAATCTTTGGAGGGCACGGAATGGGCTCTCCATGTTTGCCGAACTTTCCGCTGTCGTTCGTCCAGCAGTGCTCTCGAAGCTTGGGTCCCTCTGTCGGATATGTTGGGTCCGGGGGCATGTCTCGTTCCGCAACACCACAACTCAGTGGTCGAATTGATCGAATTGAAGAATCTGTCACGCTGCAATCTTGAAACTTGTGGACATCTATATGTCTCTGCTAGAAGCAACCCTGGAAATCCCCGAGGGATTGTTATACCCTGAGAACTGCTGTCAGGCTCATCTTTGCCTGGACTTGTTTTTGATTAAATCGATATGCCTCAGGGTCCCGCGATCTTGCATAGAATAGAGAATATCGAATGCAAATTCTCAGATTGTACATGAGGACAATATCAAACTTGGAATGGTCGGCGGGTTAGTCTGACGGAATAGCAAGATCGTCAGGGCGGATCGTCAGGGCTTGACAGAATTGCACATCTAACACCTTCCCTTACCCATTGTGTCAAGGTCCCTTTCCCTGTTCATTGTCTCCTCCAGCACCCTTTCCCTCATATGTTCTTGGGAACTTCGCGCTAGGTGCAACTCATCCGGCCCATTCACAATACAAATTATCCATGTCAACAATATTGTCATCCCTTATTGTATAGGCAAGTTCACGGCCTGCCGGCTTCGAGCAAGGGGTGGATACCGAGGCGAAAGCTTTGAGGAAATGAATACTTCCAGACAATCTGTAGACACTTTCAACTTTGGTAAGGAGCGCGGTCTCGTCTTCGAAGCTTCGCCGTCCTAAGAGCCCCTCTAAATCCCGCATTTGTTGGAGATAATGGTTTAGAGAAGTTACGGAGTCTTGTGCGAGATGACTTTCGTATACTTCACTCAACGCTGCGTGTGCCTTACATCTGAAAAGGAGCAATTCTCGGATAATGGACGGCTAAGCAAACTTAGCGCTGGTATCAGAGAGTTTAGATGCCACTCACCACATCCAGTTTGATCATGATATTCAATAGTCCAATATAGTCAGTAGTGACTTTCAAGTGCCTGTAAAACACGTGGAGCTCAAAGTCTTTCTCCCCTCTGCTTATCCGGCCGACTTTGAGTTGAACATAAGGGTTGTCAGCTTCTTGAGGTCGGAAGATTTTGAAAGTACCGGCATCGTCTTCACCATCTCCCAGCCAATCCATTGGTGGTGTGAGAACATCCTCTCCGCACTGTATGAAAGTAAAATTGACTCCGTTTGAGAACTGCCGGTTGTATTCTTCCTGAACCACGCGTCTCGTCCGGGGAGCATTGGTAGCGCAAAAGTCCCCAAGTATTTTGAGATCAAATATTGTTTCTGCAGTGCCAATATACGAGAATGCAACTGTATCTGAGTCGTCTGTTGACATTCTGATTTGAGTTGCTTCTTGTGGATATCCGAAACTCCAGTTGTCTTGTAGAGGGAGAAAATGAAAATTCTACACAATGAAGATAGCACCACATCTCCTTGGTTCGGAGGATTTTATTTCCATCTGACATCTTTATGATACAGAAATGTTGAATTTCACAGACAAATCACCTGAATTTTGGCACGAAAGACTAGGTGTGACTGATCCGTGCGGTAGAGACTTACTCGAATGCCACCCGAATAAAATCCTAAAGTTCAGCGGCAAGTTACATCTAGTTTGCCGCACATCAACTCAGTTTGCTACAACCCTTAACGTATCCGGCAAGAGATCCCCACCAACGGAAGGTGTAGATGTCTGACGAAAATGGACGGAAAATATAGTGACATCTAAAGCTTCGTTGAAGTCCTCAGTTCGGAGTGTTGGGCGCTTACCTTCAGTCGGCTGCCAGGGAATGCTCGAGCCGCCTTGTCTTTCGCCGCTAAATGACGACATGTCAACGGGCAAGCTCCAAAGATTCAAACATAATTGGAATTCCAAGGTTAGGGCGACTAGACTATCATTGTCTATGGGTGCTCTGGGCAACTCACAGGGGGCTTTAGCGGGTGTATTCTGACCACTGTTCCGCAGTGCCTGGACAGTTTATGAACTGGATGCTTTCGATTCAGTGGCGTATGAACTGATCTGCTCATTTCCCCGGCTTAGAAATTCAATTAAATCTTTCGCCATGAAAGTTGGAGCCTGAATGATCTCTATCGGGTAGCAAAAGCAAAGACAACACTCGCGGTGCAAAGAAAGGAAAACAGTCTGGTCAAGGAGTCTCGCACCAGATCAGCTCGGTTTCACATAGCCGATAGATCAACCGAACATTAATCACATTAAGCATCAAGCCCAACATTCCGTGCCACTGTCGAAGAGACGAAATGCTCCACAGAGGCTAGATCATTGAAGGACTCCTTCAACACAAGATGACTTAGAGAGCCGTCGATGCTATTGTCATCGGTTTCTTTGTACTCATAGTTTGGTTTCACTAAATCGGGCTTAGAGTTCGTGGCTGATAGCATTCAGGTTTCACTTACTTGTCTCCTCCAGTACGGACTTCAATCTCTGGGGGACTTGGCCTGCAAAACGTACACACGTCACCAACATGTTGGAGAAATGCATATTCCTCTCTATCAACTTCTCAGGAGACTCAGGGTGTCTCCAAGCATAGCGCTTATAGAATTTAGTAGAGTCCAGCAAAGGCTGCATAATAACTTACTTCTTGAGGGTGATACTTCCAATATAGTAGCCTCCAACTATCTTTCTCGAGCACATGCAGAAGCACAATCGTGGTCAAACAGACAATATTCCAGGAGTAAGTCGATCGTTTCAAAATTGCCTCCTGGAGATCCTTCAATACTCTCTTCTCAGTTTCGAAAATAAAAGCCTCAAGGTTGCTGTCCAATTGATTTTGCATCACACGAGGAGCTGGAATTCTGCGATAAAAAGGTGAATTGTCTTTGTCGATGGGGGTCATGCCCAATGATTCTTCACCGGTCAGTTCCCAACCTTTCATTAGGAGACGGTTTGCAGTCCATAGTTGTAATGTTCGAGCTAAAAGGTCAGCCTGCCGAATATCAGCTAAGTATCCTCTAGACTAAGAGCGTGCTGACCTCAGAATCCAACTTCACTTTGGCAAGTATCTGTCCAAGATAGCTTTGGCTTTCTGTACGTGAGAGGTAGTATGATAGATGTTGATTGATATAATCTGTCAGATCTACCTCGCACGTTTTCAGGCCAAATGTCGTTGTCTCTGCATAATCCCAGCCATCTCTCTCCTTCCAATAGATGAGTATCTCATCTGGAGAAGATCCACAAAATTCATATGCATCAACCATGATTGTGGGGCCGTTTTCTTCATGTCGAAGTGTAGCAAGTCTTGTAGATGGTTTCCAGTGAAGATGTAACCATTTAAGCCTTACGCTGTAGGTCGTATCCTTCCCTGTTCAGTCTCAGTATTAAACCACCTTCATAGGGAAGAACTCACATTTATGGAATACGGGGCAATTCGCCAGTCTCGTTCGTATGCAGATTTCCTGAGGAATTTTTGCGGCCACGCAAGTTTTGCATTGACCACCGACATTGTCACACTAGACGGGCATAAGCAGCTGTAAATTTTTTGAAAAAAGGAGCAAGCAGTACTGATCGTTTAGAAATCCAACATTTGATGCACTGCTTGGTTGATTTTCGTCTCTTGTGACCAATCGCACTTTCTGCAGCGTCTTGGGCGGAATTGCGCTTCCTCTGTAGAGTGGTTGCGGAAGAAGGTGTCACATAGCTTGTTTGGGCTTGGTTAAAATGCTGATACATTGTTTGTTGCTCTCCATTAGGTAAACGTTCACTCCAGGACGATATCTGTGGTAGAGGGGTTTTCGTAGGCAGCCGCTCGGCCAGGATTGAGGTATCCCCAGGTAAGAAATCCAGGTTGTCCGAAAAAGATTGAAGTTCCGGTATGTAGGCCACCTCCATGTTGTATCCACCAACAAGTATATCGTCATCGAATAGTTCAATGTTTGAACCCCCAGAGATAAAGTTCCCATCTGTGTTTGGCTGAGGGTTGGAGCCATTGCCGATGGATGAATATCCTGCGTCTGCACCAGGAATCATTCCGTGGAGGAGCCACCCATCCGCGGGACGTCCATCCAAATCCAGTGGCTGGCTCTGAGGGAATACTTGGTGGCTGATACTGTTATGTCTCTCGAGCTCTGCATCATGTTCAACTGCGGAAAGGATGCCCCAAAGCGCGTGGAAAGCTTGTTCACTAATGTCATATCGCTGTTGCCACTTCCGAAAAAGCGTATCCGTCCTGGGAGATATTACACTATTGAGCATGGTGGAGCTGACGTCAAAATCGCGACTTTTCGTGTGACTTGCTGAGGAGAATTTGGGCAACATCTTTAGAAGCACTTGAGAAAGTTGGCGGGGTATGGGCGCGGGGGCCGCAAATATATGTGGCGGGCCGCACCGAATCGGAGCGATATTCCCCCGTCGCGCCAAGAGAGCATGAAAAGATTGCGCAGGCATGTTTCTCCGCTGTCTTGCTTGACAAACATCTTTATCTCACGACCCTGTCTGAATCCACGAGAGACTCACCAGTGATGGAGTCAACCTCACCCTTTGCATTCCTTCGAGTCCTCGAGGCTTTGAAGAATATCCAGCGTAAGGGCTGGGCAAAGCGGGGAATTCAGTCCCCAGAGAGCGTGAGTGATCACATGTATCGTATGGCTGTGATGGTTTGGATGATTCCCGAGGTATGTTCACAGAGGACCATTCACGAAAAGCCCTACTGCCAACTACTAGATCGACAATGAAATTCGAATGCGAGCGGTCAAGATGGCATTGGCCCATGATATGGGCGAAGCGATTGTTGGAGATATCACTCCGTCAGATGGCGTTCCAAGAGGTATTGTCTGTTGTTCCTTATCAGTCTTGAATCACTTTCTGATGTTTTCATAGATGAGAAGCTGCTCAAAGAACGCCTTGCCCTTGCCTACCTTGCATGCCTCATCAGACCGGTGAATCCATCTTTTGCCGATGAAATAGAGGAACTTTGGTCAGAGTTTGAAGCTGGTGATAGCAAAACAGCGCAGTTGGTCCGCAGTGTCGATGCTCTAGAGTGTATGCATCAGGCTGTGGTATATGAAGAGCGCTCGCAACTGGTGAAGGACCTTGGCGAATTCATGGAACTGGAGACAAAAGTCAGCGCGTCAGAGCTCAGAGACTGGGCTAAGTGTTTAAAGCAAGAGAGGGACACACTATGGTCTTCCAACGTGACACAGGATCTAACCTTCTTGTTTATCCTGGGTATATTACTACTTTTCCAAGTCTTTCCTCCTTCAAAACTGACAGCCCCATAGGAGGCCCTGGCGTAGGGAAGGGAACGCAATGTGCTCGAATTACTCAGGACACATCTTCTGTGCACATTTCAGTGGGCGATCTCCTTCGTGAAGAAACAAAGTCAACCTCGTCTGGGTTCGCCGACTTTATCAAGGACAGCATCAGAAACTCAGTCATCATTCCGGCAGATTTTTCAGTACGCTTAATACAAAAGCGAATTGAAGAATCTCAAATGGAAACAAAATCCATTGTTATTTTGGATGGATTTCCGAGGAGCTTAGACCAGGCCCGTGCTTTTGAGGAAAAGGTTGTTAGTTTCGATACAACATCAAACTCCTACTTACTGTCAATTATAGATCCGAGGAAGATTCTTTACCATACTTCTGAAATGCTCAGAAGAAGTTCAGCTATATCGCTTAAACCGACGCTCGGAGTCGTCTGGCCGGATTGACGATAATGACGACTCCATCAAGAAACGTTTACGGACATTCTCTCAGGAGAACTTGAAAATTGAAAAGCATCTTCAAAGCAAAGGTCCATTTTGGACGGTATGTAACCCGCAGATAGGGTATTCGCCAGGCTAACTAGCAAAAGATCGATGCTAATGGTTCTGCCGACGACGTGTACGCTTCCATCAAGGTTGTTGTGGACGAGATCACGAAAGATGCAAGTCAATAAAATGAGAACCACATTTGCGCGCAAACAATGCGGTGCCACGTCGGTCTTTCCTCTTTACTGCTGGAAATTTTATTCCGATCCGTTGACGACATATACGCTTCTGTCAATGCCGTTCTAGAAGGAATAATTCGTGATGCGGTTGCCTTAACAATGTCGTACGGAACTCGGACAGCTATCCAATCAATATGATGCTAACTAGACCCGTCAATGCCGTTGCCCTAATTTTGTACTTTGCATCATCCAGGCCGCAGCGGCGCCCGGTGACAGTGGGCATCTATTGGATTTGCGGCAAAATGTGATAAACTTGCCGCAGAAGAGCCAAGAGGGATGCAGCCTTGGTATCACGTGACTGAACTGCATGATCCGTTGTCCCTGTCGTTCTCGAGTAATCTTGGGTCTTTCACCATGCATAACTAGGGGCACAACTAAACGGACATGGGTTGAATAATGCTTGCAGCTCCCATGCCTTGTTTGTACTGTGGTGTGATGTCCAAAGCCATTGGTCCACGTAGACAGATACAGATATTCCCGTGAGTTTTATAGTTAAGTACTACAAAGTATAAAGCAGTTATCGCGGAGCAAGAATTGAAGTCATCTTCACTCCTACCATTGTAAGCATCACAGCCCTTATTCTCCAATAAAATTCTATACTCACCTACACATTGCAATCAATTTCATACAAGCCCGACTCCGCCATGTCTAACGCCAACGCTCGCAAGGAAGTCAACGACGCTATCATCAACTCCGGCAGCAATGCCATCGGACAGCTTGTCGACACTGCTAACTCGTCTAAGCGCAAGCGCGAGCAGAACAAGCTTGAGCGTGAGGCGCGCGAGAAGGCTGAAAGGGAGAAGGCCGAAAGAGCGAAGACGGGCGGCAAGTAACCGACCCATGGCCTACCCACGAGCATTCCCGCACCACTCCTTCGCCAATCCTCTTCCATCTACAGCAAGTTCGCAAACCAACGTTTGATGTGCGCATCGTTCCAGCCTTTACAGGTACCTTATTGGATCGCAGAAGCCGGCTCGAGAGGCTGACTACGGAGACCCTGGTTTCGCCGGCCTCGGGCAGCTCGATCAGATTGATCGAGCTTGAGGGTTTGCACCGTTATCTATCTTTGTGGGCTGAGGCTGGAGCGTCTCTCCTCCCGCCAACGTTGTATACTTATATATCCAAAATCATGCGCCCCGGCGCCAGAACTTTCATCGACGCCGCCCAGTCCATTGTTAGTGCCACTGTAATTGTAGCGGCAAGCGAGTGCATTCTGCCCCCTCACAACCAGGAGAGAGCTCTGGCCGCTATATATACGTAACTGGCCGTAAACGAATTTTGACTGAGAGAACTCCCACATCACTACATTTGCACCTAACATAAGACTTCTCCTTTCGTACATTTTTGGTGGTTGTGACGGACGACCTGATTAGTAAGGCATCCCCGCGAAAATTCAGGTGCCAGCTCCCTCTCTGTCATTTTAACCTTGTGTCATCCGCAGGCAGACCCTTTTAAGACCCAAGCTCTGTCGAGCTAGAACTCACCGATCCTTGACCACGGCTCACCTCCTTCGACATTATGGACATCAACAAGCCCATCGAACTCATTCACGACGTCCAGAAGCGACTCTGGGTCGAGCGAGTTAACCAAGCTCGCGTTGCAGGCCATATAACGAGCTGGATATCATCCTTGCATCCCAAAAAGCTTGAGTGTATGCTGGACTGTAACTTCCTGAACGGTTCGTACAACCTGTGCCAGAAGTTGCGCTTTTGCGACGGCACCACCTGGCTGCTCCGTATGCCCATCATCGGGAGCGTCTGCGACGAGTACGCCGACGAGAAGATTGCAGTGGAGGTGGAGGTACTGAGCCTCCTCCGCAATAGCAACGTCCCCGTCCCGGGCATCATTGCCTGGGGGCTGACAGCTGCTAATCCGCTCGGCCTGGGGCCCTACATTGTGATGGATTTCATCGAAGGGGTCAGCGTCAACACGCTGCTGCGGCAGCAGCACAACACCAGATTGCTCAGGGATGACATTTGCGATGATGACGTTAAATTCCTCTACCGACAGTTCGCCCGTATCCTCCTCCAACTTTTCCAGATCGACTTTCCTATGCTGGGCAGCCTCCCGACCCCCGTGACCGGATTTAACGCTCCTGTCCGGCCCCTGACTTTCAAGGCGCACGACATCCTGCAAACTGGAGGAGTCGATACTTTTGGTATGGCCTTCTTGATTTTGGTTCTCTGTTTCTTTCTTCCTGTTTTCATATTCGCCATCCTAGCGGCGATACCCTCGCTTGCTTGAGAAACAAACAAACATACTAATTCCAGATTATTCTAAGGCGACCGTACCATAGGCTTCTCTGACACTGCTGATTATTTCTGCTATCTGGCTGGCCAAGACTGGGCCCAATTCCAACGCCAGCCTAACTCGGGTGGCGGTCCCACCGTCACCCAGGCCAAATACGCTGCCCTTCGCGCCCTCCAGGCCGTCGCCCCGCAGCTTGTCGAACCTAGCTACGCATCTGGCCCCTACAAGCTCGTTTGTGACGATCTCGGCCTCGCTAACCTCATCGTCCGGAGCGCAGACGACCTCACTGTGGTCGGGGTGGTGGACCTCGAGTGGTCGTACGCCGGCCCCGCGCAGCTGTTCGGCTCGGCCCCCTGGTGGCTGTTGCAAGACCGGCTGAATAACTACGACACTTTCCTCGACAAAGAAGAGGCTCCCAGGGTATTAGGGAGGTATCTACGGAACCTGGACGTGTTTAAGACCGTGCTCGAGGAAGAGGAGGCGCGGATGCCAGGCCAGCAAACTATGGAGTTATCTCGCCTGGTGAGGCACTCCGAGGAGTCGGGGAGCATGTGGCTGCACATGTTGCTGTCGTGGGGGTTCAATCACCCGGATAGCCTACCCTTCACGCAACTTCAGGCGCGCCTCGGGCAGGAGCGGTGGAAGGAGCTGGAGGAGGGCCACCACGGAAAGGAGGCAAGGGAGTTCACGGAACAGAAGCTAGCGGAATTAGACAAGTATGACGAGATGGTGGAGAGGATGGAGTCCCTGCAGGATGATGTAGAAAATGGGAAGATGACGATAGAGGCGTTCGTTGCAGTACTCAGAGAATCAAACGGGTTTGGAAAAGCCTGATTGACTGCTTTATGGTTTTTGGATTTCTCCCTTCTCTCACACTTTCTCCAGGCTGTAACTCGAAGACTACGGCACACAAGAGAATGCATTCACTATCACGATATCAACCTGTTTGCATGCAGATATAACGTTCAGGAGCCATGTCCAAAAGGTCGTATCACCCCAGCGAAGTATTTCGCACAGAGCATTCACAATAAATCATGTCCAGAATTTCTCTCTGCTGTGTACATTGATACACCGTTCTTGATGCGAGTGATTCTCCGTTGGGACCAAACTTGTTCCCGAACACCATGATAATAGCAGCTTGTGAGACAGTAATATCGTCGAAATGATTTTGCCCCAATTCCACCTTCCTTTCTCCACAAGTTCTCTAGCCATGTGAATACCGAGTCTCATCTCTTCTTTGGTTTCTTGAACGTCACCTGTTCTGATGTTTGGGTAACAGAAGTTTCTGGTGTCAATTCCTGGGGATCGAGGAGCCTCAGCTCATCGTCACCTATAGCTCCTAAGTCCGAGAGGTTATGGCTCTCCAGACCCTGTGAGAGTCCAGATGAGGAAGGGAATTGCAGATCGGATTCCTCGGAGACTTCAAAATGTATATCGGGTGGTATTGCATCGATTGCCGAGCAAAGCCTTTTGAAGTGAGCAGGCATCCAGGTATCATAGACACTTTTGGTAAACTTATACGCCGTCCATTTCTCTTTCCCATCAAGTGCGGTAAAGCTGAATTTATAAATGGAATGACGGTAGAACGTGGTCTTTTTGCCCTCGATCACAGGGTAGTGGCCATAAATCCTCACGGTCTCATTATCGTGCGAGATAGAAAAGGCGAGGATCTCCCGATAAAGCTCTTTCTCGCGCTTCACGAGCCGGAACAGTTCCACGACTCCTCGAACGGCGAGCGTCATGCTGTGCGCGTTCTGTCGATCTACCACGTCGAGTGCGGCCGCACCGCACTTCACTTCGCTCGAGAAGAAGGGGAAGTACATATACCATGTCCCCATGAAGAAGGAGTTGTCGAAGAGGTCGCCCACGAACGGCTGGAGTTTCTGAAGTTGATCTTCTGTGAATGCCGAGCGTTTGAACCCCACAGAATAGTCTGGTTGAGGTCGTGTTTTGGTGACTGGGATAGAATTGTTCCAGCCCTCGTTGACGCTCTCAATGAGACACCTGAAATGCTTCGCTCCTTGAACCGCCAATGACTGCGCGGAAGGGACTATGAGTCTTGCGATATCCTGAATGACCTTTGCTTCGTTTCTGTTCTGTACCATCTCGCAGGTATCCTCGAAGAAATCATCCTGAAACAAGGAATGTTCGGGAACTATCTGCTCGGCTTCAAGCAAGGACTTGTACTCTTTCTTGCTTGTTGTTGTAGGACCCTCTTCACTCCGGCCAACATACTTGCCCATAAAGCTGCCTTTCGCCTCGAGAAGCGAGTTGTAGCGTGGGTCTTGATAAGGAGCACTCTTCTCCTCTCTAGGCTTCTGGTCACTCGGTGTATTTGAGCTGAGTACGCCAGACTCGCTATCCGACCGCTTTCGGCGAAGGGAGGTGGCGGATTTCTTTCTCGCCAATAAGTGACTCATTTCGCCACTTTCGTTGAAGTATCCTCGCGGCCAGTGGTATGTCTGCGTCCAATATGTAACAGAATCCACGTCCTGAACAGAGGGGCTAGGACAAGATGTTCGCGGCCGTTTTGGAGAGGGCGGGTTTAGTTGCTGTTCAGTTTCTCGTTTCCGCTTCGGAGGCTTCGATGGTAGAAGGGTAGGAGGTGGGTGCGCACGCTGTATTGGGTCAGTCTTCCATCACAGCATGACGTTGGCGACTTACATGAGGACTTTTAATGTCGCTGACTGGAGATGGTAGAGGCTGCTGGCTGGCTTTTGGTTGAGTCTCATTAACCTCAATCAAGCGGTCCAAACGGGCGCTCCGTCGAAGAGGGGTTTGCTTTTGTCCCTTCTTGATGCCTTGAGGGCGTTTCCCTTCGCTGGTCAGTCGAGTACTGAAAGAGGGAGCGGATGAATGACCTTGGTGTGGCAGATTCAAGGACTGCCTTTTGGTCTTCTGAGCGGTTGCACTGTCTCGTCGTGCCATGGTTGCTCCAAATGAGGGAGAAAGGAATGGGCAGGTTCATGTAGTTGCCAGCGAAGTGCAGTCGCGGTCGGACCTTAAGCGCCCAGGCTAGGTTACATGTGACATCACCTCAAAGGGGGATGGCTGGGCTGTGGCACTTCTTGGCGGTGGTATGGATCCACGCTACTTACAAGCAACACTTGCGTGTTGCTTTGTCACACCAACGAGGCAACAAAAGTTCCGTTTCATCCTCATCAATCCTACAATCGGAAGAGCACTATGTCCATGCACTGAGTGTTCGTCCCCCAATGTCATTGGCTATTTCCCTGATGATTTCTCGTGGATCAGTCACCATGCGAGGGTCCCGTTAGCCCCAAATCACTGTTCCACGGAGTTCCGCTTTCTTGAGGGATAACCTTAGTGGGTTCTACTCAAGACTCTCCTCCACTTGGTCAAGCTCATGTTTGGTAGTTTTTCATCGAGCGCATCATCTGCCGTCAACGTTACTAAATGACCGAATGTCATGCACTCCCAGGCTGAAAATAACACCGAGTGGGCCGAACGTTTTAAAATGTGGAGGAGAGGAAAGAGAAGCTCATTGTTGTGTCTTCACTACAGCACTAGGTCCGGCGTGTCGGAACTACCACATCGCCAGCACATGAAGCCGCGAGTGAATAGCACTTGCGAGGAGATCCAAGCTCAAGTAATATGCTAGGAAACTTGGTGTCGTGAAAACAACCTGGTGACAAATCTCATCAGCTCATCCTTCACTACGCTAAGAACACCGCATGGTTCGCAACTCACGCTCATGCCTTATACATCTTCTTCCCTTCGATAAGACTAGGCCAATCGATACTACACGCAGCTCAGGTACTCAAATGACCGGAAGATCGAGAGTTTTGCGCTGGCCGATGGTAAAGACGGCTGGTGCCTTTGCGTCGCTGTTGCCTACGGGACGGAGTGAATGTTTACCAGGTACCCATCCTCTTTGTACATCCCATATCCTGGCAGACCCTTCAGCTCGTCCCTCCATGCTCTCCAACTAGAGAGCGGTAGTGAATGGCCCTTATGCTCTTACCTAGCCAAAAATCCCGCATGCCAGCCATCCTATCCGATTTCGTTGGCTCTCTGTCAAGGACAAACGTCTGCACAGCCCCACAGCTACTGCCGGTTCCATGTCGATTGGCCGCATGTGCACGCTGTTATCAGGTCGGCCAATCAATTTCCACAAGGTCAGTACCGTTCACTCCATTCCAACGTTCCCCCACACAGCCTTGCTTGCATGAAACCGCCTCCATCCTGGCAGCGAAAGGACAATTGCTGTTCAGTGTCCTGCCCTCATGAGTCTGCCTTACCCGCCCCAATTTCTATACCATGTCCAACTAAGTATGACCCCGCCGCCAGAAACGCCCAACAACGAAGGCATGAAGGATGCACGGTTGCCAGCACGCGGTGGGAATCCGACTTCAGCGATGAAAATCATCTCCCGACGGCTCCTCCGGACGTGCGTTTGAGTCATGGATGGACCACTCCAGTGCAGTTGGTTTGATGGTTTGCGTCCTCGGTCCAGTTTCCCACAGATCACTATTCATGCCGATGGAGGCAGTTTATGTGCGGTCACGGTTACCGAGGAAAGTACAGTATCAGCAATTGAACTCCTGTCTTGTCAATACACAAACTTCTACAGAGTGCTATGGATAAATCAACATCGTAGGTTGATTGGAGGGCCTCCTCCAGGCAGCGGCGTGGCCCGAAAAGTGGCCATGATGGCGCTCTGGCAACAATAACCGAGAGTGAGCCCGGGATTTGGGCCTTCCGAATACGTGAAACACCAAAAACTGGGGAACCCAGGGGGCCAAGTTGTGGGAACCTTCAAAGACTCAGGGTTGTGCTCATAGTGCCTCAGTGCTAGCCAAGCCGAGCTCAGGATTGCACAGCCACAGCTCAGAATGGCTCAGTCACGACACGGGTCAAATAGCGAGATGCTCAGGTTTGGAAACGGAAATGGACTTTGGAGAGGTCAAGATTCACCGCTGAGTATAGTGGTGTAGGCTCATAGTCGAGGCCCAAAGGGGGCCCCTGAGCCCGAACTGGCTTCTGAGAACGGGCATCAGACAAGCTCCCTCCGGCTCGTCTAGTGCTCGGGCGCGCTCCCCCGTACTCTACCGTGGCTCCCGCGACGCTCTCCCGTGCTCGGCCGGGCATCCGTCACGTGCCCGAGTAAAGCGGCCGCGCTCCCTTTCCTGAACGAAAATGGTAATGGACGAGTCACAGTTCGGGGCATATATAATGTATATATATATTTAAGAGACTATGCCTCAACCAGAGGTCAGAACCCAAACACCTCTTCAAACACCTCTATATCTCTTCCCGCGCGGACTTGGGTCCCAAGAATTCGTCTCACGTTCCTTGCTAGACCAGCGGGGCCGCAAATAAATACACTGGCAGTTGGCTGGGAATGCGCCTGCTTGCTGACCCTCGCATCAGGCACTCTAATGATATCCGCGTCGCCCGAGTCCTGCCGTTGCTGATGTCTGTGAGGCCACAGCGTTGAATATGGACGCTGTGGCTGGGCGTGATTCTGTTTTCTGTTCC
The DNA here is from genome assembly GCF_000230625.1 of Exophiala dermatitidis NIH/UT8656. Taxonomy (NCBI): domain Eukaryota; kingdom Fungi; phylum Ascomycota; class Eurotiomycetes; order Chaetothyriales; family Herpotrichiellaceae; genus Exophiala; species Exophiala dermatitidis. The sequence goes on along the minus strand of NW_008751649.1, from coordinate 2,253,407 downwards.
TTATCCCGGAATCCTGATCATTTGTCGCTATCGCTTTTCCTGGCTGGGTCTGCATTTGACTTGATGTTGACATCGATTCGCCAGTTGCGTCACCGCCAGAGCAAGCAACAGAGTCTGAGACAGAGATAGAAGAAGAACTTGGTGTCAGAGCATCGGCGACAATGGTTGACAAGTCCGGACGGCGGCCGAGTCGATGGATCTTTATGACTGCGTGTCGAGTGCCAGTGGCCGGCGTCAGTACGGATGTTGTTGTCGTGACCAGCTGGTAGTCCCCGAAGGTATATCCGTCTTGTTGTGTTGTGTAGATATCCACGGTTGCGTCTGGGGTCGAATCTCGAGCCTTATCTTCTTGGCCAACGACTGTCCATTGTTGTCCTTGAGGTTGCTGCGACTTCTGAGTCAGAATGTCGATTCCCCATTGAGCGGCGGCCGTGGTCTTGACCAGCCAGATCATCTTGATGGTACGTCCCCTACCCCGACTGTTCCGTTCCTCGTTGTCAGGGGAGTGGTCTCCTCTTGAGCCGGGACTAGACAGCGACGGCCTTGATGCAGGGTCTGAAGCGCTTTGAGTCTGCGCGGCCATGAGAGCCAGGTATATTGGAATGATGTAGGTCGCGCCGACCCCGCCTGCAATGAGTATGATTGGGCCATGTGAAGCAGCAGAAGCATTGCCATCGGGTTGAACCCATTTCATCTCCTCAAGGAGTCGTGGGATATATATCCCCGATCCGCCGTATGGTCCTTCAACCAGTAAGTCCACAGTGGACGGATCAGAAACAGCGGCTGCTCTTGTAGTGGTAGGAGTAGTAGAAGGGTTGATTTCCCTCCTGCCCCTTTCTTCGCTGTCTGTGTGGCTGTTGTTGTTGTTGTCGTCGTCATCGTTCCAGCTTGCCGCCGACCTTGCAACATCTGCGAGATATGACGTCTGCGGTCCACCGGTGTTCTTCAGCACGAGCTGGATTTCCGTTTCACCGGCTCCTTTAGGCGCGTTCTTACCGTCGCCTTCATAGTCTCGAGCATGCACGACGGCTCGCATATTCGCAATTGTGAATGGGTTCCTCGGTTGTAACAGTTTCCAGTACACTCGGCCGCTGGCTTGCCGTAAATAAACATGTTGTCCTGGCTGAGCCCTAGCCCAGGGACTTGACGCGGATACTGTGAAATTGACACCGATCAGATCGACATCACTATCGCCTCCTCCCGCAAGCAAGTCACACGTGGCCTTGACTTTCTGACACTGCCGACTCCGCCTCAGAAGCCCTCCAAGAACCCAAATCAAGCCTGTCTGCGCAATATACAGCCTCACGCTTGGGTAGGGCACATGGACCCAAACCAGAGGCAAGATCAAGGCGCTTAGCAGAACATGACTTCTGTAAAAGATAGCATGGTACCATCCCCGAGCCCTATTTCTCACAGCCGGCAGCGCAAGACCCGCCAAAAGAGTGACCGCGGCAAAGGCAGCCAGGCCGAAGCGGACATCGCGGTCTCGAAGGCGTTTGGCCAGGACACCTATTCTGATAAAGAAATGCAGATACAGCACCGCATGGATGCTCAGCAGGACATGGATGATACGGCCCAGGAGGCGATGAAACACATTCAATCGTTCATGACCCAGTCCGGTGGCTAGAGTAATTGGTGAATTTGGAGACTTGATTGCCCCCATCAGGTAATGGATGGGCAATTGGGACACGGCGATATGGCCGAACGACTTGGTGAGATGCATGTAGTCTGTGCCAGTCGCGCGGAAGGCAAGGTAGACGAGCCAGAGAAAGTAAAGGAGACCGACGACTTGGGTGGATAGAGGGCCAAAGTCCGTCGCCGTGGTCGTGCCAAGAATCCATCGTATCTGACGAACGAGGCTCTCGAATTCCCACGAAGAGGGAGAACGATATGGCGCATTCTTACTGTGTTGCCCAAGACTGCGCCGTGGAGTTGGTGGACGCTGATCAGTCCGTATGAGTCGGGACACACTATCACATGATCTGAACACTTGACGACAGAAGTATATGCTGACAAGGAGCGTGATGGGGCTCAGCCATGCGTACAGGCCCGAGAGATCAAGTTGCCGGCGCCGTTCTTCGAGTTGCGACGGTGTGAGGCTGACGAAAGTGTAGTTCAACATCTTCATGTGCAAATCTTGCTTATTCGCTCACTGGTTCGTTCGCCGGCTTCTTTTCGCCTTCTTCTGTTCATGTACCTTCTCTCCCCTGATTCTGGTAGGACCTTTCTTCATGCTGTCCCTAGCAACACATTGTCCAGTAGGTGGGCGCAACATGCAAGAGCCTCTTATCGATCCATGGACAAGGGAATCTGTGCCATAAGCGCCAACGACAACCATCAATGACACTAGCTATAATAGACTTGGTGTGATATACCTCGTCTGGCCCAAGGGATCTTAGCAACTATTATTTGGACAGGAAGCACGGGCTGCTGTGGGCTCGTTGGAGAAGTTTTCAAAAGAAGAAATCGATTAGGTGGCCAGGACGCTAATCAGGTATGCTGTATATGTGGTTGTCTGGATCAGAAAGGCTACGGGCTGATAATAGGCGGCCTTGGAGGAGGTCAAGGAGCATTGAGTAATACGAGGCATCCTAAAATAAAGGGAGAGGTCGGAAATGGTTCCGGCTTTGTCAGCCTGACTGATGCCAAGCCAAGGCTGAAGCCCCTGGCCGGGACTCAAAAGGGCCAACCATCATCGCAAGTGCAGTGCTCGGGACGCAGACTCAATCGAGAGGCATCTAATCACTGGACACAGCGCACTAAACGGACAATATGAGGCCTGGGATCACCAGATTTCGCGTCACGACGTGTTATCCCCAGACTAGGGTTTCTGCCCAATATCATTTCCTTCTGCATTACGCGAATAAAACTCATGCCGACCGCAAAAGAACGGTCTTTGAAGACCAGACCACCCTTTCTGACAATCAACAACATTAGGAGCTATGCAGCACAGTTAGACAGGAACAGGGCGCTTGCAATGCTGCGCTATGCCGCCAAGTATGTTACCGCTGTCAACAATAGCAAGGAACGCCAGTCCAATGCATGGCAAGCCGGGTGCTTTCTGTGGATGTTGGGTGTCTCAAACCTATCATCCATCAATAGCTGTCGAGGCGCTTGTAAAGCAATCGGTTTCCGACTCCGACAGAGTAGGGCCCTTCAACAGTCCAATAAACCCGTTCGGAACAACTGGGTACACAATGGATGCCTCAGTCCTATTCCACCATGTCTTACCCAACAGAATGCACAGTTCACAACGGTCCACCACGTCGGATGTAGTTGCGCGTCCATCTTCATAACCTCGTAGAACTCAAAGTCAACGGGAGCCTTGCGCAGACTTCTTCTGCACAGCTTCCTGACTTTCCCTCCCAGGGCCGGTAACCGGTTCAGGAGACTGGCCGGCTTTCGGATCGACGTCATCATCAGTGGGAGTCCGCACCTCCTCTTGTCCCAATTCGAAATGCGGCGGTTTTAGTATCGGCTTCGGCTTTTTCGGCACGTTCGTGGGCGATATGGCTTTGTTCGTCTTTTCAATGACCGTCTCTATGCTGTCGCTCTCGGGCATCTTTCTTCTCGGAGGATCCTGGACCTCTTCCAGATGTCGAGTGCCGCCGGGCGACAATAAGACTTCGCTTTGACGCCGTTGGAGTTCTTCGAGTTTGGCAACAGGGTTCTGTCTCCCACAATATTGGCATCTCCAATACAAAACACCGCGCGAAGTATGCAACAACGATGGCAAAACTGGCAAAACAGATAACGCAGCAGACTGTAACTGGGAGGAGGACGGACGCACCCAATCTTCTTGTTTCGGTACCCCTTCGGCTGCCGGTAGATTTCCTTCTTCATCTCTCTCTTCGCCCCAGAAACTGGGCCGCCGGATTGGTGCCGGAGTTACGGGTAAGCTCGGTCGTTCGACTTCGGTCGGGAAGTCTGTTATTCTAATGCTGGGCCGTCGCGAGGAATCTGCGGGCGGTGAGGTGACAGTCGAGCCGGTAGGGGACCGCTGGGAAGGCGTGTGGTGTAATACTTGTAATTTTCCTTTTCGGGCTTGATGTAAGGACTGTACGTATCGTTCAATTTCCGGCATGTCGTCCCACGCATTCGTCCGCTGCTGGAAGGCTGTCCAGGTATCTGTAGGAGGACTCACTGAGGCAACATTGCTCCCAAGAGTAAGGTCAGTGGCATCAGCTTCTGGCGTTGGCGCTGAGATTTCTACTGGAGGCGAGGGCTCACGTGGGGGCGGGCTAGGTGATTTCGGTTTCGGGAAGACTCGAGTCGGTTTGGGGGCTCTCGTTTCCCAGGGGAATATCGGTTTCGGTTTGGCAGGCTCTGGCACCTTTTCGGGCACTTCGTACCACATGTCCTTGGGTGCATCGGGATACCGAGCGGGAGGCTGGAAGAGCTCAGTGTCTTTGGACATGTCGTAAATCTGTGTCGGGAAGTTTGCGGCTTCGGGCTTCGAATGCGCTGGAGGTGGTTCCCTACACAAAGATATGAGCACTTCCATGATTCCCTACAATACCGTCGCTTACCGTGTTGGCTGCCATTCAGCTTGGGGAGCTGAAAAGCGTCTCTGTTCAACCGTCGGGGTGGGATTGAAGTCGTTCCGGCCTGTAGGCGTCGGCGCATCACCAAGGGGCAGTTCCATCGTCGTAGTTTGATGCGAATCGGAATGAGAAATGGTAATCTCAGGAGGTAGAGGCACTTGGCCCTGATGTGATGATGACGGTTGCGGCTGGGAGCCTTGACCTGCGGCTGATCCTTGATGCGACCAGTCGGCCACATACAAAGGCTCCTCGCCGCGCACATAGTCCTGTACAGTTTTCTTCGACCGATAGTTCCGAGTGTCATACCGGGTAGTAGTCTGGAGATGTCAGTGACTGACTTCTTTCGTCGCTGATGTCTACAGACCTTTCGACGGTAATGCTTGTCGTACTCAGCCCACCACATTCCCAGCAGTTCGCCATAGACGCCCGTGTTGAACCTGTTATCTCTCCCTAAAGTCCAAGGCTTGTCTGCTCCTATGAAGTGGACCACTGCAATGCTGCTGGCAAAATGGCGATAGGCCGGTTCGTATTGATAGTTGCCGCTGGGGGTACAATTGTATACGAAGCTCAGCCTCTGCCATTCCCGAAAATGCATGTTCAGCAGACCCTGGTCTGCTCCATCAAAACTGATTCCTCGCTGCGCTAGGGCTAACAGCGCGTAATAATCGGCCATGTTGGGGTTCAGCACGAGGAGACCGCTGTTGAAGCAATCCGGCCAACCAATGTCAGGAACTGCGGCGAACTCAGTCTCGAGACTGAGCAGTTCGTTGGGAGCTCTGAGTGCCACCATATCTGCATCCAAATAGACTATTCTCTTGTACTGTGTCTGCCTCCATAACTCAATCTTGGTAAATGTCGATACTAGGTCGGGTCGGCCCATGAGATATAGGTTCGCCGGGTTCTGGTTGACTATCTGTTGCACAGGAACAATTTCGTCGTAGACGGTCTAGTGCAGTCAGTGCATCATGGCCGGACCTGAGAGAGAAGAGAACAGCGAACCCGAAGTTCTGTAATCGTGTCGCCGGACAGTTTGTCGACCACGACAAAAGCCACTAGAGGAGCCTTTGCGCCTCGGTCTTTCAGGGAATGGCCCAACACCATGGCACCTGGAGCGGAGTCAGCTCTTGTACGAGCATATATCCCTCGCAGAAACATACCCGGAAGGTAGGCATCGTTCATGAGCAGCTGGACTTGTTGTTAGTGACTTGAGTTCCCTCTATGCGGGGAAGCGCATGGAAGGGATGGAGATGGAGAGAGCAGCTCACCGTCGCAAAGACAGCTGCGCCGACGGGCGCCATGATGGCGGATGCAGCGCTGAAGGAGAGACTCGGTGAGTATAGGGATGGTAGAGGCAGATGGAAATGCGGATATAGGTAGGGAATAACAATAAACCTCAGTACAACAGCAATCGCAACAGTCCAGGTCTCCAAGTGAGCAGAGCGGGAAAAATGCTCGAGATGTAGAGCTACTATTGTCTCATGGTTCTGAGGACTTCCTACTCCCACTACACCAACTACTGCAGTGTGCTGTGAGGTGATTTGCCTCGACGTACTCTACCTATGTTATGCACTTGGGACCGAGCTTGCTGTGGAGGGACTTCCTTATTGTCCACTACAACTGCCAGTGCCAGTGCCTGGTAGGTACGAGCAATCAGGTAAAGATGGGTCCTTGGGGTCCTCCAGGTGCAGCACTCGCCCTTGCGCTCGGTGCTAATTGGCAGCTGTCCCTCCCCCCGCGCGCCCACGATACGGAGCTTTTTGTAGCTGGACTCGAGAGGCGTGAGGCTAGTTTGAGCCCCAGTCGTTGGGAGCTGCGAGCTTCTTCCTTAGCTGCACAAAACATCTGCCCTCAGCCAAACAAAGAGCTTCCTCTTCCCTGACCATGCCTAGGTTATCCACCACATCTGCTGCCTCTGACCGCATCCACGGCCCTCGTGACGTCGCTTTGGAGAATGGACGGTGATGGAATTGTCCACGAGATCGATGCGAAGACGGTGAATACATGGCTGATCCAGGTTCGACTCCAGACTACGATTCGATGTTGTTCTCGTCTGCAGCCCAGTTCCCGCTTCAGGTGGCCTCCCCACCCTGCAATGACGATGGATCTACTGCCGGCGTGTAACTGCTACTGAGCAAACCGAGAAAAAAAAGGAAGGCTAACGAGAGTGACACTGTGGGAACACATGTGCACAATCATGCGATGATGGACCCGGAACTCGAGGATGCCCGTCAAGTCAGCCACAGAAACAATCTAGTGCTCTAGCCACGGCTCGCCCTCTCTTCCGGCGATAAGCAGACGTGTCGTCCAATTTCAACGCCTTTGCTAGGCTCCGTTATTGCTATTCCGTGGCAGGCTATTTAGGCGAGTTTAGGCACTGGCAGCCTTCATCCAATCGATCCCCCAGGTTGTCAGCCTTTTCCTAGACCTTCCGACTGCCTTTCCCCTACTAGCACCTTTTCCAACACGGAACTTTGTGGCGGGTGGCTGGTTGCCATGGTGTCCTGCTCAGTGTGAACGAGCTTAATGTCCTCACAAGAGGTTGCTGGCTCCCATCAATCAGAGACAATATCAGACCATCTCAAAAGGTTCGCACCGTGGCTGCTCGGTATCCTTTACCGAGCACACTTTTCAACAGCTGCTAAGGCCACAAGGCACAGACGCGGCGCCGCCCGCCTGGCAAATGCGTTACACCTCAGCTTCCAGGGACCGGCCGGGAAATATGATGGTCCTGTGCAGGAGCCTCTAGGAGGCGCGTTCCGCTCTCAGGAACACAAACAGACAGCCGTCAGTGCGCTTCGGGACAGAAAGACAGGTTGAACATTGCGCACTACTCTAATTCCACCGCCCCAATCAAATCTCAACGCCACCTGAATATTTCCGATTTGAAGGCATGCTAGGTAAGAAGGGTATGGCAAGGCAACCCACATTAAAAAGCACATGTTGTTTGTCCCGTCTATCAAATCTCTCGTCGCGGCTAGTTGCCTGCAAACTCTCCACAATAGAATCTTTCCATTTGTGGTGAGACACCTCTCCACACATCAATCTACAACATTGTGCATAGCATACAATGGATGTCTTTTTTTTTTCTTTCGCCCCTCGGATAGTCTCAAACAGAAAAGAAATTTTGATCTCTTCAACCCAGCAATCTCTCAATATCCCTCAGCGTCCCTGCACGCATTTCTTTACGCTGTCTACCAGCACTCTGCTCTCCAAAAGCCTCGCTGGCGAGTTTCCTCTTCTTAGCTTGGATTTCTAGAACCTCGTCTTCAATCGTACCCTCGACAACCAGTCGAATCACCTTACAGTTTCTGGTCTGTCCCAGTCGATGCACGCGGTCCACCGCTTGATCCTCGATCGCCGGCGCCCACCATGAGTCTGCCAGTATGACTTGATTGGCAGCCACAAGATTGAGGCCGACCGAGCAGACAGACAGAGATGCCAGCAGTATCTTGCACGAAGGGTCTGAGTTCAGCGACTCGATCGCGGCATCACGGCCGGCAGAGTTCATCTTACCATCCAATCGCGTAAACTGCAGTCCGTGGCGGACCAGTTGAGCCTGCACCAGATCCAGAAACGAGGTCCATTGAGAGAAGACGACCGTTTTCACGTCTGGGTCCGCTTCCGAAGCCTTTAGAATTTTGACCAGTGCCTCGATCTTGGAACTGGTTGTGTCGGGGTCGATGTCAAGATCCACCTCGTCACCTTCGCCAATCCCCGCAGCCGGCTCAACCAGTTGGTCAACGTTTGTCAGCTCAGCACGGCACATGGGACACTTGCGCTGCGTCTCAATGACTCTTTGGATGCAGTCCCGACAGAAGACATGAGCGCATGCCGTGATTACCGGGCCTTTCAGCGAGTCCAGGCATACACAACAATCCTCCTGAGAATCGATCTGTAGCTGCAACAAGTCCTGGAGCGTCTTTCTGTTGGCTGGGTTCATCACGTCTGCAACGGTGCCTTCTTCGATGAGCTCAAGCAGCTTTTTCACTCTTTCCTCGCCGCACATTTTCCAATGGTTGCAAGTCTGGCGCAGTCGAAGAAGGACTTCAAGAAGGTGCGTCATGGTCTTGTCTCCTTTCCTAGTCTTTGCGGTTTCAAGTAGTCCCTTGGCCTCGCTCCTGAATGCTTCGTATCGTTCCTGTTCATGAGGCAAGAACTTGATTGCGTATTTGTGGAAAGTGATCTCTGGAAGCTTCAGATCAATGAACTTCATATCCTTCATCCGCCGAAGGCACAATGTCGACACAAGGGCTTGCAGCAGCAATCGGGCGTTATTTTCGCCGTTCTTGAGCGGCCGAATAAGCGTCGAGTTGAAGATCTCAAGTTCCGTCAAGCCACCGGAAAGACGCAGGAACTTGACGTGTGAGTACAGATCCTTGAGGTTATTTACAATCGGGGTTCCGGTGAGCACCCAGCGGGACTGCGCGGCGAGCTTGCATGCAGCTTGGGACATTTTGGCCTTGGGGTTGCGGATTTGATGTCCTTCATCGAGCACGATCCGACGCCACTCTAATGAGAACAACCCTCTGGCTGCGGGCGTAGGTAGTGGCTCCGAGGTGTAGGCTGGGAATAGTTCCCGCGTCATGGTCTGGTAGGTTGTAACTACAATGTCGTACTCTTTCAGCTGCTTTGGTGACAGATCTGTATTTCCCTGTCCATGGTATGTCAGGACCCGTAGAGCGTATTTGTTCTTCACGTGCAAAGCAGCTTGCTGGCTCCAATTACTCATCACGGACAAGGGGGCTATGATCAGCGTGGGATGGCCGTTCTTGTGCGGATCCGCCAAAATGAGGGAGATGACTTGGATAGTTTTGCCTGGGAAAACAAAGTTAGCAGAAATTTCACCACGACTGTATAAATTGAAACCCTCGAAAGAACGAGACATGGTGGGAAGTGGAAGGCAATTAGGATAGTGTAGCGAATTGCGAATTCTGGTGCGTCAGTGATCAAGGAAGAGAACTCACCGAGACCCATGTCATCGGCCAGTAAACCTCCACTAGCCAACTCGGGCGCTTTGGTAAAGGAGAAGTTGGTGGCAATGTTGGTGTAGACGTTTCCAGCCTTCTTCCACAGTTGCACGACATCGCCGCCGTCCTTGGGCAGCTGCGGCGACTCGTGGTCGAGCATCCACTGCAGGCCCTGTCGCTGGTACGGTAACAGGACCGTGGCCAGCTGCTCCGGCTGGTCAGCCAAAGGCATCTTCTCCAGCACATCTTCTGTCGCGCCGAGTTTGTTGACGACATCCTGAACGTCGCGAGGGTTGAACATGGCCGTAGTCGTGCCGGCGAGGAGCTGGTCGACGGTCTCCAACTGTGGCTGCTTGCTGCCATCGTCCTCTTCCAGACCGGTCCCTCCCATTCCAAGTGCGCTGTAGCGATTTGGGCCCTCATGATCGATGAGATCGTCTTTGGAGACGCCGGGTTTACGAAGCATGGCGGCCGCCGCCCTCTCTCGAGCTTTCCGCTGCTTTTCAGCTTCCTGTTCGCGTTTCTTTCTTTCTTTTTCGGAACGGAGGTAGTCGCTCACCGGGAGGCGTAAGTCCTTCATCTGGCGAGCCAGCGCGGCTCCGGCCACGGGGTCACTGGGCCCAAACAGTTTCAAACCGATGGGACAATCATAGAAGCCTTTGGGCCCCGTTAACGCCCCTTCAACCAGCAATGATCCAGAATCCATCAGCGGAGCCAGCTTCGCAGCCACTTGGCGCGGTAGGTGGCCGATCTGGTCGCGCAGCACGTTGTCTATGCGGATCGCATTGGTGTCGTACGGGTTGCTGGGTTCGCGCCGAACCCGCACATATTCTCCTACGGTTGCCCGTCCGTCGTAGTACCGGCACCCGACGATCTTGGTGTTCAAGATCCCGTACAGTTGGTAGTTTTCGTACACGTCATCGTCGAAGTCTTCCGTTAGGTCAATCTCCCGCGCTATGTCTGCTTCGTCGTCTTGTGTCGATGGGAAGGTGTTGTGTTTTGTGGTGGTCGCGGATCCAGGTGTTGGTAAAGCCCAGCGTTCGCGTTCAGCTTTGCTTGCTGGTGTTAGGGTCGGTTGGCTGCGGTAGTAGTCACTCGATGGACTTGACTGTGATTGCGAGTTTGGGTATGGCCCTCCATGGCTGGCTCGGGCTTGACTGGATGGTGGTGGCGTGGGCAGAGGCGCGGATCCATAGCCATGATTGTTCTGATTTTGCGACGATGAGAATGACGAGCTTGATGTCTTTGCGGCTTTTGAACGTGATGGCTCATTCCTGGAATACGAGGGAGATTCGTCGTCGCCGGTAAGATCAACCACCTCGATGGCATCTGCCTTTCTCTTCCCTCGTGGTCTAGGCATTGTTTTCTGAGGACTTTAAGGTCATGCAGTGCTTGAATGATGAGATGATGCGGTTGTTGAAGTTGATGGTATCAGTGATGGGGGAATAGCAGGATCTCGGAGAATACTTGGGCACAAGTACTAGTGTACCGTATTATCAGGTGCCCACGCAGAAAGGTGGTGGGTTGGTAAAGGGACCAGGTACAAGGCTGTACGTTGTAGCAGCGGCTTGTGGGAAACCTTCACAGAGGTACTGACGGTATCATGCACAGCCTGCCAGTGGTTAGATAAATGCAAAAAATTGGTGGCCACAAACAGGCAGACAAGGAGAATGGATTTCTTGAAGTAACCTTGGAAGGCAGACGAGAACAACAACTGATTAATAAGGCGGCTTCTTTACCCTGATTTCGGGCTGTTCAACTGCTTGACGCGTGTGAAGTCATAGTTGATGAGGTTGTTTACCATCAGCCGGCGATCTTCAAACGCGCGACGCGGATACGTGCCGATCCATAAATAATGTGTCAGACGATAAAGTCATGCGGGCAACTGCGCGGGCGTTGCAATGAATGCATTGTCATACACTGCAACGCTATATGACTTTAAGCTTAAATTCACTGCCGCAGCCACTCAAAAGATTTGAGTCTGACAGGGTAATTACTTTTGTTTTCGTGAGGAATTTTCGCATCCTACATAGCATCTGCCGGGCTTTTAGTCTGACACCGAGCATTATCGGCGTTGGACCCAAATCCCTCAAGCAAGAACAACAGTCCGAGGGTAACTACTAGTAGATGAACACATCAAGTTGTTTTATGATTTCTACCCACATCAGATCAATCTTATTCCTCCTCGTCCTCCTCTTCATCAGTATCAAATCCAACATCAATCGTGGGAATCTCAGAATCGTCACTGTCATCCCCATCCTGCACAGCCACCGGAGCCGTAGATGGTCCTAGGACAATAGTTTCAGTTGCAGTTGCAAAGCCTGAAGAGTTTTGGGCACCGCCATGAAACAAAGAAGTGCTTGCTGTGGCTGCAGCATCTCCTTCCATCACCACGTCTTGCACGGAAATTTTCTCTGAAGTTGTCTGGCTTGAGATGTCGGCCAGGACTTCCTCTGGGCGCAGGCGTTTGGCTTCTCGTTCTCCCGCAACTTCCTGCACATCAGCACTGGTGTCCGTGGTGTCATCAATGTCGACAAGAGTGCGCTTTCTGGTTGTAGTATCCTCCACCCCCGCAACGACATCAACCTCTTTTGAGCTGCCTGCAGTTTCCCCAGATCCTTCATGCGGGCTACTGTCATGCTTTTCTGGAGTGTTGTCTGTTTGGGACAAGACATCGCTCTCTTGGCCGTCGTCGCTTTCCTCGCTTCCCGAGTCCTGATCTGTCGACTGTTGAGCGGCCGGTGTGTTCAGTTCAGTAGGTGCGCCCGTCGATATCACTGGCATGCGAGGCCTGAGCAGCGCTTCGATTGCGAGGTCATTACCGGCAGACCTGGCTAGGAATGGCAGCAGACTGGGACTACTTGCTTTGCCGCCTTTTGACAGCACCGGTCGCATCACACTGGCAAACATGGCTTGGCGGTGGTCGAGTAACACTGCCAATCGGTCCATTTCAACCCTCAATTGACGCGTTATCACGGGGACAGCACCATGTTGGAGGATTTTCGGTAGCAAATTCCAAGCACTTGCATAGATGCAGGAGTCGCGACGCACTCTGGAATCTGTGGCCCATTGTCCCTGATTATTGTGTCCGGCTGGCGCAGTTTTAGGTTTCAATGCTGCGTCCATTGTATCAGTTACTGCACTCTCGGCATTGACATCCGGAATGCTTCGCTTCAAATCATGGCAACACTCGGTAACCAGGGCGGAAAAGCTTTCGCGAGACAAGCCCAAGTCTTTCGAAGATGACCTTTCCAACAAATCCCCGAAGAGATCGTACACAGCCCGTCTAACTCCGCCGTGGTAAGGCAAAGCCTGCAGCAAGCCGGCTGCCTGGGCTGCAACATCTCCAAATGCAGACAGTAAAACCTGCCCATATGTGGTGCACATTGTGTGTAATAAATCCAGGCAGGCCACGTGAAGTGACGGGAGAATCAGTCGAAGCTCTTCCTTCTCCTCCTTGCTTGCATCTCTGTGGTATCTCAAGGAGTCGAAGTTCGGCGGGACTGTTACCGCCGTGATGCGTCCAACCAGGTCCATTATTGCACCCACAGGCACAGCCACAGGTTGGGGCGTAGGTGTTGACAGGAAGGTGGCAAGCAAACTTAGCAATGTCGACAGTCTCAAACAGCCTGAGTAGAGGCCATTCCACGGTTGCAACCCTATGGAATCATTTCCATCGACACGGACCTCCACGGAAAAGTCTTGTTTGGCAACTGTCTTCTGCCGAGAAGAATCATTTGATTCATATTCTTCAACCACTGCCCTAAACAGAACATCTGCCGTTTCTTGAGCGCTGTTGATGATGTCCATGGCCATTCGAGACCATTCCTGGCTAAATGAATTCTTCGGAGCACATGACGATAATAGGCATAGGAGTCTTGCTGCCGCATTCCTAGACGAAGCCAACGACACCTCATCTCCTAATAAAGTATAACAGACAGATCGGATACGCCCGGCCTCCGGACGGAACAGGGTTGCGTGCTGAGGCAGTAACTGAGCCCAGCAGCTCAGAACACAATCGAGGAGAGGGCTTGAGACCTGACTAGGACGAACATCGTTATGAGTCCCCACAGGCTTGATCAAGCCGAGGCAGGTTTTAATAAATTGCGGGAGCAGCGGTGTTGTAATCTCTCGCAACAATTGTGGTTGGTTTTGCGTGAGAACGAAGATGCGTGTGAGCGTCATGAGATAGACCACCTTCACTGAAGCAGGGTCTGCTTTATTCAGACAGCCAAGCAGACCTCTGGCCCAGCTCTCAGAACCGAGCAGCACGATCTGGCCGCCATTTTCAACGACAGCCTTGACAAGAACCGCCGCACTGAGTCGACCGGATACAGACCTGTCCTGTAACAGAGAGCTGATTCGGGTTTTTAGCTTATGGGTAACAACAGACGACTTGTTCGCTTTGGACTCGGAGAAATGTGACTCGAGAGAACAGTTGGCAAGCTGATTCGCGAGAATGCCGCATATTCGAGGCAGATCTTCGACCGGTGTCACGGTCAGGCGGTTAGTTATGGCTCGTAACGAGCTGTCGGCCTGCATTGTGGAAAAAGTCATTCGACTAGATGGGAACCGGTAATATCGACCCCTCCCAGTCGCGCAAGCCAGCGGATAGTCCAGCAAGGTCGTTGTGTGTCAATTTCAACATCGACGTACACGCATTCCATTGTTTCGCATATTTTTTTGTATCCGGCGGTTGGCTGCCGAAGTTCAACCGACGAGCGCATCACTGCAGGGAGTCGCAGGCAGAGCCCAAAATAAATAAGCATCGTCCGACAAAAGGTACACACGCGAAAGCCGCGAGAAATCTGATTATAGTCCCCGTCAGACAACAACCATCATTTCATTCCCGACGTCGCAATCACACATGGTGTCGAGGACCCGGAGTCATTGCAATCGACTGAACAACGGGCATGATTCGTGCCTGGTGATCCTCCACTAAGACCCTGCAGCTATGTCTTCGCCTTGACGACCTCGACACAAGGTGGCTAGTCGTGTAGAAGAATCTCATATGCGACGTCGCGATGAGTGTGCTTCATGTACTCCATCCACCCGACCCCGACCACTCCGCGAATGTCCATGCTGATGGATAGCAGACACATCATGACAAGGCGCAACGCTACATCGGCCTTCTTGAAGCAGCTCGCGTGGCTGGCAACTGGCAAGATCTTCCAGAACTTTTAAGGAAGGTTAGGAAACACGCTCCGGACCGGAAATGTATTGCTCCCCGACTATTCATATGTTCATTGTTGACCTTGACCCGCAGGCTTGATTGAGGTTGCCACCTTTGAGCTCGCGGTCGCCAAACATGCCACCGCGGCTCCTCAGAGAGCCGGGACCGGCAACACCAGCCAAACACTGCCTGAATCCCTAGTATCCGATCTCGAAACGAAACTACGTGCGGATGGACAGCCATTCGAAGAGGTCGTCCAGGGACAGACTTCCCTATTGTGGGCTCGCTGGCTCGGCCTACTGCCAGCAGATCGATCTATACCTCTCCAGAGTTTCGAACCTGCTCGCACCGCCGCCAATGCTGCCTCGGTCTGGACAAAGATTTGTGTGGTCAAAAGTGTATACATTGGGGGCATGCTGTTGGATCAGGCTGGTGACGAGGAAAAAGGCAAGGAACTGCGCAATAGGATCCTCCCCTGGCTTGATTCCAACCGCGATCTCGTTCTGTCAACTCCTCAATTACTATATTGGGCGAAGCAGCTCCTTGCTCGCATAGCACTTGGCCGAAGTCGACATGAGGGATCTGCTGCCGCCGATTCATCGCTCGACAGCAAAGAGTCTTTCAGGTTCAGATTACAGGCGTACCGTCACTGGGCCTTGCTAGCCGCGAAAAGCCGAGACACTTCCCCCTCAACTTACGGAAACGGGCCAGGGCATGTATCAAAACTTACAGTCTGGCGTTCTTACTATCGATTTCTCTCCGGTGTTCTGCGGCGGGGCTCAGAGAGTATGAGGAACATGTCTATTACTCGCTCTGAACTTGCGACAGAATTGCGGCGCGTGGAGACTTCTTGCGAGGACGAACTGCTGCATCAGACACGGTTCCCCAAGGCTAACGAGTCGAACACTGTCATTGAAGAGTGGGTGGAAGAAGTGATACAGAACTGGTACGCACTTTGCGCGCCAGGTTGGACAGAATCGGATCTGGGTGACGGCGGTCGCAACTCTGTCGGTAGAAACGTGCTCGATATGCTGTATCGAGCCGCGACCAAGACGTTTCATTCCACCCTCATCTTACGACGGTTGTTCCAGGTACACAAAGCTTTGACGGAATTTGACCTTGCTTACAAGGCTTTGGACTCGTACATTGAGCTTATGGAGCGGGCGCGGGCACGAGAAGCCAAATCCAATGAACCTGCCGCTGGGCGAGACGGTGATGAGGTCTTCCTCCGCACTCTCGCTGAGGCAATTGAAGGACTTTGTGCCTTTGGCAAGCGAGTGGAATCCGAGAGAGCGTACAGCCTATGCTTGAAGATCGAGGGTCTCTTGGCTGAGCTTGAAGCCTCAACGCCCTCCACTACCCCCAACGGTTTCGGGCTGACAAATGGAGAGTTACAACCAAGTGGTCCAGAACATATCTCCTTTTCCGCCGACCTAACGGACGTGGTCTACCGAGCCATCGGGATAGCGAAATCGCATTGGGCTCGATGGACTCCCTTTAGTGAAAACCGATCTAGCCTGCAGTCGGAGGCAGTCGAATCTCTCCAAAAGGCTGTCGCACAAGAGTTGCCTGTTGAGCAGCACTTAAAGTCTCTATACGCACTAACTCGGTTGCTGGCCGAAATGCGGGACATTGACGAGGCCATTTTAGTCGCCAAAAAGGCGTTGATGTCGGAATGGGCAGACGAGCCATCAGCCGACGCTTTCCAAATCCCACGCCAGTTGATCCCATTCTGGCACTTGTTGGCCCTGCTGCTTACCTCTAGGCAGGACTTTGAGACTGCTAGTCAGAGTTCTGTCGCTGCCCTTGCGCAATTCTCGCCTCCCGAGGTCATGTTCGGCGCTCTCACTGGCAATGGAGGGGAGAAACAGCCGAGTAGGACTGGCTTGGTGGACGACATGGAATGTGACGAGCTGCAAAAGATTCTCGAAATTCGGATCACCGAACTTGCTCTGACTGAGCTGATGGAAGGGCCAGAACATGCGGTGAACCGCAGCAATGAGTTGTTGGCTCTATATTCTCGGCTCTTTGGCCGGTTTGGCCCTCTTGCTGGATTCGAGGAAAGATCGAGAACAAGGGATGTGGAGCCGCCCAAAAGCTCTGCGGGTACGGTCAAGAGCCTCCGCGGCAGTCTTTTCTCGCGGCGAAGGGTGAGACGTGGTTCCATAAAAGGGACAGGCCTGCCCGAAGCAGTTCCGCCCATGGAAGAGAAGACTCGACCCGACACTCGACCCGACACTCGACCATCACAAACACCAGCGATTCAAATCACCAACGACGATGAGAAAGCGTTGTCGCATAAGCATAAGATACCAGTACCCCGGTTTTCGCTTGAGCGCGGCCGAGATGAGAAGGCAAGACGGCGATTATCACGATCACAGAGTCGAGGCAGGAAAGACGGCAGTCATAGGGACAGCACCAGACAATCACTTGAGGCTATTGATGGCCCACCCAACGCCTCTACAACAGCCACTACCGGACAGGCGGGGGTGGAGACTATCTCACCCCGGGAAGTTCCCGCGGTGCCAGTGTCCGCGGGCCATGACAACAGTGCAGGACCAAGACAGCCGTTGAAGGCTATTCCGCACAATCTTGCTGCGCATGACCAGGTGCCGCAACCTGCTCGTCACGAGAGTCAACCGCCCCAGCAGGATGTCCGACTGCCCCTTGTGGGATCCCGCACAACGAGGACAGATCCGATCCCTCGGTTTCCCACAGCGGCGTCACAGAGATATGCGCTTAGTGTGTTGGTCAAGATCTGGTTGGTAATTGCCACGTTGTATCGGCGGGCCAAGATATTCGATGACTCCCGTGAGGCCTGCGACGAAGCGGCCAAGATTGCAACGAAGATTGAGGGGATGGTTGCTAGCGTGGAGAGCACGGCACGAGCGTTTCGTGACCCCGGCTGGGGAGGGAGTGGCAAGAGCTCGGACGAGATTTGGGCCGACGTGTACTGTGAGCGAGCGGAGCTATCTATGGCCATCGCACGTGCACGGGAGGAGAAAGAAGGTAACGGGTACAGTGAGGGGTTGCGAGAAGCGGTGGATCAGTACGAACAATGCTTGATGTACTTTGCCGATCACCCTGGAGGCATTGTGGGCCTGAGCAACGTGCTGTTGGACTACTACGAGCGCAAAGTGGAGCTGGCGCAGAGCGTGGACGGCGGCAAGACTCAAGCAGATGAAGGACCGGAAGAGAGAAGCCGACGACATAGGCGAGAGCTGAGCCGGATCGCTGAAGGCGTGGCGGTCAACGGCATGAGTGACGCTGATGGTGGCCCGCCTGGACCGGCCTCGAACAACACCACCACCACCACGGCGGCAACATCGCCAGGTCCAGCAGCGACACAATTGAGCGGGATGAAAGACGAAGAACTTAAGAAGACGCCGGAGAACCTCAACCGCCTTGCAGCCCGTGATCGCGCATATGGGTTGTTATCAACGTTGACTAAACTAGGGTCTGGCTGGGACAACTCCGAGGCTTGGTTCGCGTTGGCCCGGGCACATGAGCTGGGAGGCGAAATTGACCGGGCCAAGGAGATTCTCTGGTGGTGCGTCGAGCTGGAAGATACGCGGCCGATTCGGCATTGGGCAAATGTCGGATGTCGCGGCTATGTGCTGTGAGCGGTGAAGGAAGGAGGTGTTGATTCATCGAGCCTTTCAGTATAGTACGTTACTTTAGACGACGATGCAGGGGCACAACGGAGCGCTCATCGGCGAGAACCACTGTCTCATAGCTTTTCCGACTCTTCAAGAGGCCGAGTCATGTACCCTCGTGTCAAAGGAGTTAGGTTGTTCCAGTCTCCAACATTGTAGTTGTGAAATGGCGAGCCTTGAGCTTGACAATTCGACCTCGCAAGACTGAGAAAACAGAGTCACGTGCAGACTGGCGATCCGGCGTGCGGGTTACAGGGCCAGATACGAGCTTGTACAAGGATACAACTTTCCGGGGGGCTGGGAGGATCCATTTTTAGATGGAACTCGGCTCGCCGTGGAAGACATCGAGTACTTATTACTGCAACGAAGAAGCGGGTTTCGTGGCCTGCACCAAGTGGAATAATACGTAGTTCCACGGCTACATTCGAACAGTCGAAGCTCCTTACTAGTAGTCACTGTCCAAGTATTCCAGTCATTTATGATACCGGAGTTCTCAAACGCGAACAAATCGATCGTATGAGTTGAAGAACGAACGGCTTCGTCACCCTGCCAGTGTGGCCTCGTGATCTGGGCGCCGCGTCAGCCTCTGAGTTCTAGTAACATGAATGCTGAAACTCCAGCAGCCTCGGCGGCCATGTATTCCGCCCCGTAAGAATTTGACAGCGTCTCAGCTTACTGCGATACTTACGTAGGTACTCATTATGGGTAGGTACCTCCAACAGGTAGAGGCGCCTTTGCTGTAGTTGTTTCTGGTAGACTGAAATCATTGAAGTTGTGGTAAAGCCTTTACCTGCCACCTTATTTTATTATTGTTTCCTGCAGAGCAGTGTGGTCCAGTCTCCAGTCCACGTCATCTTGTATAGCGTAATCGTCGAAAGTGGAGGCGGTGCCATGGTTGCCGGCACAGTAGCCGGAGGAGCGTAAGCCTCCAAGCCTCTAAGGCGCCTAACGCTGGGATCCGCTCGCAGCCTGACGCCTGCTAAGCCCGCCAGATCCGTGGCTAGTGGGATCTGGGTGGGATCTGGCAGCTAGAGCGCCTATTGTGGTCGCCCCCAAGAACCATGCGGCGGCGGGCTAATGAGGTGTTTTGTGGCGCCGAGACGACGCCCGCGACGCCAGTCAACGCCTAAGCCGACTGTGTGCTGCGCCATGCCTCCCGAAAACAGCGATTTGTATCCACCGCATCATCGTTGCATGGCCATCAATTCACCTGCGGACTTGGGACTTGAAGCTTCAAGCTGCGATGCAGTCCACTCAATCAGTCGCACGTTTTATTTACTGCTGATGACGCCGCCATGCCTTGCTTTGCCTTCAATTCTGTGGCGACGCCTTTGCTGTCTTTCTCCGTGTCTAAACTTAACTCAATCACTCCCTGGCCTCGACCTCTGGCACTGCCTGATTCGTTCCTACTGTACCACACATCGAATATGCACAGTTAGGTGACTTACTGTTCACTTCAAGTTTCCTCTCTTCCCTACGACTATCTTCAGCTTGTATCCTGTTTTTGACTGTCAGTCATCGTTGCCCTGGCCCTCGCTGTCGTTGCCGTCCTCTCTTATCCAGTATCTGGTCGCCTGATCATATTACTCTCTCGACGTTCGCTGGGCTATACCTTAATCAATATCCGTCCCGCAGAGAACTCTTAGATACACGGTCCCACCAGCGCTGCTGACAAGATAAAGCGAAGGAGATTTGGGCGAAAGCGAAGATCATCGCTTCCGCATCTCATCGCTCGTCAGGATGCGATCCTCTACCGCCGCTGTTGCGGTCCTCGCTGCATGCACCACTCCTCTTATATCAGCCATCCATCTCGCTCCCCGCTCAGCAGACCCACGAGTCCTCAGTCTTCCCATAGAACGAAAAGCTCCCAAGGACATCCTCGCTCATGATCGTTCACGTCGTCTCCGGAAGAGAGGAACGGTCCAAGAGACACTGGACAACGAGCAGAGTTTGTATTTCGCCAATCTGACCATCGGTACGCCCGGTCAATCGCTACGGTTACACATCGACACGGGCAGTTCTGATCTGTGGGTGAACGTGGCCAACTCGAGCTACTGTACTTCGCGCTCCAACCCATGCGAAGGAGGAACCTACGATCCCAGTTCTTCGTCCACCTTCCAGATTGTGAACAATGACTTCAACATTTCTTACGTCGACGGCTCCGGCGCCTCAGGAGACTACGTCAGTGATACACTCACCTTCGGCGGCGTGACCCTGAAGGATTTCCAATTTGGCATCGGCGAGCTTTCCTCCTCTCAAGAAGGTGTCTTGGGCATCGGCTATGCCTCCAACGAGGTGCAGGTCAACCGCGCAGGTCTTGATGCCTACCCGAATCTCCCTGTGGCCCTCGTCAATGCCGGCAAGATCGCCTCCGCCGCCTATAGTCTGTGGTTGAACGATCTGGACGCCTCGACCGGTCAAATCCTGTTCGGCGGCGTCAACACCGCCAAGTACAAAGATGATCTGGCCACTGTGCCCGTCATTAAGAGCTACGGTGGCTACTACGAGCTACTCGTGGCTTTGACGGGTGTGACGGTAGCCGGCACAGATCTCTCGTCGTCCAGCTCTCTCCCTGCAGCTGTCCTTCTCGATTCCGGCGCAACCCTCACCTACCTTCCGGACGACATTACGCAGGAAATCTACGACTCAGTCCAAGCCGTCTACCAGTCCAACGTTGGCGCCGCTTACGCCGAATGCAGTCTGGCTTCCTCGGACGCCACTTTGGATTTTGATTTTTCCGGCCAGACCATCAAAGTACCCTTTGACGAACTGTTTCTGGACGCAGGCACCAACCAATACGGCCAGCCGTTGACTTTTGAGAACGGCGCCGAAGCCTGTCTATTTGGCATCGCTCCCGCCGGTTCTACTACTCCTGTGCTAGGAGACACATTCCTTCGGTCGGCATACGTGGTCTACGACCTGGCCAATAACGAGATCTCCCTCGCTCAGACCGTCTTCAACTCCACTAAGAATGATATCCAGGAGATCACAAAGGGTTCCGACGGCGTTCCCAACGCCACACCCGTCGCAAGCGCTGTCACTACTCTCGCGGCCGGCACCGGCGGTGCAAGGCTCGGCGGCGCCACTGGATCCGTGACAGGGTTCGCCAATCCTACCAGTACCGGCACAGAAAATGGCGCCGCTATTCCTGGCAGAAGCGCTGCTTCAATCGCCTCTACCGTGGGTTTTGTATCGGCCGTGATCGCGGCGTTTGTGGTGCTATGAACCGGCGGAGACTCTTCAACAATTTGATGGGGTGGACAGCCGTCATGACGCCCTTGTTCTCTGCCTCTGCTTTTTGCATCCTTGCATATCTCTGGGACCAACAGAACCTCGGTCACGTAGACGAAGTCACAGTCACAGTCGCAGTCACAGTCGCAGTCACATCATCAGCCCGCCCATACGGTTTACTCCGCCTCTACAGTAAGGAGGATTCTCCATGCTCGTCCATTCCATTGGACGTTCCTCCATGTAGGGAAGACGCCTTGCGACAGCAAAATGGATCGGAATCACAGACCAGTGCGCGAAACGAAGAGTGGCAGGCCACAACGGAAAGACAGCGTTGGACTCGTGACTCCAACGAGAGTAGTTGGGATGATTGATCGAGAGAGAGACAGAGAGAAAGAAACGATTCATACGACGTTTACGTACATATTACTAGCACCACACCGGCGGCCACGGAGATTTGGGAGGGATTGAAAATTGAAGTTTGGAGTTTTGGAGTTTGGCTCTTGAACCGGGCTAGTCGCCCCCGGGTCAAGCAGGCATTACATTATTGCAGCAGGCACACTTTGCCGCATATCGGAGCGGGCAGTCATCGGTCTTCCTTGTGGATTTGTCCTTATCCTCCTACACTGCATTGCACGGCACGACATGGATTGGCGTTTTCACATGTGTGGCATGAATGTCTTGGTTTCTGGGACTTGGATTGGATTGGATCATGGCATAGCATAGCGTAGCGTCCTACAAGGATGATCACGCACGGCACGCCCACGGTGCAAGGGTTGATAGTACAAGTGAGAGCTGCAGTAAGCCATGCAATAAAGTATCAATATCAATATCAATATCATAATACGTATTCAATTATCATTCATACCTTTGCAGTCCCTGTTTTTCCTCACTGTAGCGACAGTGGATTCATAGATCGGCCTGGCGTATATTGACTGTATTTATCTATCAACCTAAGCGTCTATGGTCCAAAAATAAGGTAGATAGCCAAATACTACTACCCTCAATCCTCCGTACTTTGATATCGTTTTATCGCTAAGAGGTAGGAGGCAGTTGAGGACCCGATGGTTGAGCGGCCCCAACGCTCGGCTTGGAACTACCAACCCTAATTCCCTTGGGAGTAAAAGAGTGCCTTTGGCGAACTTGTTTCGAAGCGGCTGTGGTGGCCGTCGTGGGAGAGCCTGTTTTTGGATTTGGGTTCGGACTCGATCGACCTGAGCCGGTGGCGGCGGTGCCAGCGGATTCGGTGACCGAGCCAGATCTTGACCTTGACCGAAGATGGCTCCCGGAAAGTATGATATGATCTGCTGCTGGCCGAGGTAATGACGATGGCGATGGTGACGGTGATCCCGCTCCTGCTCTGATTGGTGTAGTTGCCGCTGCTGTTGCTGTCGGACTGTGCCGTGACTCTGCCTGTGATGGCGACGGCGATCTTGGATGGGATTGTAAAGGAACAGATGGTGACCATAATCCTTCACGTATTTTGTCGCTGCTAGTACCGCCGCGCTGGTGGTGGCTCCGATGATGATGCTGATGATGATGATGTGATGACAATACAGGCGAAGGTGATAATGACGGTGTACCGATATGTGGAGATATCCGCCCTCTTGTATCTGCTTTCGCTTCGGCATTTGCATCTTCGTCGTCTTCTGCCGCTGCTGCTGCTGGTGCTGCTTCATATCCCCTGTGATGGTTCGGTGCTTGCGTTTCAATCCCCAGTCCTGTTCGTGTTCCTGCACCCGCACTCCCCCCAGCACTTCCCACTCTGTGCGTCATACTCGCGGCGGAGGAGGGTATCACTGGTCCTCGCGATCCGGAAGCTGTAGCGGAGACTGAACTTGTGGGCGTGACCGGAGAGTCGATTCCAATCTGATATTGAGTCGATCGGGGCATTTGCGACGGTGACCATTGGTAAATAGATGATGGGATGGCTTCTCCTGGCCCTTGCTCCCCCTGTTGCTGTTGTTGGCGATGCTCGATGCTGGATTTAGACCCTAACTTCGCCCCGGCCTGAACCTTTGGCCCTTGCTCACCTCTCGTGGGGAAATTGTAATACTGGCCTACCCAGTTCATGAATCCTGACGTTGAGGCTTGTGGAGACGACGCCGACCTCCGCCTGCCGGTATGAGGGCTTGCGACTAGCTGACCATGCTGATACTGGCTTTCGCGCTGTTGTTGAGCAAACGACTTGGGTTTCGACCTGGGGTGGACCTTGGCTTTGGATCTCCGCGTACGTGGCGAATCGTTGACCCCGTCATAGTCTGAATAACCGCCTGTGTCGTCCTCCTCAGACCATGTACTTGAGGCGCTTTCGCTGTTGTTGCGGCGTTCGTAGAGCTGAGCTGTGTCAGCCATGGAGATAGCTAGACTCTGGGGTATCCCATTCGAGGTCCGGCCGAGCGCATAGTACCGCAACGCGTCCAGCACGTGCGGGAACACCTGAGTGTGGACATCCTGTGCCCACAAGAAATCCAAGTGCTCGTAATGCGGTATCTCGGCCGCGATCGTGTGGCGCGGTAATTCTTTTAGCATGATTCGAATGTCGACCAACGAATCACTCCCACCATAAACCAAGACGATGGGAGTTCTGATGTTGCGCGTAGGAAACTTGGCCACTTTGTAATACCGGTTTCTGGCCCCGATACTGAATTTGCTCGAGGAATCGTCGTCGTACATTTGAAACGACCTATTTCGGATGATTTGGAACCAGTGAACAACTGATTTCGTGCTAGTGAAACTGTACAGATGGGGGTAGGCTGCCAGTTTCTGTTGCAGCGAAATATTTCGGCCATACCAGGCAAAGAGGGAAGATAGAGACATGTCAATCAAACGGACGAATATAGGCGGGTACAGAATGGACTGCCACATGGTGGCCGAAGACAAAATGGACTTTCGACCAAAAGCCAAGAACAAAACGTCCGGACTGGTTTTGATCAAAGAATCCACAATGCCGTTGCTGAGGCCGGCGGGAGCCATGGCCGGGGCCAAAGCAACAAAGAGGTTCACTTTGTCATTGAGGCCTGGATGAATAGATAGACTTGCGAAGGCCTGGGCAGTGCCCTGACTGAACCCAATGTATGACAATGACGTCTGAGACGTCGTATTGAGGACATAATCAATTGTGTTGGGGATGTCATGAAAGGCGAACTCGTCGATCGAAAAGTTCCAGAACTCAGGAGATGTCGGCGATGACCTGGTCGACTTCTTGCTATATTTGTTGCCTCGGTTGTTACCGAGCCAGACGTCGTATCCTTGACTGGCTAGGACGAATGGAAGACATCGTTCTTCTTCCGTGATACAGACCCATACCTCGCTGTTCATAAGGAGACCATGATGCAGATACACCACGGGTTTCTTGATGGAATCTGGCCCAGCGTTGACTCGGACGCCGGTCTCTTCCTCGCCCTTCCGGAATGGCAATCTGTGTACGCCCAGTAGATATCCATCTCCTGTCTGTACAATGTGTTCTTCGGCATAGTATCCCCACGACGCGCAGAGTTCAGTAAAGTCGGAGCATGTTGCGATGGAGCTGTAGATGGATCTTTGTGTCGATCTGGCTTGTCGTGACTTCTGGGAAGACAGTATGTTGAACAGACTCTTAGAGGTGTTATAACAGAAGCGGATGATGGGTTGCGCTGCGGAACATTGGTCAGGGAGAGGATCTGATGGATAGCGAGCTATGACTTACGAAGTCCGAGGGTAATTGCTCGCACCAGGACTTCCAAAGCCACGAGAATGAGTGATCCAAAAAGAGCCAGGTATTCTCGCCTGCATCGACCGTTAGTCCATGGAGCGCCTGTATATCAATGATGGGGTTCCTTACAGAAAGAGCCTGCCAATGAAAGGGACCCGGGCCATTGTGATGGAAAGGGTTCAGAGCAGGTGGATCGACAACGTTGGTGACAGGTAACGACGGCAAGTCAGTTGTACATCGAAAGCCATCGTCGAGGGAATGGAACCCAACAAAGGAGAGGTACCGGGCAGCTGTTCGAATGCATCTGAACAGCACATGCAAATGTACAGGGACCCGATCGAGTGTCCTGCACTGCATGCAATCGAGCTGGAATGCGTCCAATGGCGCCACACGTCACAGCGAGCGTTATTGGTACTAATATTACATAATCCTCTAAGTTGGTTAGCTCATCATCTGTGGAAAGACCCGAACTATTGTCACGTGACAACGGCCTACCTCGCCTATGAATATTTTCTTTCCGCCTTTCGTCTTCCTCTTTTCTTTTCCTTTCTTCATGAACAACGCAAAAACACAACGTTCCTGCAAAAGCGTTCCTACGAGGCTGCTTTACCAGTGCCCATGAAGTACGGAAATCGTCTATTGGAATGGAGATGAATCAACTTGGCCGATCTTGGGTGCAGTGCCAGTCTTGTCCTTTGGATATGACTGGGATTGCAATGATTGGCCGCACATTCTTTTGAACCATCAGACATGCTATAACAATGAAAAAGTACTTACCATATTTCACTATTCTGACTGCACCTTGTCTGCACGTTGCTATTTGGGCAAACTTCGACTACTCGCATTTTGTAGAACATTGGGGTATCATTTTTGTACAGTTATTGAGCAGCTGTTCCTCATGGGAGTTCACAATCAACTCTCTCACAGACTGCTCTGGATCTCCGCTACTTGCTCTCAAGCCATTCTTCGACTCGCTCAACGATGTCGGCCTTTTTGCCCGTCGCCGGGATCTTCTTCGCTGCGCAGAACTCCTTCAGTTGTGCGACGGTCAAATGCCCGAGCTGACCCTTTTGCCATAGCCTTCTAATCTCTTCCTCTCCGGTCTTGTCGCTCGTTTCTGCCTTCACCTTTTTGGTGCTGGCCGTCGAGGTGGCCGCCGAAGCTTTTGTAGGGCGCTTTGATCCTGTCGGGACCGCGTCGGGGTTTTCGGCATGATAATGTTTGTATGCCTTATCTAGTATGCTTCCCCACTCTATGGCTTCATTGCCTACTCTCTTATCGATCTGTTTGTACTTGGGGATCGTCTTGTCCTCTGGCTTTTCCGGAATATCTTCATCAAGGGCCAAGGCTTGGAGGATGCGATAATGCCATTGTAGGCTAGGGTTGGGATACTTGGAAGGATCATAGATGCCTTTGGGTAAATTCAGTTGCTCTGTATTCCATGTTAGCTGCTGTTGAGCCACGTAAAGCACTGGTTTTACACTTACGAATGATATGTCTCATAGCGTCAACGAGTTCGTCTGGCGCAAGCAGAGGGTGCTCGTGTGTCGTGGGTGGATTTTGGCGAACATCATCGGCGAATGGAAGCGGGACTAGGTGCAAGCCTTGCGGTGCGCCCGTCGGCGAGTTCCCGGCAGTGTTCGCCTTCTCGTCAAGGGCCTCGGCAGGAAGGGTAGGGATCATGGCAGCCATGACAGGAACAGCATTCCGTCTTGGTACAAACCAGGTGAGACCGAATAATTTGTCCTTGAGCAATTTCTGATACAAGGCGCTGTACACGCGTGTGCTGCCAACGTAGTCCTCTTCGGAAGGGTAGATGAATGTCGAGTTCTTGATGTTGGCCCAAAGTGGCAATCTTGACATGGGCTTGAATCCAATAATTCTGATGACTGGATCGCCAAAGTTGCGGAGCTGCTTGACCTCTTCGTCGGAAAAGGTGATTTGCTGGCCTCCAAAGGTATATGCCTTGCGTATCTCGGCCTTCTGGATCGGTTTGGAGTTCTCGAACGCGACCTGCTCCGTGTATCCCGTTACAATCTGTGGCCTCTCAGCACCTAGATAGATATAGCAGCTGCGGGCGGGTTTCTGGTGCTTGTACAGTAAATAGCCTTTGACAGAAATCTTTAAATTGGGGGAGAGCTCGAGCGGAACTGAAGAAAATAAGGCGCGTTTCGGTGTGACCTTGGACGCTATATTTGAAAGCAATGATTGTAGCAGAGAGATACCGTCGTTAGAGCCAGCCACGAGCTTTGAGTTACCACCATCGATCATGGCAGGTGGGTTGTATGTAACAGCTGCAGGGTCTGAGGGGGATGACTTGTATATTATGTCGTCGTAGAAAAGTGACGTATCGAAGGAGTGGTCGGGTGTCGAAATGGGGAACAATTCTATGGTCACGCCCAAGTCGTAGAGGTCCTTTGCTCTCACAGTCGCTTGCGACCGGGAACCCTTGTTTGATGAGGCAGGATCGTCATTGTCTGTCACGATGAACAGTCGGCGGGAGGTGAAGTTGGCGGCCTTTTGCTGGAAAATCTGGTTTGCGCAGAACAACACGTTGTGCATCAACACCGGTTCCTTGGATGGCTTGAAAATATCGGCGGATTCGGGGTCCTCGGCCTCGGTCAATGCCTTCAATGCCTTCACGTCGTCGGCTTCCGGCACATCCAAGTCGGTGAGCAGGTAGCAGTGAGGAAAAGACCAGCCGCCTCTGGAGTTCTCGTCTTCATCATAGAACTTGGATGCCTCAGTCCCGTACAGCAAGATACCCATTTTATCACGGGGTGTCGAGATGATGCGTTGCTGCATCAAATGATATGCACATTTCAAAGCGGCCAGTAGCGGGGAGCTCCTGTCGGCCTTTTTAGAGCTAGAAGATGCCGGAGGGACTTTGAGCATAGAGTGGTTCACTTCGATGGCAAAGAGAACTGCATCTTTGACAGTTTTGTAGCCAGTCTCATCAATCTCCTCGTCGTCGTCTTCATTGTCGTCATCTCGAGCGCCACCATCAGGTTCACCTTTCGACCGGAAAGGTAGTTCATCAGCCATTTTGTCTATCGCGCGACAGCATCAGGTTGAAGATATTGAACGTAGACACCAATCGCCACCGAAGGGGCAGCGTGGTAGAATCTGCTTCAAAGTACAACGGTTCAACAGGTAGCGTCTGGAGCAGTGGTGACAACAGTGATAGTACAAGAAGGCAGCCAATTCGCGTGGGGGACGCGACACGCGAGATCACGTGAGCGGCTCAAGTGCTATCAGCAGCGAAAAGTGATTGGCGGGCGGTGTCTTACTAATGTCTGTGATCTGGGGAGCCGGAGTCGGCCTCTGGAATCGCTGTCATTCAATCGCCGGGACTTGAATGGCCACTTTTTGCCAGCGTCATCGTTTTTGCTGACTTCGGAGTTTCCGTAACACGGCCAGAACTCGAGCATGTTTTCAGCGGCAAACCTGAACCTCAACCTCAGCGAGTCTGAGGCATTATAACGACCACCATTTGTTCTTACACCCCTTCCTCAGTTGTTCGCCTGCGCTGTCTTGATCACCTCGACGCCGCATCCCCGAGTCCCAACTTTCGCATTGGATGTTGATGGGCTGGTAGAAGATTCGGTTGAGACCCCATTATCTATCTCCCTTCCACAATGTCGATACGCACGTCGGCCTCGCACCTCAGTCATCACCTCCTGCCGTCTCGGCATCTTCCTAATCTCCGATGTACACCTCATGTCTTAAATCCGTATGGCGTTCAGAAGTCATGTATGGCGACAGCTGCGCCCAGCGCAAGCGAGAAGACTCCAGATTACGGACGGATTGAGAAGAAGGGGCCGACAGCAATGGTATTCCTAAACATGGGCGGGCCATCCACTACGGACGAAGTAGGCGATTTCCTCAGCCGACTATTCGCAGACGGCGACCTGATCCCGCTGGGTCGGCTGCAAGGGTATCTGGGCCCGTTGATATCGCGCCGAAGGACGCCCAAGATCCAACAACAATACGCCGAGATTGGCGGGGGCTCCCCTATCCGCAAATGGTCAGAATACCAATGCGCGGAGATGTGCAAGATCCTGGACAGGGTATCACCGGAGACGGCACCACACAAGCCGTACGTGGCATTTCGGTACGCGGACCCTCTGACCGAACACATGTACGAACAACTTCTGCGGGACGGCTTTGGCAACGGCAACGGCGGGCGTGCGGTCGCCTTCACGCAGTATCCGCAATACAGCTGCTCGACGACGGGAAGCTCGCTGAACGAGCTGTGGAAATGGCGGAACAGACTCGAAGGCAAACGCGCCACGGGGGAAGCCCAACCGCCCGGCGCCATCACATGGAGCGTGATCGACCGGTGGCCGACACACCCAGGTCTGGTCGAGGCGTTTGCGCAGAACATTGAAGCCAGACTGGCAGAGTACCCGGAGGAGCGGCGGAAGGACGTCGTCCTCCTGTTTTCCGCCCACAGTTTGCCCATGAGCGTCGTCAACCGCGGGGACCCATACCCGGCCGAGGTGGCCGCGACCGTCTATGCTGTCATGCAGAGGCTCAAGTTTTCCAACCCTTATCGTCTGTGCTGGCAGTCTCAGGTCGGCCCGTCCGCCTGGCTCGGCGCCCAGACCAGCGACACCGTACGGTCTTATGTCGAACGCGGCCACACCGATCTGGTCCTGGTCCCCATCGCCTTTACCAGCGACCACATCGAGACCCTCTACGAGTTGGACAAGGAGGTTTTGCACGAGGACGCAAAGGGCCATCCCGGCGTCAAGCGCGCAGAGTCTCTTAACGGGAGCCCTGTCTTCATTCAGGCTCTGGCCGACATTGCTCTCGCCCACTTGAATAGCGGTGAGAGCTGTTCGAGACAGATGGGCTTGAGGTGTCAGGGCTGTAAGAGCGACCGCTGCCTCGAGCAGAAAAGGTTCTTTGCTGGCCAGCAGGCAAATCTTCTGCCCACTGTACGATAGTTACCCATTAGAAGTGATTCCAACAGCCACAATGGCGGCCTGAGTGAAGGGACTGTATTGATCTGGCCTGCTATGGGGGCTGTATTGTCTCTTACTGCTTTGTACAAGTACTGGGCATGGCGTTACTGGCTGGCGTGTCATGACATGATTGTTCCTCTCCTCTTCCCTGCTTTCAGGCCCTTTTTGCCTTCAAGTTTGGCTTGTACTGTCCTTACAAATCACCATTCCTTCGAATGAATAGCTCCTCGCCGCATTGCAAGTCACTTGCTGCTGGTGTTTCCGGATAGAGGCGCCCGGCCACAAGCAGGCATGCAGAATGCGTTGTGATTGATTGTATTTCCATGCCAGGCCTCAGCCAGGTTGTGTTTCGGCCTAACCTCTCACTTCATCAGCCATGTACCTTACGCCGACTATGCCGCCAAAACTACCAATCTAGCTAGCCTAGCCTTAGCTTTACTTTGACTGAATTATACGATGGTTATGTCGGCACCTACTCGTACGTAGGTAGATGCTGCCACGACGATGACGAGAATCAGGCGGAAAGGGGAATGCAGAAAACAGAAGACAAGTCACAGCACCTGAAAAAGGGTCTTCTTTCTTTTCTCTTTCTCTCGCAAAAAATTCCAGCTCTCTCTCGCATGCAATTCATTTCTTGGAAAGATCCATCCCATTCCATCCAGCGTGTCCCATGAATCATCATCGTAAAAGCAAGATCTTTCCTCGCTTTTCTCTTGCGCGCTGCTGGCACAGTTCTCGGATAGCAGCACCGCTTTTTTCGTTCTTTTCGAGCAGCTTTGCCCTCCGCTCGTCTCAGTCCAGCTCGAGAGATTGTTATCGCAGAATGTGGGGATCGGATTGACGCTCGCTTTTCTAGCTCTTGTTGAGACCGCCCAGGTTCATGATCTTCGCACGCATCATCCTTGATCCTTCCTCAACCAAATGCATTTCTTTGTCACCCACTAAAAAGCGACATGCCCCGAATACCATCCTTTCACAGTGTTGGCTCTGGTTGGATAAACGCGGCCGGCTCCCTCCACTTCAGTCGCATATCACGTTCTGGTAGTTTTTTGGCCTTCAATAAGCTGCAGCGGCGCATAAGGGTCCATCGCATATCCAAGTGGATGGGCGGACTCCAGCGCACACAAAGGGACACGGTGGAACACCTCTCGACGGGTAGTTTCAAGTGTCACCAGTACATTCACCAACTCCACACCGAAGGCAAAAAGAAATAAACGACAAGGCCATGCTCTTTCAAAATCGCATGGCCCTGGCTGTCGCGTCAAGCTTATTGCCGACCTTTCTCTCGCCACTTGAGCAGCTCACTAAGGCTGGCCAAGCTGCATCCCATTCGCATAAAGTCGTTCCGCAATAATTCGTCAGCGCTGGCGCGGCTTCTAACATCGACACACAGACAAACGCTCAGAAATGCTTTGAGTTCTCGCGAGAGCTTATTGGGGTTCTTCAATCGAGGAGTGCCGTTGGTGGCAATCAGAAATAGCGCCTTCAACGGCTCCTCGTTCAGATAGGGTGGTTCGGATTCAATCATCTCGATAGCCATGATACCCAGGGACCAGATGTCGACTTTGGGTCCGTACTCTTTCTGCTTGACCACCTCGGGCGCCATCCAGTATGGTGTGCCCACCATGGTTGCACGCTTGCTCTTCGACTCGGTAAGCTTAGCACAGAAGCCAAAATCAGCTAGACAATAAATTAGCAATCACAATCACAGTTTAGTCTCCAGAATAACTCACTGATTTTGACATTTCCAACCCGATCGAGCAACACATTGTCGCTCTTAATGTCTCGGTGGATAATGTCTTGAGAATGCAAATGGGCCAGACCCTTGCAAGTCTCATAACAAATGGTGGCAATCTGGTCTTCTGTGATGACGGGGTTGTTGTCGATGATATCGGTGAGTGCGCCACCTTCCATGAACTCCATCACCACCCAAAGCTCATTGTTCTGCTCTTGCAGAAAAGAATCCAGGAAGTTGACAATATTCGGGTGCTTCGAATCTTTCATGACAATGATTTCGTTGACAATGAGCTCTTTGCGTGGTTGGTTACGGAGATCCATCTGTTTGATAGCAACCTGACCTTTGGGCCCATGGGTGCGGTAGATTTCCCGCGCAACAGGTGACGTGGCGCTCTCTTTGACTCGAGCAACATAAACCGAACCAGAGGCTCCCTGTCCGATTTTCTTCTGCTTGCTGTAAGAGTCCATCGGATTGTCTTTCGAGACAACCTGCTTCAGCTTGGCCATAACCTCGCTTTCGCTCATGCTTGACATACGAACCTCCTTTGCCCGTTCCTCAACCGGCTTCTTCGCAGTCAAAGCTATCTCCGCTTCCTTGCGTGGATCATTCGTGGGTTTGGCCTGAGCTTGCTTTGCAACGTTCAGAGGCTTTGGCTGTTGTACAGATCCCGGCACGCGGCTTGGGACTTGCCCATTGACACCATTGGCATGCTGCTTCAAAGCGGTGTCTTTGCGGGGTGCGTCCCTCTCTGGTTGATATCGGGCGTTCGGAGAAGGCTGTCGGTCCCGGTCTCTGTTCTCTGGGGAGCGTAGAGAGTTCTGAGCTGGCGAGGAAGATTGAGGGATGGACTTTTGGGAGTTGCTCGTCGGCGCGGATGGCGCGGGTCGTTGTGCAATCGGCTGTTGTCGGAGAGTGTTTGAGGGTGATTGCTGGGGGGCACTTGGAGCAGCTCTGGCAGGATTGTATCGCGGGTCTTGTCGAGTTGGAGTACGTTCGGAGGAACCGGCGCCATACCCTCCAAGCTCCTGTTTAGCCAACGGTGGTCGAGTCTTGGGCAGGGAGGCGTTGTATGCTTCTTGTTCTCGACGATTCCGCTCCGCTTCTTCCCGCTCTTGTTCTCGCTGTCTCTCCATGTCCCGAGCTCGTTTGGCCTCCGCCTCTGCCTGCAAGCGCTTTTGTTCTTGCATGGCGATCTCCTTGATCCGCGCAGCATCCGCCTCCATGTCATAGGCTCCTTTATCAGTCTGGGCGCGTTGCAACTGCGGCTTCAAAGGTGGCGTGCCCGATCGTCCCTGGCCATCGTTGTACTTGTTCATGAATTGATTCGCATTGTATCGCTGTGCATCTGTCGGCGGTGCCGGTCTCGGCGGGGCAACACTGTTACCGCCCACGGGATAGCCAAGCTGCTTGTTGGGTTGCGCCGCTGGCGGAGTGACCATGCCGTGGGAGTACATCTCCGGATGTTGTTCCCGCATCTTCTGGTCCGAAACAAACTGTAGTACTTCAATGACCGCCTGCGGGTTCTTCTTGTAATCATCTTTGGTAATGGCCGAGTTGTTCAACAACTTCGCCCACTCTTGAGGTAGCCCGGTGAAACCGCCAGTTTGTGGGTCGAAGCCAACATGGATGCGATGACTGAAATTCGTAGGATTACTGACACCACCCATGCCTGGGCATCTTTCATAGATCTTGTCGATCCAGTCGTAGATTTCATCGTCATTGTGGACTTCGCAGATGATGGTCTTGGTGGGTAAATCGCGGTTCATGATGATCTTGCCATTGGCTTCTTTGGGATTGGAGACTCGGGTGATTTCGAAAGCCATACGGACTTCCTCTGATCGGGTGACTCCGGTGATTGTGTTCAATGCAATCGTCTGCATGACCTTGCCATTCTCATTTTTGAGGAAGTCCAGTCTAAATTCGCGGAGAATTAGGTAGCGTTGGTTCCACTGTGCTAGAAACTTGTCTTCTTTGCAGCGCACATGGCCTTCTTTGATGATTGTGATTGAACCTGAGGTTTTCCCGGTGGTTGACAGTGACAGAGAACTCCCATTTGAGAAGAACGGCGCGTTGGGGGTACTGATCGCAGGCGAGGAGGGGGCGCCATAAGACATGGTGTCGAAGGTGGTCGTGGCCAGCGTGGTGTTGGAACGTTGCAAATCGATGTGTCGAGGCCTATCAGTAGGAGGACGAGGAGCGGGACCTGGATTCATGAATTGACCTGCGCTGTAGAAGCTGGTGGAGTGTTAGTTGTGATTCAGGCAAAACATAGATCGATTGGGTATGTGGCTGCATAGTGTGTGACTTTGGAGTCGAGTTGCACACAATACTCACCCATTCTCCTGGCTTGCCGCCATTGTCTGAATTTGTCAAAGCAAACTGTACAGGATATGCTTGAAATCCGCGGGATGGGACGACCGAGGAGCGGGATGGTGCTCAGCGATGAGAGACTGTCGGCCGTGCGAAGTCAAGCCAGGACAGCATGCGTGCGGCGGTGGAGGCGAAGAGTGGAGGAAGAGGAATGGAATCGAGAGGTTGTCCTGTAGTCAGGACGTCGCAAGAGTCTTTGCAGGTTGAGTCTAGGACCGTGCAGTCTGTCAGTCGCGAAGATGTCGATCTATGACTGCGGTGGTCCGTTGTTGGTGGTGAATGTGAGGTGACAGAGATAACCCAATCACTTCAACCTCAGGCTCGGACTCGTCTGTGCCCTTGGAGAGGGGAGCAGGTAACTGTACAAACTCGGGTTGCTTTAATGACAGGATAGAGTGAGGACCGACAAGGGCTATGTTGAGAGTGGTTGCGGAACGGTAGATGAGCCTAGTAGTCAGGCTGAGACGATGGAGGATAGCGGTGATAAACCTGGCAGGTCACGGTCAACTTCAAGTTGTGTGGTACTTTGGAGTTGATGGTAGTACTACTTCGGTACCATGGCTGGAAAGGAGATGGTGGTGGACAAGTAGTAGCAATTACGGCTCCTAGTGGTGGGAAGTGGTCGTGTAGTAGTACTAGCAGCACTAGCTGGGTACAGAGAGCTGCCAACAGGCGTTGCTGTTGGTGGGTTCCCGGCGGCTAGGGGTGCCGGTCTTGCTGGGGACTTTGAACGGACTTTGGGGGCTCTTTTAGGGGGGCCAGTTGATGGCCGACAGTCACTGTTCCACAGGTGGCCACGCCTACAGTACAGCATCACTGGTCCCCTGGGCATTGGAGCTTTCCTCCCGACAAGGGCTCTGTGTATGGTGTGCACTTCGACACCCAACATATCTAAGTTCGGATCTGGGACTCAAATCTGAGCCGTTCCATTATTGTCCTTCGATTGCTGGCTGCATCAGTCGGGCATCTGAAACGCTCGCAGATATATTGAGAATTCGCCGAAAAGACCAGGGAGAGACGCATCTACACCCTCCTGTGCCGTGTCTGTCGATAGCATCTTCCGGCAACACCCCCCTCTCGTGCAATCCCCAGGGCATATGAATCCAAGCCTCGATCCACGAATCAAATTATTGCGATCGCTAGTTAGATGGAATCTTTCTCTTCTAGAAGTCGAATCTGAAACAACACCACGTTGTGTTCACCCATGATGGTCAAGCGTTAGCTGTTTCGGAAGTACGATGTAGACGCTGACCGGCCCGTGGGCGTTGGGCCGCCACCATTTCGCCTTCTCAGGGGTTCAACATCGATTTTCCTGCCAGACTGTTTCCTGTCTGACAGGACTTAATGATTCGTTCATTTCCGCAGCACCAACTTGATCGTGATGTCCTGTGTCAGTCATATCCATATGGCATCCCCCTTTGACTGTCTTCTGATGGCGACGCGTGATTGCAGAAGGCAGATGAAGCAGCATGTCGAACCGAACGATGTACCTGCCAAGATACTTCCAGCCCTCTCACCAAATAAGTTTGTATCAAGCTCTTGTGTACATTATCATTTTTTGGTTAGAAGTTATTCTCTAGAAGAAATATGGGCTGCCAGTAGCTTGAGGTACATCTGCATACCAACCTTGGAAGTGAGGGCTGTGCGCGTGGCATTCACATGCATTTCAGCACCGCGAATGAAAGACAAGGCTGGGAACCGACGACATGACAAGGCTGAGCGGCTTGGCCAATGATGTCAACAGCTGAAGACTGTTGCTGGACCCTTTCACTCCGGCTTCAAGCGTCCCGGCAAAATAATTTCTAAGCATTTTCGCCCGGAAGATCAACAACTGAAGATCAGTTTCACAATCCCTTCAAACGCACGCACTGTCGCACCCTCACATAGAACCAACCTGCGGCGTTTCCCTTCCATCCCCCCGCCCTATTGTCTACGACAATTTCACAGACCAACACACATTAACCCCACCTATCATGTCTACATCCGAACCGCATGAGATTCCGGAGGGGCTGGAACAGGACGATCTCCTAGACGCCGAGGAAGCCGACGAAGAGATTGTCAAGGATGATGACCACCCTATGGAGGAGGACGATGAAGACTTTGAAGATGAGGAGATACAATTGCAAAACGATTCTGTCGCACACTTCGACGCTCATACAGATAGCATCTTCTGTATCGCGCAACACCCCGCAAACCCATCCATCGTAATCACCGGAGGCGGCGACGATGTTGCCTATATCTTTGACACTTCGATCGCACAAACGGCCACTTCCCAACCTCAAGGCGAACGGAAGAGCCTCGCGCCCCTTCAGAAACTCGACGGTCACACCGACTCGGTCAATGCCGTAACATTTACACTCCCACGGGGTGAGTATGTCGTGACGGCCGGTCTGGACGGGAAGCTGCGGGCATGGAAGAGTGAGGACGCTTCAGCACAAAAGTGGGCATTCATTGCGGAAGCTTCAGAAGTTCAAGAAATCAACTGGGTGGCCGCATCGCCGAATACCGAGCACGAGAATGTTGTTGCTCTAGGTGCCAATGATGGTTCTGTCTGGGTATACCAGATTAATGCGGCCGACTCGGGCAGCCCATTGACAATAGTCCAAGCCTACTACTTACACACCGAATCCTGCACAGCGGGTGCATGGACACCGGATGGTACTCTCCTGGCAACTGTGGCCGAAGATGGAAGTCTGTATGTCTGGGACGTCTTCTCAACTGGTCAGGCGGTTGTGACCTGCACAGCTGCTGACGCACGGTTCGAAGTCGAGGGTGGACTTTACAGTGTGGCATGCACCTCATCTATCGTCGCTGTTGGTGGCGCCGGCGGAAATATCAAAGTGGTTGGTCTGCCACAGCCAGCCGATCATGCAAAGAAAAATGCAAAGGGCGCCGGTGCGTCTCGTCAACAAGCCTCGTCTGCAGGCCAGTTGCTGGCCTCGTTACAAGCACAGACTGATGGTGTCGAGACTCTGTCATTCTCGTCTCCACCGCTCACCATCCTGGCTGCAGGCAGTGTCGACGGCTCCATCGCTTTGTTCGATACAGCGCATCGTTTTGCCCTACGCCGACATATTAAGGAGGCACATGAAGATTATGCGGTGGTCAAAGTCGACTTTGTGCGCAACCCGCAACGTGGAGGCTGGCTGCTGACCAGTGCGGGAATGGATGGGGTATTGAGGCGGTGGGATGTCCGCGGGGGAACCACTGCAGCAGGACAAGGCTTTCTACAGGAATGGAGAGGCCATAGAGGAGAAGGTGAAGGCGGTGGAATTCTGGGCTTTGTACAAGGAGGGGGCGGCTCCAGGATTGTCACAGCGGGTGATGATGGTGTAGCATTGGTCTTCCGAGCAGAGATCGCATAAACGCAGTCCTGCCACTCTTTTCGCACCTACAATGTTGTAACATTGTATGGAGACATTATAATGCTGTGCTCATTACTATGTGGCCATTCAATCAACAAACTTGTTGGACCAGGGGAAGCTGAGGAGTGGGAAAGCTACAGGCCCCGAGGGGTGGACTGAGAGCTTTCCCACTACGTTTCCCCCTCCTTTTTCAAACCAGATCGCTAATTGTATAACTTTGACAATAAGCGGAAGTGACATGATAGTCTGGTGATGCGCATGTTGAGATGGTGTGTGCTGTTTGAGCGATGGAAGATGAACGAATGTTGCGCCCGGGGATAAGA
Organism: Exophiala dermatitidis NIH/UT8656; assembly: GCF_000230625.1. Taxonomy (NCBI): domain Eukaryota; kingdom Fungi; phylum Ascomycota; class Eurotiomycetes; order Chaetothyriales; family Herpotrichiellaceae; genus Exophiala; species Exophiala dermatitidis. The sequence goes on along the minus strand of NW_008751649.1, from coordinate 2,215,379 downwards.
TACGTTTAACACCGTGGAGAGCGTAGCCTTGTGCAACGCTGACCACAAGGCTGGCAATGGCTGACATTCATACGCAGGATGCCACCACAGGTCCCCGGGGAATTTGACCTTCCAACTAGTGGTTCTTCTCCGATCGCCCAGGGATGCTTGCATTTCACCCCCTGCATAGCCAGGACATTGTCCTTTCTAAAGATTGATTACTTTACAATGGCGGTGATTGTCCGAGCAGCCTTTACGGTCATCCCCCGGAGATAGCATCCAGAGTTTATTTCGCAGACGACCATGGTGGCGGGGATGTAGATTACATCGGCCGAGAAGGATCATTAAGACAGAGATAAGTATGGACAGGTTCAACACTTCTTTCCCTCTGCCAAAGTGCGCCTTCCTGGTAATTGCGAGACTGATACCAAGCTTCTCGCCTTCTGTAACGCAGAGCATCGACTGCTACTCTTACAAGCACGACCATACAGACTGACCCTGTTTAAGACCCCCCTGACTTGAACCTGCCAACATGTCTCCAGTACGCCGCTTCACAAACAAACTGACTGGTCAGCGAGTCGTCCTGGTTGGCGGCACAGGGGGTGTTGGCATCAGCGTTGCCCAAGCGCTGCTGGAGCACGGCGCCACCATCATCCTTTCTTCTTCACGGGAGGCAAAGGTCAAAGACACCTGTGCTGCATTAGAGAACGACTTTCCTGAAGCCAAGGACAGAGTGTCAGGGTACGCGTGCGACCTGGCCAGCTCGGACGTCGAATCCAACATTGAAGAATTGTTCCAGAAAGTCGGAAATGTCGATCATATCGTCTACATGGCGGGGGACCGCTTGCCCATGGTTCCGCTGGAGGACGTGACATTGGAAAAATGGCAGAAATGCAACCAAGTCCGGACCATCGCAGCAATTCTCGTCGCCAAAGTCGGGGTGAGGTATATGAAGAAAGACCGTCACTCGTCCATCGTCATAACGGGCGGTTCTATCTCCGAGAAACCAATTGCTGGCGGATGGTCTATGCTGGCACTGATGGGTGCCGGTCTCAATGGGTTGGGAAGACAGCTTGCGTTTGACTTGGCCCCCATTAGAGTCAATGTGGTTGCGCCAGGTGTCATCGAGACGGACTTGTGGCAGGGCATGGGCGAGGAAGGCAAAAAAGCCTTCTTTGCACAGCATGAGAGTACCATCCCTACCGGGAAAGTTGGGCAACCAGTCGATTTGGCCGAGGCATACCTTTATTGCCTCAAGGACGCCAATGCGACAGGGATAGTCATCCACTCGAACAGTGGGACTTTTCTGGTATGATTCACGGGAAGGAAGGATGGAGGGATGAGCTGCCTTCACTTTCACCAGGAAGCTGCTTGATGGTCTCAATGTGCTGGAAACACGATTATTGGCGGCGGGATAATAGGCACTGCTAGATACTAGTATACGATGTTAGGTAAATAAAAATATCTACTTTGGCCCTGACTCCGACTCCTTTCTTCCCGGAGCCTCGTTGGCCTGTCAACAGCCTTGTCGGTCGCCGAACCTGGCTAGTCTAATTAGTGCTGCTTAGTAAGAAGCTTACATTGATGAACATGGTGCCACGGGGCTGTGGTGCCATGCCATTGCTTACTATCCTCAACTTGAACATCAATGCTGTCTCTCTTTGTTCCCCGGACTTTTCAACCCATCTGCTAATACTTCGACTTCTAGTTCTGGCCGTGTGAAGAAGATCTCGACGAGATCACAGCTACACGGCCTAGACCAAGTGCCCAGCAAGGCTCAACTTGATCGGAGATTCACTTGAGGAACACACATTGAACACCACTCAGAAATACTGTGCTTTGAAGCCGAATCTGCGAGGAGACTGAGCAAGACATCTTCCACGAACGAGACGCAGCCGCCAGAAAAAGCAACAGGGAGACAGTTCGACTCAGTATTCCACCTGCTTTATTGACTCCCTCGCCACCAAGGAGGACCGGGAAAGTCAAGCGAGTCAGGACCACCCGACTGTCTGTCGGCGGTGTCATCTCTGGAATCCTAATAAATGCCACTCGACTGAGGTACATTTTCAAATCGAGTTTCACTCAGGCCTTGGGGGGGCGCGACGGAAGCGATAAACCGCCCCGGCAGCAACGAAGATGGCAACAATGGCGTCGTCCACCGGCACCGGCACCGGCACCACCACCACCACCTCGGTCAATTCGACACGCATCATACCGGCATCCACGCGGCCCACACACTCAAGCACAGGATCACTGCTCCCAGCTCTCCTATGCCTCCACGGCGCCGGGTCGAACGCAACCGTATCCAAGATCCAAATGCGCCGACTGATATGGACGCTAGAGAAACAATTCCGCTTCGTGTTTGCCGAGGCACCTACGGAAGGCGATCCCGGATTCGGCATGTTGCCCGTATTCGAGTCGTGCGCGCCCTTCTACCGCTGGGTCAGTCGGCGGTTCACGCTGGGCGAGAGCGACGTGGAACCCACGCCCGCACACGAGGTGGCGGCCATTGACGACGCGCTTCGAAAAGTCATGGACGCCAATGGCGGCGTCGAGTCGTTTAAGGGTGTCATCGGGTTCAGCCAGGGCGCTAGAGTGGCGGCGGGTTTGTTGTTGAGACAGAAGAAGAACGAACAGCAGCAACAGCACCAGCAACAGCAGGGACCACGTTCAGGGTTGTTAGATACAAATTTTGCTTTTGGCGTCTTTCTAGGCGGTCCATACCCGCCCATCACGCTCGCGGAACACGCCGACCCTAAAGACTATGACTTGCTCAAGACGATTCCGACCGTCCATGCTTGGGGCCGCGACGACCAGTTTAAAAAGGGTTGTGTGGAGCTGGCCAAAGCGTGCGAGAGCGATCATTGCTTCACGATGGAATATGAGGGCGGTCACCACTTTCCTCTCAAGGATGTCGAGGCTAAGGATCTGTGCGATCTGATCATGGCCGCGTGGTATGCTGGTGGAGGCCAGTTTGGCGTCGCCGCGGACGAGAGATACTAACGGGCCACACGATGGGCGATACACATTTTTTGGCGGTGGGAAGGAGATGCGGCGGGCATAAAAGTAGGTAGCTTCGAGCGAGGGATGCGAGGATGAACGGTCAAGGTGCCCAAAGGAGCATGATGTCTCGACGAGTTCGGTTGCGGTGAATGACCGATACCCGATACCGGATTGGATCTATCGATCCTCCCTCTGTTTCGGACGACTTGTTCCGGTCCAAACCTACTGATGGGCCGCGCTTTGGTTTCGACCGATCAAACAAGATACAAACCTCCCTCGTAATAGTCAGTACTGTCCTACATTAACTGTCGACCCGGCAGGCCGACAGACAAACCAATCGGCAGATCGACTGGCTACAAACTCATAGATAGACTGTTGGCCCGAGCCTTCACGAATGGAGTCAGACATAGAGATATATTAGTACCCGGAAAGAGGACAGCCTGCTCAAAAGAGAAAACGGAAACGAAAATAGATGAGACAATAAAAAAAGAAGCAACCAAGGAAGTCAACTTCACCTGGATCTTGTTAGATCAAGCTTGTTGTATTATCATCATCGTCATTGCCAATGCCGACCCCAGCACACAGCAACTATACAATATGTAAAACCCCTAGGTCATCCCTACTAGTAGTAGTATGTTCGGCACCCTCCATGACAACTATATACCATAGGAGTTCAATCGATTGGAACCCATCAATGAACCATTCATTTGTTCCTTTGCCCATTTTTTATGACGCCGCCTTCGTCGGTGACGCATGATATTTCGCCGCGGCCTCCCGCAGCGCCAATTCCCAAGGCCGCCATTTCGGAAACTCAAAGGTGTCATGGACATAATGCGGCGAGCGGAGCCTTGTCCACCATAATCTCCGTCCCAAATAAAACATTTCCGGCGTGAGCATTTTCGACTCATTACTAGAGTATCTGTTCTTGTTCTTGTGGTGATGCCATTGCATCCCCTTAGAGGTGTTGTCCGTTTTGACCACCATTTCGGCGCCGGCGCCAGACCCTCCAAGACAAATACAAGTGACGATGTTGAGACAGAAAGAAAAGTCCAATGTCCATTGGATATGTCGGGCGGAGTCGACGACCGCCCATAATGCCGTCGAAGCGGCTTTGACGGACCCGACGGTCGTGACGATTTGGAGCCATTTAACAAAAAAGTCATTGTCAAAGGGGACGCCATGCATGCCTTGGACGTAGTCGCTGTCGTACACTTCCTCGATTAGAGTTAGTGCGTCCATGGGGTTTTGTGGTGCGAATCTGTCCACGACATGTTTTAGTAGGGAATGGTCAATACCCAAGCCTTGCTTGGCTCGCGTTGCGTAGTGATTCATGACGGCTGTCGATACATCTTCGTACCTCGGAGGCGACTTGTGCTGTGTGAGGACGTCGGCAAAGGCCGAGTTGATCATGGCTGGGGAAGATTTCGTCTTGCCAGATAATGATGACGACGGCGATAGCCTGGGCGGTCGTCTACTCTGATTGTCGGCAGTGGGTGTCCCCTCGGACGTGATGGGCTCTTCGCCTTCCACGACTTCGTACGGCAAATCTGCCATAAAGACATCTCCTCGGAAGACTCTGGTGAGCTCCTCAACCGCGTCGAGTTGCATGGCCAAGTCTTGTTTCAGCCTATCTTGATCCATCGGCGCGCCAATTTGGCTTTCTGTAGCACAAAATCGTCGAGCTTCTTGGAGCAGTTGGTTCATCGTCATCAAAGGCACACCGTCGGCCGAAAACAGCGCCTGAGAATCTAGGGCTGAAGCGGCCTCTAGACGATGACTCAAGTCCAGCTTCACCAGATCCGCCAGTAAAGGCCTGAGATAATGAGGAAATGGATCGTCGTAACATCCATGGGCGATCGCCCGGCATGTGTCCGTAATATCCCTGCAGCTGGCACCGGCCTCTTGCAGGGCATGTGCGAGCTGCCAGGCACCCTGCGCAGTCATGAACCCTGAGGTCAACCTGGGGAATGCTTCGGTGACGAGACGAGTCCACTCAAACACCAAGTCGTACCGATGTTCTCGAATACAAGCGCATACCACTGTTCTTGATATCCGGCCGGTGGGTATTAATCCCGTGTATTTGATGGCGTTGATCGTGAATCCAAAGGCTCGGTGTGCCGTGTTCTTGGACAGATATTGCACCAACATTCGATGAAACACCGCGGCATATTGCTCTGGCTGATGCCTGGAATAGCCAGTCTCCTGCATTCGATCCAGAATCCATTGTGCTTCTTCCCAATTTCCCTGGGCGGCATTCCAGACGGCATACTCGCCCCAAAGGCGCCGAAGACTGCGGCCTTCAAAAGACAATTGCAACTCGTCTATAAGTGTCCGCGCGGCTTCGGTGTCCCCTTGGAAAACGACTGCTCGGAGAACAGGCATGGCCAAGTTTTCACTCCGTTCTAACCCGCGCTCCTTTGCAAGTTTGATGAGTTTGGCCATCTCTGCCACCCGAATCGAATAGTCCTGGTTGAGCTGACAGAACAGGGACAGATACTTGGCGCCCAGTTCGTAAGTTGCATCCGTCACATGGTACCTACCACTCACATTCCCGAACAGGATCTCTTGAGCACGCGCATAGCTTGTTTCTGTAGAGAGCATATGTCTGAGGAGATCATAAACTGGTCGACAGAATATCTCATCCACGTCAAACAGACCACGACCTGCGTGAAAGACTGCCTCCGCCGTAAACCAATCGGGCTCTGGGTCTGCTTCGACAAGATGTCTCATGACGGCAGCAAATCGGCGATATTGTATCGGCTTACTCAACTGGCCAGTTGGTGGACGTATGAATGCCACCAGATGGGACAGTATCTCGGGAGTAATCGTATGTGTGGCATGTCCGACCATCGGAGACGTGGAAGATGATGAAGGTTTTGATGAAGCTGTCCCATTTGCTCTCAACAGGTGCTCCTTCAGGGCTTGCTCGACTACTTCGTCAGCCTCACCCATAATCAGGTGGTGGGGGATCGAAAAGTCCCCAAGTTGACCTTCGAACCCTGCGCTCTGAGTTCGAGTCAACTCTTTAAGGTCAATATCATCCGGCCATGCTGGATCGACACCATCTCCCAAAGGAGACTGTGTCTCGAAACCGGACCGCGACGAGAAAAGCAGAGGCGTCCACTGCAACCCATGGCCCTGTGCCTTTGGTGAGTTGTGAGCATTTTGTGCAGCATCTGAGGGACGAGGATTTCGGTGCTTAGAGGCACCCGCTCGATGCACAGAGGCCCCACTCAACTGGCCCTTGTTCGGAGGAACGCTCCCCGGAGATGAAGAATGGAGATGAGCCTGGAGGTGGCTCGATCCTCCTGAGGGTATTTTCTTGATTGGTACAGTCCAGCTGTCTGGGTTGTTGTCTTCAATTTGAGGTACCGCTGTTCCACTCGTATCAGAGCTGTGTGAACCGGAGAGATGTGGAGGCGACCGCCGGGGGTGATCACGGCGTATGTCGGAAGAGTCTCTAGCTGGAGCAGTATCCGATGACTGTGAATGCTGACTCGACGAAATACCCTCAAGTACACTGCTGGTATTGACCGAGTCAGTCTTGAGCATATTATCGGTGTGGCTATGACCACGATCAAGCTCAGCTGCAGAGCTAGAACCTGCGCTCCGCCAAGCAGTCGAACTTGTACCCTCATGTTCAGCTGGACCTTGAGATAGCCACTTTTCAACACATCCAGGAAGACTCTCGGCCTCATGTTGCCCACTAGGTATCGTCTGTTCTTCAGCACGGCGAGTCGAGATGCTATGCTGAGGTGAGATATTGTGGCGCTTTCCGTCGTCGCCCGACATGAAAATCTTTCTGAATCTCAACCTCGTCCTCCGCTGAGAAGCGGTAGAGGTATCTTCCACAACCTGGCTCTCACCAACTTGCAGGTCTGATTCGCGACCGCCAACCCGGCGTCCTCCAGCTGGACCAGCATCATCATGCTCGACACCACCAACAGCTCTGGCCAGAGAAGAAGAACTGTCCGCACTGTCCAAGTCCCGAGGCACAGAGGCTGCGGTCGACATATCCCTATACTGCTCTCCCGGGCCCTTTCTTCTCCTGCTTCTCCTGCTGCCTCCTCGCGACCCCAAAGTAAAGTCATCCCCTCGTTCCGCAGCCTCAAACAGGGCGTCGAGATGCGCGGCGCCTCTTCCGCTGGACACGGACCTCAGGACTCGCTTGGTCTCGACAATCCGCTCCGCCACACGTACTCGGCGACAAGTCTCGTAGTTCAGCGCGGCAATACCGCATATGCTTCCAACCGTGCCGACAAGGATCGAAGGATTCGACAAGGCCAGATGGCGCAGAGCTCGGAGGGCATTTTTCGAGGGAACCAGGCTCGTCGGAGGCGTCATATCATACTACTGCCACTACTTGTAGGACTAGTAGTAGGGGCGGTCATCTCATCTCTTGCTGGCTGCTGTTCTTGCACGCTATTGTGAGGTGACGAGGCGGGCTCGGGGGGAGGTGCTCGACAGTGGAAGAGGGCACAGAAAGCTATCGTCCGTCAAAGCCGGCCGGGGAGATTTCTATAGTGCTTTGACCTGAGGACGGAGGTACTAGTACCTGGTACCTAATATAAGCGGCGCAGTGCTGAAGTATTGTGAATGCACTGGTAATAAAGTAATCCTCAATGGCTGCAATGTCATGCAACTTGAACCTCGACACGCAGATTTGGTCTTCTCATGTTCTCCACTGTGAGTGGTCCATGTTGTAGCGAGACGCCGAGTCGGCCATGTCTCTTCTTGCCAAGAGGTAGCCAATCGCCGCCAACTGCAGTCACGGTTTAGCCCGCTTCAAGTTGCGGCCTACAAATTGAACGTAGCACAACATTATTATACGCGGAGGGTGTTCAGCGATGAGATAGTCACTTGCTACTGGAAACGACCGCCCAGACAAATACAAGCGTGAAATAGGGTCGCTTCCACTGCGATCACCCAGCATTGTCTACATCTACAGCTATTCCAATCGAAGCGACACACTCCTGCAGGAGCTTTCAGATATACGCGTTCGCACGCCTAACCGCCATGGACATGCCCAGTAACTGTCCTTCAACCAGCTCGTTGGAAACCTCAATAAATTTATGCATGATGCTGCATCAGCTGGCTGTCATGGTAAATATGCACGCGTGATCCAATGCCAGCGGCTGCAGAGGCCCCGCGCGCTGAGGCGACAGCAGCATCGTATCGCTCAATGGACCTTCGACGAGCCTCCTGGTATATGGTCCTCTACGCGTTCTTATGGACTTCGACTGCAGGTCGATTAGCGGGGGGAGCAAAGATTGTGATCCTGTGTACCTCGATCAACCGACGTCGGCGCTCCATGTTGTCTCGCCGGTCAAGGCACACTTCAAAATGAATCACTCCTCTGACTGTCTCACTGTGGACATTCTATCGAAACCAGGCTCTCTTCGACTCGTCAGTCGATCCTCAATTGCGATTACATATGCACAGCTGGACGCTACCGCTACTATAAACTGCGACCAATCCTAGCGTGCCACATCGGCAGGCACCGCATTCAAGTTGTTGCGTAAGAAAGGAAACTTGAAAGCAGTGAGGCGTTCCATCGACACCCGGTTACATTGGGGGAAAGAAAAAGGCAAACATTCAAGATGAACACCACTGGTGCCTTGTGGTTGCCTGGCTCGCTCGCATCTTCCACAGCTTAAATCAATCACAGACCACTTCTTACTGATCCCCTCGATGCACGTACAACGGTAAGGTATATATCTCTCTGAGCTAGAGCTAGACTTGTTCTGCCTCTGTTCTCTAGTCTTTGTCCAGAGAAATACCTCATTCCAACTTCTTTATCGTCAGTGTCCACTGTCCAGTCACCAAGGACTTCAAGGTTCACTCCATCAGACCTGAGCCATGCCACTTATCAGCAAGGACTCTCGACTTTCCAAGAGCGACATCCAGAACATCAGGTATCTTGGTGAACAAGGGGGATTTATTCCTCCTGGTGCAGAGCTCAGTTACCCGTAAGTCCCTGACTGTCCCCTACGGCCACTTGACCCTGGGGTGATTCTCCCTCTGCTAAATAACTCAGGAACAATGACGGCCGCGCTCACCGGTCCAAGTGGACCACCGACGACGGCATAGAGCACGAAGACTACCACATCACCATTATCTGGCGCTATAACGGTAAGAGGAGGGTTTGTCACGTTCCAGTCGACGAACGTACTTTTGATATTGGTATCCTTGTCTGGTTTGCGGAGCGAAGTGCCTAGATAGTAGAAAGACGGGATATCGAGTTTTGTTGAAGTGAGGAGGCACAGTTCAAGTCAAGAACTTCTTCCAACTCGACTACCGACCATCATAATGACAATAGTCCTTGATATATCCCAGATCCACCTGCGGGCCTTCATCGTTGACCCACAGATCCATCTCCCTCGTCCACTCCAGCTGATGTGTGTGCATCAGTGCCTTGGCCTCGGCAGACTCGAGCCGCCTAAGATGCCACAAGATCGTTTCTGCTAGCCGCAGCTGGGCAGCTGGCTCAGGCTCACCAGTCAATGAGTCCGCTGGCGACAGGCCCGGGGTCGAGCTTTCGTCCTCTTCGTGCTGCTGCATTCCTTCCATCTCTGCAGGTGGCGTCGAAGTGGAGGGCACTCGCACCTTCTTCACCAAGTCACTGAACAACGACGAGGCTGCATCAGGCTCGTTTCGCTTGCGAAGAAGGTCGGCCAAAGTCAGTCGAAGCCACATGAGCGTGCGATTGTTGCTGTCTCTTCCCAGCTCCGTGGACTCATGCAACAGGCCCTCCATGTGGGAAACTGCTTCGTCTTTGTCCTCTTCGTCAAGCGCCAGCAATGCCTTCATGTAGCCGATTTCACATTTCCGCTCGAAGCTCTTGTCTGTGACCCAAGGTGCATCCACGAGCGACAGAAACCCCCTCGCATCGTCCAATTTGCCCAAAGTACGATACGTCAATGCTAGTTGCAGGATAGAGTCCGCTACGATCGCGGCTTCGGTACCGAATAACCTTTGCCGAACATGGATATTCTCCTCGAGAAGCACCCGGGCCCGGTCAAGGTCCGACCCTCGGCCACGTTTGCGCAAAGCAGCCGCCAGCGAACATTGCACGTAGGTCGACTTGGAATTTTCAATGGTCAAGGTGGACGTCCAGATCTTGTAGATGTCGCCATATAAATCGATGGCCTCGGAGAACTGTCCCAGAGCTTCCATCGCCCATCCTCGAAACATCTGCCCTTTGAGCACCTCAGCGGCCAGTGGACCGAGCGTACGCCAAAGACCCGCTTGAGCCCTTGCTTGATTCTCTGCCGATTCTTGGAATCGCGTCATGATGAATGCGACCACGGCGGCGTATTGCAAACTCAAGAATGAGTCGGGCCGCTCCGGACCCAAAATTTCGAGTTGTCGCTTGGAAATGTCTAGCAGGAGATCGTAGCTGTTCTTGTGGTCACCCTGAGCGTATGCTTCAATCGCTGCAACAGATCGAGCCTGGAGTGTCAGGGGATGGTTGGCACCCAGCATCTCTGTCAATCCAGCAGCAACGGTATGCCTGGTTCCATAGCTTTCGTCTACACGCCCAGACAAGTTGCAAAACTCACCGAGACGCTTGAGGGCCAGGTACGGCAACAACTTGTCATCGAAAGTGCGGAATGATTCAGCCACTTTGTGATATGGCCCAACACAGAATTGTTGGAGGGGAATTTGACTCCGCAACCTTGGGGGTAGGAGCGTGACCCAGGAGCGAAGCGCAGACTGTGGGCGCATCAAGATGGACATGTCATCGGCAGAGTTCAAGGCATAAAACACCTCTGCCCAGCAGACGAATTGATTCGAGGTCATGAAGTTGCCTAAATGACGGACAATGAAATCTCCAGGCTCGTCCACTTGGCAGATGTGCATTTGCCAGTGCTGACAAGCGTACTTGTACAGCACATCAGTGTGCGGGCCACGTTCAATATCCAATTCCTCCGCACCATAACCGTCAGGATGAGCGTGTTTCCGAATGAACCGTGCGAGGAGGGTCGGTTCACGGTACTGGATCTCATTAAGCTTCGCAAGAGTCTTCTTGGCCAAATATTCGTTTCCTTCGGATAACGAGATCTTCAACGATGCGTTCTTTGGGGCGGACCGTGTTAGAAAGTCTTTGACAGACATGTGTACCATCTCAACATGGCCATTAGCCACCCGCACAAGCGGCCAACACAATTGCTGGATGGCTTCAAATGGGTCGAGAAAAAGATCCTTCTCATCTAGGGAAGAGGTTTGTGCTTTGTAGGCAACAAAGTGAGAGAGCTCGGTAAGTGACAGTGGCCGTGCAGCAGCAACCACAATCAGGAAGATCTCTCGCCTGAGAGCCAATTCGCTTGCCTCCAACGTCCTAGCGGTGTCCGCAAGAAGCTTCTCGTAGACGTTGTCCAGTCCAAGAGGAAATGAAGAAAGTGCACGCTCCTGCGCGTTGTGTGTCTTTGCCCGGGCGAGGCAGTCAATCATCATTCTCGCCCAGAGAAACATACCTTGACAGTCGGAGTCAATTCTTTGCAGCAGCTTTTCTTTGATCCCCTGCAGCAGTGGTTGACGATCGACTTCTTCTTCCACAAACCGTTCAATGTCGGCAGAAACAACATCCGGTGTCACAGGAATACGGATTGCGTTGCTGAAAGGCTCTTCAAATTTGCTATGATACCTTGAGAGGACGATTGTGCGTGCATTGGGTAGTTCAGACAGCCCGTGGAGACACTTCAGTAGATCATCGTTGTCGTCTACACCCTGGCACTCATCGAGAGCATCAACAATGAGTGTGAAGGCAGGTAATTGGGGAAGTAGTGTCTCCAGAATTGCCCAAAGTCGGATGAATGGACAGTCGTGGGGCGTCTTGTAGTGGTCAAACATTGGGATGATCTCTTGAACATGTCTCGGGAAGTCGGAACTGCTGGTGATACTCGGTTGTTTCAAGAGCTGTGAAAGAAGTGAGGACACGAGTGGGATTACAGAGGCTAAATTCGTGGAAAGCGAACTGCGGAAAAAGTGTGTGATCGTGATGGGCGTGGGCGATTGTTCGGCCAGAAATTGAGCAAGCATCGTCTTTCCACACCCTGTAGATATCAGCATGAGAGAGACGTAGGGATAATGGCAACATTTGAGCATTACCAGGGATTCCATATATCCAAAGAAGTTGGGAGAAATGGTTTGCGGTCCACACCTGATATTGCTGCGAGTCGAAGATCCATGAACAGGTCGACGCTGCCCGTTTGACGGCAGGAATCGGACACGGTTCGGGAGATAGCCAGTCCAAGATCTTCTCAACCCACATCCTGGTGAGCTCCTCTGCATAGTGCTCAGCTTCTGCAGAACAAAACACAGTTCACAATCCTTACCCTGGTGACGTTCCGCCTCCGCGAGCGAGAGCTCCTGCATGAATCGATACATATCTGGAGATTGACTTAGCAGGGGGCAGGATTGCCAGACAAACGGAACTGTATACTTCGATTAAGTTCGAGAGTCTCTTCTTGGAGATTCAGCCCAGCTTTAATGCGCCTGTAAAGGTCCTGGGATTCTAGTGTAGAATGAGCTCCGAAGCCAGGAAAAGAGGAAGGATTTTGTCTCTTGTCATACCGAGTCGAAATTGTTCCTGCTTGATTGCCTCTTTTTCGATGTCTTCGCGCCCTTTTGCTTGAGCTTGAAAAAATAACGTTAGAGTACTGGATTGTCAGCCTTCCGTCTACAGTAACCAACCTTTAATGGCTTGAACTTGTCCTTGTGGAAGGTCAGACAGAGCTGTGGATGCATAGGACCCAGGCATGTGAAACCTACCTCTAACAGCTGTGGCGGCGTATTCACGCTCTACGATAAGTCCGTGCCCCTCCACCTGTCGAACAATGGCTTCGAGTTTGCCTTTGATTGGTTTGAAGCTTGCAGTTGCAATCCGCGCTAGGCGACATTGTCAGTTCGGCTGCACGACGCAGACATTTCTCTGTCATACCACGCCGGGACTTCTCGAGGAGAAGTCGGGCTCGCACAAGGTAGTTCAGCACGTGGGCGCTGGCTGTGGAGATGGCATCAAACAAGAGGGTCTCGGTCGGAAACAGTTGAAGATATTTCATCCAGCGGCCAATATTTGGTGCAATGGTTGCCAGCGTCTCGATGACGCTCTCGTTGACCTCGATCTCTGTGACTACTAACTAGAGGCATGTCAGTGAAAGGAGATGAGGCAGCATCACCGGGGTCCCTCCCACAAAGACTGCGTGACTGCGGGCATCCCAGTCATCCAGTGCAGGGCATGTTCAAGAGAGGGGAACCCGGTAGCCTACAAACCCAGGCAGGCCTGACTCCTGAGGCTGAAAGTGACAGTCCAAGTGACTTACTCCGATCACTGCCCGGATTGAGCCCCACACTAAGGCGGTCGTGTGTGGTGATTGCTGTATCATGACATCAATTGACGCCGCGTATTGGTTGAAGGCCATCAGGATGTTGTCAAACCGCCGGCGGAATGGTCCATAATTCTGGTTGAACTTGTCTCTGGCCCGGTGCGTCTCGTGCAGGATCTCGTCCAGAGTGCAGGAAGGATGCTGACCGGAGGACGTGGCGGAGCTCAAGTCGATTCGCTTGCCCGGGTCCTTGGTCAACTTCTCATTGAATATCTAGGTCCATTACTGGTTGATTCATGGCTCGTTGTCGCGTTTACAACTCACCTTGACAGCCTGGCTCCAGCAACGAGCATGGACAGCATCGCTTGGAGATCCATCTTTCACCAACTTGGAAGGATCTGGAACGGCACTTGCAGTTGCGGGAGTTGGTTTATCGGCCACCACCGCTTGACTAACGGTCTCACTAGGCTTTCCCTCAGGGATTTGGAAGGGAGGTTCAAGTTGTTGCTCGCAGCTGCCTCCATCCGCCGGGGATCTGAGAAGCGTGGCTGACATTTTCTTTTCTGTTTTCGGGACACTCTGATACACGAGCCGGACCAACCTCCAAAAATCATCAGGCCTAAGGGGGCAAACGACGGGTCTTTGTACTTCGTACACACAAGAAGAAAACCAGCCGTGCCTTGTCGCTATGGGTCGCCTCAATCTGTACACCATCATGATACCAGCCTGAGCAGATCGGCAGGCATCCAGGTCTAGGTGCGGCTCGCACTTCGCTTAGTCGTGGCCACATCACATCAAATAGAAATTCACTAGGCGATCATTCCTGTTCTTCCATGACCCAGCCATCAAATCCGCGCGGAGAATTGTGACTATGCAGATTCTCAAAGGATCTTGCACTTTTGGCCCAGCCAGACTTGAAATCCCCCGTGAGTAGGCTGAACGGAGTTCGACTAGCACTCGCACTGCAGCTTCTCCTGTTCTTCTTCGTTCTGGGCCTTCCTTTCAACCTTAACTGGCTTCTAGGGAGGATCAGTATGGCATAAAGCTAACAAGAAAGGAAGGCATACCTGGGCGGGTCGTGGGGGTGCCACTCCAGTTCTCACCTTCCAGCCTGGGACCCAGTCCCCTTCTCCATCATTGGCGTAGTATCCGTAGCCACATCCGCACGTTGCTTCTTTGGAGCGCGGTGGAGGAACTGGGCCTGTGCAGGAAGTGGATCCCATGTTGAGAAAGACGGTAGGAAAGATGGGTGCCTTTTATTTGCAGTTTGGGTGTGAAGGAGAGGAAAAATGGCTTTCTTCAGGTTGAAGATGGATGTTGACACAGAGTATTGAAAGGCAGACCTCAAGGCAGATTCCAGGCGGGTTATATTCTTTTAGCTGTGGGGTTGGCGGCGCAACTGCCGATGGCCCGTGGATAATCCTTTGGCAAAAGGCGACCGCAATACACCACACTTGGCCCCATTTGTGCGGCACTCAGCTGCAGGGCAACACACTGCATTGGAACCGCCCGGGGATGTAACCGGTGAGAGATAACGGCTGGGATGTCCTTCCATCAAGTGGCTGGCATGAACATCCTGGCAGTGTGATGTAATAGTAGACGAAGGAAGGAAAGGCGCTTGTCTTGTCCCCTTGTAGTTGTAGCGGAGAGTGACCGGGAACGTCGTACAGAAACCACCTTCGCTTGGCTAATTAGGTTTGGCGGGAGCAGAGGAACACCTAAGGCACCTGATAACATGAACTCCTCCTAGTAGTAAGTACTAGGTACCAACATCGTAGCTGCCCTCACTACTATTGTCAGAAAGGAACATTTTCATCCCTCATAACTTTGACAGGTTATGGCCAAGGCTCGGCGCCGTGGCACTTGGGGATTCAGGCCTCTCTTAAGACCACCGAACGAGGACGGAGCGAGCCGGGCTCATAGAAGATTGGCTTCTACGCAAAATGTACTGGCCAGAAACATTGCACCCAGCAGACACGCTATACCCACTAGGATACATAAGCTTCGAAGTATGTATGCCGAGACCTTGAAGACTTACACAAAGAGTCGTGGATGGACTCAACGAAGGATTGCCGGACAACGTTCTGTAGTTGCGGAGACATATTGGACAAGCATTCCAAACTATCCAAGCATCTTTGGACGATCTGGTTGAAGATGAGACGAGGACATTGCGGCAAGGGGTAGGAGTCAGAGGTCAAACTTAACTTTTCCACTTCATGCTGAGATGCCCCGTCGAGTTTTAGCCTCATGTGGAGCCCGGCTCGGGACGAAAATAGCGCGCCGAAAATGCCGAGTGCCACAAGTGTGGCGATGGCCGTGAGAAGATGAACCACACCGTAGATGGCAGCTCGCTCTTCACATATTTAGTAGAGCACCCCTTGATCGTCGTGACGAATCGTTACCTTCGAATTCCGTGAAGTGAAGCACGGCCACCAGAGTGGTTCCGAGAGCCATGCCGTAACCAATGCCAAAGAGAAGGATTTCCACCATGTTAACCGCAAAGCTCTCGGACCCTAAAACCTAAACATGAGCATGGCCTTGACTATATTGTTTGCGGATGCTCACCATTCCAGGTGAGGCTTGTGGCAATGCCCGCAATCAGAGCCAGCGAGGCACCTGCGACCAATTCTCCCCAGAGTCTTCCACTATTTCGTATGCGAAATCCGATCGCTGCAGCCCCAATCATTGCTCCCAGACTCAGCAGCGCGTTGAGCAGACCGGCGGTCCACGATTCACCCCGTGCCGAGACGTTTACATAAATTGGAATCACAAAAAGCATCTGCAATCGTCAGCTCGATCTTCAATGAAAGGGAAGAGGCCCTGACACCGGTGAAAGCCATATCCTTGAAGAATGTCACAAGAAGTATTGGCCAGACTGGTCGCCGCGCACAGTTTCGAATCGGAATCAGTGGGCGGTGGATCACACGATGCTCATACCAAACGAAGATTGCGGCAAAAAGAATCGATGCTCCTAGTAAACCTGCGACAGCGGGAGAGTTCCAAAAAACATCATACCCAGCGATTCCAAAGCCGCAAATGGCACACGCCACGAAGATGAGAAGCAGCACAGCACCCATTGCGTCAAAGTCATGGAGTATGGGGGATCCTGACCCAGCAGACCCAGAACCTGTGGACTGTGTTGGCAAGGGAGGCAACTTCAAGCTCAGACTCACCGCCAACAAGGCAACCAATGCGAGCGGCGCTTCCATGGCAAAAGCACTAGCATGAGCAGTCAGTGATTTACTAAGGACGGCAACAATAAGACAGTGGTACCTCTGCCATCCAAGGCGCTCCACAACCACGCCACCTAAGGTCCCTCCCGCCAGGCGTCCCAAAAAAGTGACCAAATCTATTCCACTTTGCCATATTGCTCTGTTACGAACAGGGACGATATCTAGATGAGTGCTCAGTCAAAACTCGACCTGGAACAGAGCTTCGCTCACCTGTGATAATAAGGGAAACAATATAGCCCATGCCTGCAGTTCCTATTCCAACTATCCCCCTTGCTAGCACAAGCATCCAAAATTTCGAAGATAACGGGCTGGCATAAGTCGGTGAGAAAGACCAAGAAGGGATAATCTGAGTGCATACCAGAGAATTACACCAATAAAGAACCAGCAATAACTTCCTAGCAGTAGGGGCTTCCTCCCATACCGATCCGACAAGCGACTGTACTGCACAAATGGTCAGAGCCCGAGGAGACTCGCAGGACACTCGGGGTTCGGTCAGCGTACCACGGGTTGTCCTGCTGCGATACTGAAGCTGAAGCCTATAGTTAATAAGGCGACATGTCGAAATTGATGGAACTCGGATGCTGTAACTGTTAGTGGCAGGACAGAAAGCAACCAAGATAGATCCTACCAATTTTGGGAAAGACTGCTGATTCTAGTCCAATATCGGCTTGACTTAATATGATCCTATAGGTTCAGCATCCGTATTCATCTATTTCGTGTGCAATATACCCCAGAATCAGGCCTGGAGAAGCCCAAATCATCTTCCCAAGGTCCAGGTCATCTGCGTAGTTTTTCGGCCCAAGTAAAGGTGCGCTTTCAGTTTCGCTCGGAAGTTGGGCCGGCGCATCCTCGATCTCGCGGCCCAATGAGTCTTCTGTGGCCATTTGAGATGAGACCGGACAAGGCAGCGCTGCTCCAGGACCTGGCAAGAAACCCACCTGGAGGCCGATGCTTTTGAAAATACGCAGTAAGGGACACAGAAGGTGAACTCAGTTGGAGGCTGAAACCTGAGCGTGACAATATGTCTACTATGTGAAGCATTGGATTGGTCCGTAGGTAGAGTGACACTTGGCCGCAACTTCCAAGTTCTGGCGCACCGGTAATAAATACACGGGCGGTTGTGCGAAATACCGTCAGCCTCACCGGTAAGTACCTAGGTAAGGTACCTAGGTACTACCTAGGTACTGTAACTTCGCGATTGCATTCAGGTTAGTAGGTAGCTTATGCTAGATAAGGTACGGCCCTGGTAGATCACCGTTGGTAGTGACCCACTCTATGACAGTCGGTACTAGTAAGTTGGTATTAAGGTTACCGCATCCATTTAGGTAGCATTATTCCAGACTTTTAGGTCGAATACCTGGTATTACATTTTAAGCTTTCTGCTTCATCTTAGGGTAGTGTCATCCTAAGAGTTGATCCAAGAGCACGACTACTGGTACCTGAGTACCTACGTAGGTACTGTGGTAGACTGGTACCTAGTAAAAACAAGAGACAGTACGCAGCCTGAGGTACAAGTGCCAGTAATGCCGCGTTTCTTCTTGGGGTTTAGCCTTCTGCTGTTCAAATTGCTGTCACACTTAGGCTCCTGACAAACGTCATTTACGCCAAAACATACCGGGGTTTGATTTTTATCTCATCCTGAAAATTGCACAGGGCTGCCTGTTCTTCATTTGATCACGGAGGACGCGACTTGCTTCCTCAGGGGGATGCGCATTGTTTTTTCCGTGGTCATGATGACAGCGCTTTTCCTGTCTCTTCTGTTGCATGGCCGAATGTGGTTCTTTGCTCTAGTATTCGCTTCGCAGAGTTGGGCGTACACTTTACCCAAATCCTTTGATTGGGACCAGATTGAGCCCACTCCGCATCTGAATTACACGAGCTGCTATGACGGACTAGAATGCTCTCGCCTACTTGTTCCCTTGGACTGGCAAAATTCGACCACCGACAAGCAAGTCATATTGGCCGTCGCAAGGCTGGCAGCCAAGGTCGACTCTTCAGATCCAAGTTTCGGCGGTACGATCATTGTCAATCCGGGGGGTCCTGGCGATTCGGGTGTGGACAAGCTGAGGTGGTCGGGAGCCGGCATACAGGAAATCGTGGATGGAGAGAAACATTTTGAGATTCTCTCATTCGATCCAAGGGGGGTTCATCACACTACTCCGGCGGCAGTCTGCTTCGAAGACGACGGTGACCGGAGCCATTTCGAAACGGTGGATGTCTCTGCTGGAAGCGCCACAGACTCGGCGTCTTCACTCAACACAAAATGGGCACTCGCCGCAGGATTAGGCAAGTTGTGCTCTTCCACGGGCGGGGGTTTCTGGCCAGATGGAACAGACATCAGACAATATGTCAGCACCTTGCAAGTAGCGTATGACATGCGTCATCTGACCGAGGTGATTGAAGAAGCGAGGAATTCCTCAAGGTACGAGGTGGGCATCGTCAGAGAGGCATCACAGCAGATTCTCAAGACAAAGCCCAAGCCGTTGCTCAACTACTGGGGTTTTTCGTATGGAACATACCTCGGCAATACATTCGCAAGCATGTTCCCAGATCGAATCGGCCGCATGATACTGGACGGCGTTCTTGATGCCTCAGACTACACAGCAACAAGCTGGCGAAAGAATCTTCAAGACAACAATAAGCTGTGGATATTCTTCCATCAATGGTGTTTTGATGCCGGCCCAAGATGTGCCTTGTACGACAATACAACGAAAGAATGGACACAGCTAGCATCCAAAGTCAACAGCTTTCTGAACCACCTCCAATCCAATCCGCTCTCCATTGTATCCCGAAACCAAATCCAACTCGTGCGCTATTACGACATCGAAAACTTGATGCACAGAGCTTCTTATGGCCCATGGCAAGTCTGGCCTCGTTTAGCCCGAGGTCTTGCCGCACTCATGGAAGGCGACATGTCAACATTTACATCTCTGTTCGCATTGGATACTTGGACACCTCATCCCGGCATCCTTGCACCATTTCCCCTTCTTGATCCTTTCAACAACCATTCTTCTCCCCACCCACCTCTGTATCCCGCCGAGCTTGAAGCATCTGTTGCCATCATGTGTGGCGACGGAGAGGACATCACCTCCGGATCCAAAACAGAGTATCTCTCCTACGTCGACGAGCTTCTGGAACAGTCACAATTGGTCGGCCCGGTCTGGGCGGAGGTCACACTCCGCTGCCGCAATTGGCCCAAATCTGCACGCCCGTCAGCAAAAAATCGTTTCACAGGGCCCTTCGGCAGCAAAGCCCATGAACGAGGAACTGGACAAGACGATGGGACTGGGCTTATGCTGTTCATCGGCAACACAGCAGACCCAGTAACACCGGTGCGGAATGCGATCAAGATGGCCGAAGCCCATGATGGAAAAGGGGTGGGCGTATTGGTTCAGGAAACACCGGGACACTGCAGCGGTGTCAACATACCGAGTCAGTGTACATGGGGGGTTATTAACAGGTTCTTCAATAAGGCAGAGTTGCCAGAGAAGGGCAAGACGTGTGGGGTCGATTGGAAGCCATGGGATAGGATTTGAAGACCCACTTTGGAACGATCCGAGTTGTGGGTCACAACCTACTTAGCATGTTCTATACAAACCTCATCCATCACTACTTTGAAATTCGCCATTCGGCATCTGCTCCAAAAGTATGTCTTTTGTTATTTTCCTTTTCCTGCTGCGATCTCTGCTGCACACCATTTCAAGCGTATGTGATGCCAATGCGACGAGTCGACGACTGACATCCCTGGCCGGCCAAAGGTGTGTCTCGGTATCCCACCAGGCGATGCTTGAACTGCGCATGGGAGCATATGTCTTCTTCACCGAGAGTCCGGGGGCAAAGTTGGCTGCAAGCACGACCGATGCCTCGATGGAGTTTGAAAGCTAATTCCCTCGTCACACCCAAGAGCCACAGGTGTATGATTACCGTGCGAGACTCTGGCTGAGGTATGTCGAGACCAGTAGTCCATAAGGGATTGAACCAAAGCAGGGATATCTCAAGAGCAGTGGCTTCTGGCACATTGTAGAAGGGCATGCCGGGATAATGGCCGCCATTTCGTGTCATCATCCTGACCCCTTGGTCATGAACGGAATCATCCGAAGGCATGAGAGCGAATGTCCCTACCACTGACGCGGCGTTTCCGGTTCCTGGTCGGTTAGCTTCCAGCAGACCTCGGATTCTCCGCGATATCCCCTTATGTTAATGCCAATACATCTCTTCATTCTAGGACATCAGCCGTCCATAACGGAGGAAGGAAACGAATTCTGCTAAGCGCGTGTACGATTTCCACAACTTCGAGTCCAAGTTGTAAGAACAAAACATGACAATAACCATACTAGTAGCTGGCAACAGATTCTATTGAACTCACCCAGAAGTGCTATATTCAACGTGGGGCAAAGTAGCTATCAAGGCTGCAAACAACACAATTCAGTGTACCACCGTATGCAAACGCTATACAAAACATTTCATGGCCGCTCAGCATTGTCTGCACTGGTTTGTTGTTCTTCTCCGTCTCCGGATTCGGCAGTGGAGCTCTCAACCAAGTATACTAAAACCAAGATTAGCATTGTTGCCCACGAAATTGAGGGACTATTCGATAGATACATACCGTTAGGCCTCAGGAACCAGCTGAGAATAAAAACGAGAACAAAGATTGAACCCAGACAGACAAAGACGACTCCGGCATAGATGCCCACGGTCAGACTGTAGATGAGGTTGAAGACCGTAGGAGCAACGACGCGAGCCAGGGCATGCAACAGACCCGAAGCCCCCAGGACCTGACCCGTAAGGTTGGCGGGGATGTGCTTGGTGAGAGCGGACTGTAGAGTCGGGGAGCCGATGCCGCCGAGCGAGGCCACCATGCCCGAGAGGACCATGACCGCGCCAGACGGGGTGAGGGCGTATCCGATATAACCGAGGAGATCGAACAAAATTGACACCCTGATGATGTTGATATCGAGCATGTCTGCACCCTTGTGGCCGGCCGACTGCTCCTGTGCGGGACCTCGAAAGATTCGCGTGAGGATAGGTAGGATGGTGACCAAGGCAAGCACGCGACAGACGTTGACGGCGGAAAGAAACATACTCGAGTCCACCGCGGTCCACCCAAAGCGGTACTCGGCGTAGATGATGATGATCTGCATGGTGCCCATAGCGACACCGAACATCATGGTGTCAATGGCGGCAAGCACAAACAGATTCTTGCGCAACTTGGAGCTAGACCCTTCGCCCGTGGGCCGGAGCACCCAAAGAGGCTCGAAGAGGTTATAGTTGCGCAACCGGGCCAGCCAATCTTTATGCGGCGAATGAAGTCGGGCCAGACGCCGTTTCTCCCTCGCCAAAAGCTGTCGTTCCTTGGACAAGGATTCGGGCACCACGAAGGAAACAAAAAAGATGAAAAACGCGTGACACCCCAGCGCGACGTAGAAAACCACCATCACGGTTCCCGCGAGTTTGATCAGCCAACCAGCCACGATGGGACCCAGCGCAATGCCGGCGAATAATGTGCCGTGGAAATAACCAAAGGCCACATTTCTTCGTTCCGGAGGCGAGCAATCCGAGGCATAGGCAAAGGCGAGCGCCATGGCGGTAGTGAATGAGCCACAGAGGCCATCCATCAGAGCCCCCAAAAGCATCCAGTACACAGAGATCTTGCCCGCGCTGGTACCCACTATGATCGTGATGATCTCGGCCGCCAACGCTCCGAGGGAGGTGCACACAATCACCTTCTTCCGCCCTATTCGGTCAGACAGAGACCCGAGGTGAGGAGATATGATGGCCGAAAACACGCCCGACAGCAGATTGGAGTATAGGTTGAACTTGGCCACAAGTGACTGTACATGAGGATCTCTGCACTGCGGATTCTCCGAGCCGAGAAGTACGGGCAAGAACTTGAACGTTGGATCTTTCGTCGCGCGGTCGGACAGATAGCCCTGGCAGATGAGGTCGAGGACGAGGTAGGTCTTGGGCACAATGATGCCTCCGAAAGCAACGCAGAATGGGAAAAACGCGGGCAGAAGCCAGAATATCTAGATAGGGACTTGTCAGCTCGCGGTTCCAGCTCCAGCAAGAATGTCATGTTGGTGTCCGTACCGAAGGCTTCTTGTGCCATGGTAGATCGGCCGACCCTTGTGCGCCGCTCCAGGGCTCGTTGATGGCTCTCTCATAACTCGTTCTGGCCCTCGTGTAGGGAGGGCTCTTGTGAGTCTGTTGTCGACGCGCCTTGATCAACGGACTACTTTCATCCTCTTGCGGCCCAGCGTCTTCCCATTCCCCAGGCCCGGTCTGGGCGATTGGTGTCTGCGGTATGCTCTCAGAAAGAAGTGCCTCCTCTTGAGCCTCTTCTGCGAAGGCCTCTTCCGGATCCATCATCTCGATGGTGAAGCTGAGATGGATTGCAAGGTGGATTGGCCCCGATAACGGGTGGCCGGACGGATTTCAGGATAGAAGTCTAGAGAACGGCATCAAAGCAGAGGGCTAATTGAACCACAACCGCGGCGCGGTGTCAACAGCAGGCATCAGCAATTCCAAGATATTATTGTAGATGTATCCAGTAGTAGTAATCAACGGCGATAAGATGGTCTGTCTTGACGTAATCGACGCAGTGCGCGGAACAGGACAAGTTGGAGACAGCGGCTGATTGACAGCGTCCAGTACAACACAACAGACCGAAGTAGTGTGTAGGTACTGTAGTTGACAGTGGTGCCCTGAAAACCTCCAACCACCCAGGCGGTTCGTAGCGGTGGACGAGTCTGTCTCGTTGTCCTCGTCCTATAGACCCAAGCAACGCAAGGAGATCGGATCCCCTGAAAGACCCCGTCGTCCTCGTTTTCGTTTTCGTTACTCCGAACTACGGAGATTGTACGCCGATCAACCGGGGGCGCGTCTCTAACCGTCCGCCTCCCAATTGGATCGGTTGGCCATTTCAGATCTCTGCCACACCCTGCATCCACCACGACATTTATTAATAAATTGTAACAGTCCACCGTGCAAGTCCAGATTCCATATGACGAATACACCTCAGTGGATGCAGGCTCAATATATACTATTGTAAGTAGGTTTGTTCCGCAATATGCAGACATGTCGGCCATACCGTGGTGCGCCGTCGACCCGAATACTACTAGTACAACTGTACATCGTAATCGTAGCATTGCACATCAACTCGGAGGGTAAGAGGATATTTACACGCCACAGTTCAGTGCAATCGACTCAAGGCACTCTTGCCACCTGTTATCCAAGCCTCATTCTATCTACCTAGGTATATAGCACCTCTCTTTCGCCCTCCTCATCCACCCACCATATGGCCCACGGCATCTGCTAGTTCCGAGAACAGGATGCCCTTGAGGATGTTTTCTCCCTGGTCCTCCGCCCAGTGGCCGGCATCTATTAGTTTGCGTTTCCAGCTCTTTTTCTGTGTCTCTGAAAGCTCTTCCCACTTTCTGATCGTCTCATCCCTGACGAGTGCGGCGTCGTGCGCAAGTTCGGTGGATATGCCGGTGCCAGCTTCGTCGCGGACGATAATTGCTTTAGGGGTCTCGAGTTCCGAGTTTTCCACCACTAATTCTTTGAGTTTTCGTTTCAGCCCCGCGGTGCCTTCTTCGATGTTGCTTCGAACCTCGTCCATGTCGGGAACGTGAGAGGCAGCGGCATCCTTCAGTTTCTCGGTCGCGCTGTGCGCAGCGGTTGGTATATCGGATTTAACAACGTCGGCAAAGATGTATGGCCGCACGACCAACTCCCGCATTCGTGGGGAGAGCCAGTCCGTGGCGCCCAGGACAGGCGGTACAGCGCCACGAATCTCGCAGAAGGCTTGCATGAGGAACGCCACGACACCCACCACCACCAGAGCAAAGAACACACTGAATGTGGTCTGCATTGCTTCGGATCGGCCTGGAGGGATGAGCACATATCGTGGGCGCTTGGTGTATGTCGGCGGGTAGGGTCGGAGAGGGAGATAGTGTACCACAACACGCTGATCGACGCCGACCGAGGCCAATCGGACGGATTGAGGCCCGACATCTTTTGTCACGGGCAGGGTTGGACCGACGAAGTTGGAGAACGTGAGCTTCGTCAAAGGTCCTTTGTGGACACTTCTGAGAAAAGCGTAGGGACGGAACCTTCCCAGGCCAACTCCGGGTGTGTAGTCAATAGTTAAGACCCCGACTGAGCTATCATCTCCGTTTTGACCAGCCACAGCAATGATAAATTGTCTCTCGCCCTGTTCAGATTCGGTCAAGCGGCACACCTCCAATCCGACGGCAGCCTTCGTTGACTTGTGCAGTCGCTTGCGGAGGGAGATGCGAGCTTGCGACAGGTCTTTGCTGACTCGAAGCACGAGCAAGTCTGCGCCTGTCCGTCCTGGTCTATTTTGCAACAGCAATAGATGATAAGGAGTTAAGAAACGAATGGCTCGAAACTTGGGCCGCTTCGACGGCGGAAGAGAGCTTGTAGATTCAGGGCTCCGATGCAGCGAAATCGGGGCCCGAGGCTTTGACTTCAAGGAAAGTCGCTGCAGGAACACCTCATCGTCTGTGCAATAAGCAAGAAGGTGACCTTCCTCGCCAT
Source organism: Exophiala dermatitidis NIH/UT8656 (assembly GCF_000230625.1). NCBI lineage: Eukaryota > Fungi > Ascomycota > Eurotiomycetes > Chaetothyriales > Herpotrichiellaceae > Exophiala > Exophiala dermatitidis. The sequence continues at coordinate 2,190,274 of NW_008751649.1, read as the reverse complement.
CATCGCTATTGATCAGATCCAGATCTGCTGCTTCTCGAGAACCTAGGTTTATGCGCGACACTTCGTCCGCCAGCGTGGGACTCAAGGCGGGTCGGAAGACGATGATTTCGTTTTCTGGAGCCAAGCCAGACGCAATGGCCGCGAGTCGCTGCTGGGTAGGAGTGGTGGCCGGTGAGAGCCGTAGAACCCTCTGATACGTCTCATTTTTGGTGGCGGTTGCGGATTTGAAAAGGGCCGTTCGTCCAAGAGCTTGTGACGCTGGCGGTGCTGAAGGCTCTGTCTGTTCTGTGCCATCTTCATTTGCAGTGCTACCGTCGGCCTTTCTTTTTCGTGCTGGTAATCCAATGCGAAATGACCTCAAATGTTCATTTTTGCCTGCATTCTGGTCGGCGAGAGAGCTGTTGATGCCTGCAAGTGCAGTCAAGGAGGACTCGGAGGACTCGACGACGGCCAGACTTGTCACTGAATCCTCGCCCTTGATGAGCTCTACATCAACCACCTCTGCCAGCTGATCTCGCCGAGATGTATCGATCAACGAGATCTTGTTAGGCACGCCTGTCGACGACGACCCTCCGCCGCCGCCGACCAGCAGAAAATCGGGGTTGTACGGGTCGAAGTCGGCGGCATAGAGAGGATAGGACAACTTCGTGTGAGAAGAGGACACGGTTGGCGCCATGGCGGTGAGGTTCGAGTGGCAGGGTGAGGTTCGGCTGTAGACCAAGACTGTAGTTAAAAAAACAGTACGCGTCACAGAGCAAGCTCACGAAAGAATGGAGCGTAGTATGCTGCTGCTGTCTCACGAGGCCGTGGCGCAATGCCCTACTGGGATTCAGGCACCGACCGCACCCAAAGTTTGTTGATGTACAACAATAACGACGAGGCTTCGAGAATGATGGAAATGGTGGCATCATGCTTGACATTTCTTATCGATAAGCGTATCTCGTATTCTCCCGCATCGTCAATCGTTAGGTGTAGTAGATAGAAACACCAACAACAAGCATATCACCTTCTCAACTGTCTGCGTCGTAAAATACGTCCACCATCACGTACTCCGTGACGGCTTTCAGGACACTGAAGAATTCCAGCCATGCGTAGACGCTCAACATTCATCACGCATCCCAGTCGGGCCGTCAACCCAGCCGACATCCAAGTCTACAGAAACCAGCTCCTGCTTGGGGCGCTGAAGGCCGCCCGAGAGGAACGGTTAACCCTGGGGCTCAAAGAACTACCACAGGAAGTGGTAGATGTGTTGGAGCAATCCCACGAGCTACATCTTCGCTGGGCTCCTGAGCACCCCTATAAGACCATCGTGCCCTTTCTGTCGAGAACTTCGCCAGGTCTGCACGTCCACTACACGCCATTGAAGCAGGACCAGGACCATGATCACCTCTGCGACCTCCTTCACCGTGTATTCGGACAGGACCTAAAATGCGAAACGCCGCAGTCGACATTCATCAGTCCCGCCCTGGTCTCCGAGCGGTTCGCCCAGACCTCGGCGTTACAATACTACTCACTCCTCCCGTCTCTGAAGCCGCTGGTGGCATATCTGCAACGGAATGTCTGCTCACCATCCGACCTTGGCTGTCTGCACACGGCGTCGTTGCTGAACATAGCCGACTCGGTGGATTTCGACTACGACAGCATTTCACACACCTTGACGCTGACGGCGATGTGGTCGCGACAGCCCGAGGTCGTCTACGACCCCATCGGCGAATTCACCACTTTGGACGCATGGAATCTGGACATCCAACAGTCTAGCCCCAGTGATAAAGTGGAAGTTGGCATCCTGAGCCCGGCTCCAGCAACGGAACCGTCCGACCTGCAACTATCAGGCTTTCTGACCGTCGTGGGAGAGGACGACCACCCGAAAGCCACGCTATTCAGCTTTCCTTCTCGCCACCACTCGTTGAGTCCCGAACAGTCGAAGTTGCAACGATACAGCGTCTCCTTCGACCAACCTGCCGGCCTGCATCCCATATTGAGAATCTCCTTCCCATCCGGGGCATCCGCCATGAGTGAACCGCCAAAGAACAAACCGGCCGATAGCGTCTGTGCCCTGCAAACCTACCTGACCCTTCCATCGCATATCTTTGCCGACAAGTATGCCTTTCTCAACGACGATCCACTCTTCCAGAAGTCTCACCATCTGGGCAAACTGCGAGCCATCAACGGCGAGACAGATCTCGAGGCTCCTGACTATGTGGTGAAACAGTGGGGTTCAACCATGCTTTTGGAGATTCCGGCTCCGGCGGACTCTCCGGCGGACTCTCCAGACACTACTGAATCCAAGGATTCTGGTGGATCTTGGGACGTCACGATCCCTCTACATGTTCGATATCTCCAGCCCCAGTCAGGAGGTAAATCTGTTGTCGAAATGCCGTGGCCCGTGGTCTTTTGGGCCTGCACCGCCGAAGAAGGGACCAAGTTCCCCGTCAACCCCTTCGACAGGACACAGCTAGGCTACGATGGCCTCTTTGGTCCGAGGACCATGTTTTACCATCTCGATCCTGCTCCTCCGCCAAATGGCTCGTTGGTCGAGCGCATCGCGGTGCCCGTGCTGGACACGGACAACACCACTCCTCGCACAATCGAGTCCTTGACCACCGTCACCATAGTACTGGGCTTCTTGTGGGTCTTGTTCAAGTTGAGCTCCGCTTTCAGGACGGGGCCGACTGGTGGTCGCCGCGTAGACTCGGACCCAAATGCAAAAAAGAAGCAATAGTGTGTGGTTCTACTCTAGGGTACCAAGCGAGTCATTTAATGCAGAAAATGAATCGAAAATTGAAGAGCACCGAGGGGTGAATAACTCGATGATCCTGGAAAGACATCGCTGTAAGCGCAGTGTTGGCTCCATTTTACCCGATTCGACCGAGTAGGCGGCGGGATGAGGTCACGGACAAATGTCGCACAGTGTCGCTCGATCTATACTTAGCCAGCACACAACTTCGCCTTCAAATAGGGCTTGCAGAATTCAGCGGGGTCTCGTCAACTTCCTCAGGTGTGTCCTTTCACTCCTCCAGTCCAGGAAGAGCGTCTACGGCGTGTGACTTGGCCAGACTGCGGCTGCCCAGGAGGCTGGCAAGTTTGAGTCGCACAAAAGTAGATAGACCGGTTTAGCTGCAAGACACCAGGAACAGACGGACTCGGATCAATTGTGCAAAAATGCCAGCTTGCCTTGGCTGGGATTTGCGCGGCGCCGTTTACTTTTCTGGCACGTATCGCAGACCCCATGCCATTTCAACCGGATTGAGTCGCACAGCACTGCATTTGGGCATATCGACGTGGGACTGCAATGCACGAAAACAAAAACGGAATGTGCAACGCAGCACAGCTCAAACGTCAGTAGCAATAGTAACCGAGAGTTCAACTTTTGCATCCGAGTTGGGCACCGCTTTGCATCACCTTCCTTACCTGTACATGTATGTACATAGGTAGTACCAGATTTGCTGCCTTGCCTTGCCTGCCGCGTATGATAGGTAGCAGAAAACAGTACGTGAAAGCTGTAGTTGCATTGGTAGTGGACGCATACCATTCGCGACGCAACCTGAAGCGGCGCATTACTTTCTGTAGTCGGGGTGGGATCTTTCCTGCCGTGCTCTGCTTTGTTTGTGGCAGCTTGTTCTCGATCAATTATATGTTATTGTCAGGGTAAGGCAAGGAGCTTTCGGCAAAGACGCTTCAGGCGCAAGACGTCACGCCACATCGGTAACATGTTTGGCCCTCAGCTCTTGGAAGACGAAAACTAGGAAGACGAAAAGAAAAAGACGGAAAAAAGAAAGAGAGAAAGAAAGTAGGACTAGAAAACTAGACCGACGTTTTGCAACGTGGAAGGCTGGAAGCGGCCAACAGCATCAACATCGACACCGCTGGCTGCAGACAGCAACAACAGGAAGTAAAAGCATTGGTTTCTTTTCGCAAGGAGAACACGGTGTAGGGTGGTCAAGTCCAAATGCAAGTTGTGCAAATATAACAGGTCGTTCAGATTCAGGCAGCAAGCAGTAGACCGGATCAAGTGCCTCACTCCTGGCCGATAACTGCAGTCCGCCGTCCAGTTACCATCGAGTTGAGCCCGTGTCAACAAGCGAGTCCCGCACAGAGAGAACACGTTTGCTTTGCGAAATTGCGGGTAACAACGTATCAGAATCTAGAGATCGAGGCAGTTTTCATCGATTCGCTGGAAGAAGGGACTTTTCTTCTCGAACGGCTGGTTGATATTCTTGAACACGGCTCGCAGTACCAGAAGCTGGCTGGCCGGCTGACTGTGCTGCTTGCTTGCCTACCTGCTTCCTTGTGGGGGGCTGGATTGTCCTGTTTTTGTTTGTCCAAGGTCGGGACAGCCTTGAGCTAGAAGAAGAACAGCTAGAAACAGAAGAAAAGACATGGTGTCGAGGCCCATGCACGATGCAGCATGCTCCACAAATGGAAGGAAACACAGGCATGTAGTAAGTGAAAAGGTCCTCACTTTTATTTCATGTGCTCTGCCTAAGAAATCGGGCGTTGGATCCTGCGCACCTGGGGTTCAGCCTTTGAAGTTGGATTTTCGACATGCATGGATTGGACGTGGACTTTTCTTCGTTGCCTGCTTCCGCTTTTTCTCGTATGCCTGCCTAGTGTCATGGTGCTACATTCTAGTAGGGTGAGTACCCTTTCCGTTGCCTTTCTGCGGGGCGTCCTAAGTGGCTCCTCAGCCCTTCAATGGGGGCCAAGGCTAAGGTAGTTCAAGTTCCAAGGTTATTACAGCAAAATCACGAATTGAGCCAGTCCCTGATGATAGTGGTATGGTTAGGTTGCACAGCAGGATCGGTACCTGATGTCAACGCAATGTGCCGACTCTGCGCGAATTACGTTCTCGCCGGAGGTAGCGGGGATGACCCTAAGCTCAATGTAGGCCCGTGTTGACGTGATAGATGATGCTGACCACGATGTGTCTTGCACATGGATTCTTGAATCCTTCCATGCCCTCCGGGCTCCTACGAAGCAGATCGTGGCCTTTTACATCCAACAAGGGCTGCCTTTGACAAACACGGGACATGGACTGGGGATTCTACACTCAATAGCATGACATTGTTAGCAGACTCTCGACTGCGGCCTGCGGGAAGAACGTCCTGCGCATGATTTGGTCATAAAAAAACATCCTAGCGGCTGCTTCCCGGTCAGGCTGAATCAGCAGCAAACTGCGTAAGCTAGGGAGGGGAGATATCACACCCACCAAGATGAATTCAGCGAGGAAGCAGCTTAACTTGTAAGCACTCCAAGAGTTATCGGTGTCCGAGCGCTTTGAGGGACCGAGATTTGCACGTGTCTCGTTTGCGGCCTTTCACAATAAGGCCACGGACCTTCGGACTGAGGAGAACAGGCAAAAAATGGCAAGGTTGCTGGCGATAGGTTGAGGATTCAATACCAAATTGTTAGGTCATCCTGTTCGGAAAGATGTTACCCTGTAAACACATGCATCAAATGATACGGGAGAAGGTGGCTTTGATGTGCTCGCGGCGGGACATCATCCTCAATGGGGGACGGAAGCAGTTGTGAAATGAATCGACAGAATTGGGAGACATTGGAACATGCCATGGAAGTTGTTCAATGCCATTATGACAGGAAATTGCGCTGTCGGCAACAGTCTTTCAGATTGGCCAAGAACCCCCAGAAACTTGGCCCCCGAAGAGGGTTCCTTGCTTCTATCTGGCAAATTTCACCAATTCTACTGCCAATGTCCAGGGCTTATAGCTGCCCCGACAAAAGTCGAGCTAGACCGGTGGAAGGCACGGTTCAGACAGGATGCTTAAGGTACGTATGTAGATACTGTACATAGACCTACGGAATATGCCTTGCAAGGTGGGTCAACAGCATGCAGTCTTGGCTGAGAACTGAGTAACAGCGAGTTGACCTCGTCCTGGATGTAGACAGAGGTTCGAACCCCCGAAGAACAGGGAAGGTATTGCGTGCTTGTGAGTTCACGGAGACTTTATCCTTTGTCAAGCACGAGAAAAACCGAATACCTGCGTTGCATCCTAGTGGATTCGGCAGGGAAAGACTTATCAGATGCAAAGAGCGTGACCTGCAAGTGAAGTGATCCGACTGAGGGTCACTGACCTGCCGATTCAGAGTCGTCAGTAGAAGGCGCACAGATGCGACAGTCCCGGCCGATGCAGTGGCGATTGTGAGTACACATGGTTCCTGTAGTGCAGCGCGTGCATGAGAGCTGAATGGAGTCCACCGTGTGTAGCCTATCACCACACCACATGAATGCATGTTTCAAACGGTTTGCGCTGTGCTGTTGGAAGTGCGCGACCGCATCTTCTGCTCAGTGTCACTTCATCAGGGTGTGCACGACCGCGCCGTACATGCGTCTCACCGTGGTCGAGTTGGTCTAGTATCGGCAATAAAAGATAAACAGATCACTCGGGAGAGACAAGCGGCCTCTCCCCAGCATTGGAAACGCTCCATTCGAATTTCCAGATCCTGGTTGATGCCCGTAAGTCGTTGTCTGTCGAGACGGTGAACGGCGAATCCAGCTCGCTAAAATATATCCACTGTTAAGCACATTGCGATGCGCATCTGCCGCAACCGCATCTACAATCGTAATGGTTGAAGGCGATCTGCGCAAAATTGTCGATCAACGTGAAGGTGGAAGGTTGCCTTGTTGGTTGCCTGTCGGTCATTACGCGAGACGCTCGATGAATGGAACCATCGTTCATTGGCTGGCCTCTATTCCATGACCCTATCAGGCTGGCCGTCGGAAGCCATTGTTTGCCGATACGACCATTCCTGCGGAGCCTTGCATAGCATACACGTTGCGAATGAGCACCGCTTTGGAAGATTTCTGCATTCGTGCACCATTTCATGTAAGGAGGGAGGGCGAGAATTACGCACTTGAACGTTCCCTGAACGGGAGATTGATGATAAGAAGTCCTTTTCGGATGCATCCCGGTGGGCCAACGCCAACCCTTATGCCATGATATTGAACGGGCATGGTCCACTATGCTTGTCGAACATTTCTTTGACTGCCAAAGCAGAACAGTTGCTCCCCCGGGCTCCTGAGCCGAAAGCTTTTCGGAATAGCATCGGAAGGTAATAAGACACTCATCGTGGAATAGCTTTTCATCTGACATGCTAGACCGGCAGCATTTAGTGACTTTGACCGGTCCCGGCCGTGAACCGATTCAAGCGGACTTCTGTTGGAGTGCTGGTCCACAAGGAAAGTGCCAAGGGTGCACATAGGGGCAAACGTGATAGGCATAAGAAGTGTGCAAATGTTCTCGTCCGGGAGGGAGCCAGGCCATCGGCATTTGCATATGGCCAAAACATTAACGAAGCCGTTAGTGGGGAAAGGAATCCCAATGGCGGGTAGACTTATAAAATCCTTCCCATCAATCTTTCCAAAGGCGTTGGCGTCGAGCTCTGGTAATCATGCCCTCTTGAACATGAACATGGTGGTCAGCCTTCTTCTTGGAGGCTGTGATCCCTCAAGGTGTTGAGGACCTGGTCAATGGTAAAAGCCTGCAGCCAAAGGTAAATGGATGGTGAAAATTGAAGTGTGATGAGGTATTCACAACTCACGGGGCCAACGTGTTGTCCTACCTCTATCGGACCATATGACCATCGCGGCTTTGAGACGGCATTCGAGCGAGAGTATCCCGATCTTTTAGGACCCATGGCGACCTAACACTGACAGCCTGGTGTGGCATCTCAGGCCATCACAGAACAAATGTTGTTAAGAGCCTGAAGGTTTACCCGTTCAAGGCAATGCCTACGCGGAGAGCGTGGTGCAAAAACTCACTAGTCACCACTCAAGTGGTCATTTCGTGTAGCGTGACAACTCATGAGACGACTAGTAAACCGGGCATTGGGGTGAATCACGAGGCATAGTAGCAGTAATGAGGTCAGCGTACCCGATGACAATGCAAATCTGCGGTGAGTAGTAGACGTATATTGAACACAAGCATCACCAACCTTGTTATATTGGCCGTCATGCGCATTCAGCTCAGGCTGCAGCAGTCCTTCTTCACCGTGTAAGCGTGCCGCTGGCAGCCACAAACAGGACACCGGTGAACAGGAAGCCCGAAGTCAGCGGCCAATGTCCGGATCATGGGATGCCAGAGTATCCGCGAGTCGGCCCCTGGAGGTTCAACCGCACGTTGACAGCAAGGCGTCATGTTGAACGACCCTGTACCTGGCCCCGTGCATCTTCTAGTCCGGAGGAAGGGGAAGTCCCATCACTCAGGAAGAAGCAAAGGTACAAGTTTTTGAGCACTTTCAGGCGAAAGTGCGCAACGTAACCTAGCAGTTGCCAACGCCTCGAGGACGAGGATGCTGTTGAGTTCAGATATTGACTAGGTACGATTGCGTCCAATATAAAGAAGCAGAAATCATGAGGCTGGGTCAGGAACAAGTCGCGGCAATCCCGCTGCAAGGAGGCCAACTTAGGCGCTACAGTGTAGATTCGCCCCAGACTGCGGGCGCAGCCGCGAAGTCCCTAGGCCCTCAGGGATTTTAGACCCCCTGCAAGCATACCTACCGGCGGCACAACTTGCCAGGACTAGCATTGCCAGTGCGGCTCTGGCCCCGGACGGTTGCCTTGCGGGCAATCCCATCAGATGGTTCGCAAAAACGCCAGATTTTGCATTTCTCGAAATCGACTCGGATTCTCTGCTTACCAGGGTCGAACATACTCTTCCCGAGTGTCAGATAGGGGTTAACGCTGCTTGAGCGGCCTCACACTGACCATCTCGCAATTTAGTCATGGCGGCTACACCGGTTTACATGCCTGGATTATATATAGATCTCCAGTTTCCCTCCGACATGCAATACTTTGCTCCTTCATGGGCCTCTGCTTAGTCCTAATACCATGGATCTGATTAGATGGAGCCGAGTGGCCCTGTGAACGAGTAGACCTCTTCTCGCACTTTGAACCTCGCTTGAATCCCCGTTTGTCATCTCAACGCCTGCTGGGACAAGCCTCCTATTTCTCCCATGAGCTGGCTCCCTCTCTTGCCCAAAGTTGCGAAGAAGTATGTTTGCACCCATCGTACCTGTCCAGGGAGGCCTGAGGCCTAGGCGTTGTCCGTTTTAGCCTGGCAATCAGTCAAGTGGCTTCAATGCATTGAACATGGGCCCATGTTGACCAGCCACAGCAAGACAATCCGGACTTTGACCTTGGCGACTCAGAGCGCAAGGCACCCGTTCCACCCAAACCCCGCCGGCTCGGAAAAACTTTGCTCCTGAATGCGCGAATTGCACTTGGAGACTCGTCACTATCACGACACTGGAAAGCTGAAGCACCTGCTCACCACCTTCACACGAGATCGAGCACCAAAGGTCTGTCGAAATCCCTCAATGACCGACTCCAGAGCAAGCCCGGTTGCACGGCCAGAGAGCAGCGAGACGTGGAAATACAACAACAAGCCGGACACTAATAGGCCAAGTCAACGTGTGCCTGCTACGGCGGAACTTTTGCACCTTTCATCCGAGGCCAGCACAGCCAGACCGAACTTTAAGTGAGTGCCTACTACCTGTTTGCTCGTATCTCCTTTGCCACAGCCAGGCCACCACCGCGCCACCACTGCATCACCGCCAGCACACCTTGAAGTGCCAGAACCCGCCACCACGCGACACCTCATGTCCGGTTGGCTTTCACTTCGCGTCGTCGAAATCTGATCCCCAGCCCCATTCTGACTTGTGGCTGCCTAGGTGCGACAGAGGTGCCCGCCAGTCGCGGCCTGGATGCACTGAGCGGCAACGACACCCTCTGATTTTTGGTCAAATACCTCTGCATCATGCACCACCGCCATCCTCTGGGAAACAGGAATCGCACTACTATCTCAATAGATCGTGCTTGAATGACCCAAATCGATCCCTCATGGTATCTACCCCGGAGTCCACGCGGCCTTGCAAACGTCCCGCTCAGGAGCAGGACTTGCGGCCCAATACCAAGGTCCGGCATCAAGAAGATCGGACAAGTTCCGCATCTCCATGTCCAGGGCTTCATGAGCAAGCTTTCTCTCATGCCGCCTCGCCTGCTGTCGGCTCCGTTCAAACACGGTCACTGTCCGCTGGTCAACACTCAGCGCAAAGAACGTCGTTCTCGTCACCAAAAGAAGCCGCGTCGCAGCCGGTTAATCTGCCTGCCGGTCAACCACTTTCTAGCCAACTACTACAGCGTCGTGATGCAGAGCACAAATCCGAATGGCTCCCTGCCGAAATCTCCAGCTATGACAAATCTGCCAATCAAGGGCTCAAGCTATTACAGGGTCGTGATGCAGAGCCCAAATCCTCAAACGAATGGTTCCCTACCAAAATCCCCAGCTATGACAAGGCTGCCAATCAAGGGCTCAAGCTGGTGTTGCAACCGGAGATCCGACCTGTTACAGTGGAACAGCTGGTGAATGAGATCAAAGCTATCTATGCCGGACTCGTCCTGGTGGAGAAGAAATGTGTCGAGGTCTGCCATGACCAGTTCCAGTCTACTGCCAATTTGTCGCCCGAACAGTGGCAAGCGTTGATCGCGTTGCATAGAACGCTCCTCCAAGAGCATTTGGACTTCTTTCAGGCAACACAGCATCCTGCCGCTTCGCCAGCCTTACGCCGGTTACCCACAAAATATGCCATGCCTGCGCGGATGTGGAGGCACGGCATCCATTCGTTCCTCGAACTGCTCCGTCATCGCTTGCCGCATTCCCTGGAGTTTATGTTGAGTTTTGTTTACCTGGCATATCAGATGATGGGGCTGCTCCTGGAATACGTGCCTGCTTTTCATGAGACCTGGATTGAATGCTTGGGAGACCTAGCTCGCTACAGGATGGCTATTGAAGAGACCGACATGCGTGATCGGGAAATCTGGGCTAATGTTGCTCGTATGTGGTACCATCGTGCTGCTGATCGTTCACCCACAACGGGGAGGATACAGCACCACCTGGCCGTGTTAGCGCGACCTAACGTTATTCGGCAACTCTTCTACTACTCAAAAGCTCTTACCAGTGGAATACCTTTTGTCAACACGCGAGACTCGATTATGCTACTGTTTACCCCGTTCCTGGATAAGTCTGAGGCGACCCTTCAAAAGTACGCAACGATTGAAAGGTCCTTTGTCACTGCTGGCGGTGTCCTGTTTACGCGAGGTTCCATCCACGAATATTGTGTACAGATGAGACAATTCATTTCCGAGCTTGATGGCCATATCTCCCGGTCCGGATCCACCTGGAAGATGCAGGGCTCAGAGGTGGCGTTGACTATGACTGCGTGGCTGTTCGATTTTGGCGCAGAAGATAACTTCCTCTGGACTGCTTTCTGTTCCCACATGGACAAACTCAAGGGGAGACCGCCGGAAAAGCAAGTCGATACCGGTACAGGCCCGCAGCTGGTCGCGGATCCACAGATGAAGGAGGACATCCACCGGAAGTTCTGGAAAAGTGGCCCACTTAATGCGACCGATTTCCGTCAGGCTCTTGTTCCCGCGAGTGAAGGATCTGCTACCAAGTTCACCACCTCGGATGAGGTAACAGCACAAGTTCTCCCATTCTGGTCAGCGTCGGTCTCCGTAGTAGCTTCGAAGCTTGGCGATCGGAATATACTGCCATTCATGCACCTTGCGTTGGCGTTCCTTTGGAGCCTATCATATGTGCCAGGAGCGCTGGTGTATATAGAAAGTTTCGTGCCCTGGACTAAACTCGTGCTCTGTCTGAACACTTTGGGCCGCTCGGGCGTCGTGGATGGTCGATTCGAGGCCAACGACTTCCCTCATCATCAATCTGGCACAGGCCGCCAACTGCCCGAGGACTTTCTCATTCGGGGATTCGAATGGTCTTACTACTATTTCCCATCGGACTTTTTCGAGGGCGACGTAGTCGATGAGGACGAACGTACGCTGGAGCTTCCCAGTCATGCTGCTCCACGAGCTGAACGATGTCTTTGGCTTGGTGTGCGGCTTGCACAGGTATGTACTGCTCCCGTTAATTTGTTCCAGAAGACCTCATTCTTGTTCAGTTGAATCGTTATCTGGAATACGACATCAAGACGAAACAATTCTCCTGCACTGATTTCGCCTTGTCCTTGGAGGACTCCGTTTCTATGGACTCTGTCCGTCGCCAGACGTTTTCCGGGGCGGGCAGCGGTGGCCCAATGATGGACATGGCCTGAAGGAAGCTTGTTTATCTGCCACTGGGCCATTGCTACAACTTCGGCAATTGTCTGACGACGGACTGCATCTTGCAATCTCCGACACCCTTATTTGACTGAGCGGTGTCAAGGTAGGCACGAACCTGGACCCGTGGATTGCAAGGACAAGAACGGTCAACAGACACGATTGGAGCGACATATGCTCGCACTATTATCGTTTTGCGATGCTCATTTCGCAATAGGAAGATCTCAAAATCGTCAGGCTTGCCTTCGGGCCGCCCACATTGGCATCGACAATGCAGAGCATGTCCTCTTCCAGCAGTTGACCGGCCTGACCTGGGGCGGATATGGAGGCTTTCCTATCCAGTCCGATATGGCAGAGCCCTGAATGGATTACTGGGCCCTTATGTCGCAGCAAACATTGCTCCCACCTGGTGGGGTATCACTTGTCCCCACTGTGCTTTGGACACGAACATGATTACGTTGATGCTATGCTGTGTACAGCAACCTCTGACACTAGTACATAAGTCTACCAGTGGTCTCTGCTGCGGTTGGTTGGAGTTTGGCGAGAGTGATTTCGGTTGCAAAGACGCCGGTGGGTTTCTGCTCTTGCTGCTCTTGCTGCACCTGGTAACCTGGTTATTGTGTACCTAAAAGCACATAGATTACATACATAGCCACAGTAATGTAATACGAGCGACTTGACATTGCTATCCCTTCTGTAAAGATTAGGGTGGTCAAACTGCCTTGATTGGTGAGCACATTGGTGGTGACAATGGACAGATGATTTCCTGACATTGGTCCCCTGCTCCTCAAGCCCGGAGCACGAAGCGACGTTGAAATTGAAAATTGGCGCCGCTCGAAGTGGTTAGCGGATGGCACGGCCCGAGAGTGGCGCAGAACTTGAATGAGATCACAGAGATGAGACACTGGAAGGAGCGATCCAACAAGACGAAACCCCGCCAGTCGCGGTCCCTCTCAAGCCATGGCTGCTTGGGCAAGCACATTGCGCCGCCATTCCGCGGAGAGCCCATAACTCACAGTGACCTGATGGTTATTCAGCTACGCAGACACATGCGCAAAACCATTCCAGGTTGCGCCATTCCGCCATGTACGCATCATGCCACCAGCCCACCAAACATAACACACGTCGATCCTGGACAACCCTCATGGCCTACTCTCTCTGTTTCTTGCCACCTGAAACTGTTTGAGGCACATGAAAGTCAAGCACCTGCACTCTCGACGTATCATGTCTTGTCCACCCGGGTGGTTGCACAGAAACACAGCCTCAATCCGGGTCTCCTGAGGGTATCCGACTGCATGTTGCTTCGACGTCGATACAGGAACCATTTGCCCGAAACCTCCTGTCTTGTGGTTGAAGAGCGACATATAGCCACTCACAGGAGCAAAGAGGCGATATTCTCTCACTTGTCTGACTGCCGTTTTGGATGCCATAAGCTAACCGTCTCGAGGAATCCCGTGGTGATCCAGGACCAATGCAATGCCCAGCTCCTGCTGTGCTGGTCGAGCAGAAGAAAATCTTGGTGTTGGGTCAGATCACACGTCTTGCGTCTCGAAACCCTGGGTCATATTCTGGTCTTGATTCTCAGTCATAACAGGACGACGCCAAGGGGCGATACCTGTCACTGGTTGCCTCGCCTTCCTTTGTTCGCCACCATATTCAGCTCTTTCGAGGTTGTCGACTGTGTCACATAGAGAGCCAGATGGCGAACGAAATGTTTGGTCTTGGTGGCCACAAGCTAGGCTCGTGTGCCAAAGTGCCCAGTGCGCTGGTCCTGGACCAGTTCCGCTGCTGCCTGACCGTGTACGAGGAGTTGATTCCCACACGGTTATCGACAACACGTGCGAGTGTCCTGTACACCGCTTCCTTCACGGTCCACGAAGCCGGGGATGGGCTGTGACCTGCTTCGCATTGTGGTTCGCCGGAGGCCAGATCAAGATCACAATGCACCTTGCTTTTCCAACGACGGTGGTCCTTTACGTCTGTCCTTGTCAGTCCAACCGTATGAGCTGCCCCACAGGTTTCTGTCAGGAATACTGAGTCCGAAAAGACAACCAAAATACTAGAGCCAGGACAATATTGCAGACCAGTGCTAACGCAGGATGCGAGGAACTTATTGATATTGTCGGTGCCCAAACTAGTACTTTGTCTTGGTAGGTTTTTGACATGCATTCTCCAACAATACGGAGCCTTGGTTCAGCCTGCAAGGTGCTTAGATGGTTGCCTTCTCACTTCCATCTTGTGATTCGATCAAGCATTGTTTAGGAGTACGGGACTCGCTTCCCCGTCTGTTCCACTCTTGACTACAGAATCCCACAATTGCCCCAATCCAGCTCCCGGGACAGGCAGAAGAACCGGTGTGGTTTGCAGGGAATTGAACTCTGGTTGCCTCACTTCAAGATCTGGCCGGCATCGATCATGACGCCGCCTGGACTCGTCAGATTGAAGGGTGGCTGCTCCACGTTTCAAGTACACTGGCACAGTGGGTCCCTTCTGGTTCGGCGCCGGTGACTCTAGCGTTTGGGACCGTTGGATGCTGACGCCTACTCAGGGCCCATAGCCTGATGCTGTCCTGGCGGCCTGGCCTTCTTGTGGGCAAAAGTTCCTGGCTTACCCACATATATCAGCCTGTACCCATCTCGGCCCAGGTAAGGCACACTGTTCGGGCAAATTGATGAATCTGCCAATGCTTTATGCCACCGCCCTCCTCCCTCAGACATCGAGGGCAGACGCTCTTTTTTGGGGATGCACATTTCCCAATCTTGGAGGCTCTGCACTACTTCTGTCATCATACTTACATGGTGATCTCATTGCAAGCTTACGCCAGCCATACATTGGTCGCGGCTTTACGTGGCCCAATATCGGGAATGCATTGGCCTTGGGGACCTCCTGCGTACCTCAATATGGGGCCATGGGGCCACCGCTAGCTGCCAAAACCGAGACTTTGTTATTATTTTCGAGTAGACGGCGGCCTTCCTTGCTGCAAAATACTAACTGTACGTTGAGGTACTTATCTCTGACCTAGAGAACCCTCTTCGGCAACACCTTCAAATTTCATCGTTTGATCCGGCGGTCACCTGGGTGCTTCGAAAAGGGGCCACGGGGACACCACCAGCTGCTGGAACAAAGGCCTTTTGATTATTTTTGAGTATACGCCGGCCTTCCCTGCTGCAAAATACTAACTGTACGTTGGCGTACCTACCTCTCACTCACAGAAACCTCTTCCGCAACAAGTTTAAGTTCACCTTTGAATGCGGCGGTCCCCTGGGTACTTGGAAAGGGGGATATGGGGCCACCACTAGCTGCCGAAACCGAGACTTTGTTATTATTTCGAGTATACGGCGGTCTCCCGAAATTGAATATCCAAATTCCAGTTCACATCCTATTGCGAGGCAGCTGCACGTCGAATAGGTTATGGATTTCCAGCAGCCTTGTCTGGCTGCTCATGCTGGCCCCAGTTGCTTCCTGCCCGATCATATTCATTGCTATTCCGTCAGGGCCTGGTGCCTCTATCCATGCATAAATAGTTCTCAGGCATGGTTGTCCTAGGTTTCCACTGGATTTAGAAGAAGATCTTGATCCACCACGCAAGCCTTGACTCACTTGCCGGCCGCTCTTCTGGACATGCTCCCCATTGGTTGAAGAATCAAGCCAGTGATCAGGCAGGACCGAATGATTCAACCCTAGGAGCAATGCAGCATCAATTGCGTAGCTATTGGCACACTACGCTTTCAAACACGAACAATCCTGGAACGATTGTGAGCAGTGATATGGTGTTTTCTCATTCTGTCTTTTGATGCTTTCTAGCTAACCCAGGTAGAAATATTCCACTAAGCCTCTTGATAGTGAAACCCTGCCTGGCTGGCACACAGTCTCGCTTTCGGTAGCCAAGTTTCACATATGCCATGTAATGCGGCGACCTTCCTAGACAAGTGCAACGCCAAACGCGGATCCTCGAGTCTTCACAAAGGAACCCACAAACCAGCCAAACCATGCCGATCCAAACAAGATGGCGCAATCAACAATGGCCGTCCAGAAAAATCATGGCAAGTATACTCTTCTTGACTGCGTAACATCACGGCGGCATATCGGACATTTCCATTTATCCTCGTCTTCTGTTGGGCCATAATGGCGTTGTCGCCGGCGGCGAGCACGATCGCGCACCAGCTCGGAACACCAATGGCATATCGCCACATGCATGCACGGTTCCAAGAGAGTGTCGACCTTTTGCTCGCAGCATATCTTGCACGCAAGGCTGACTGTCATATCCTCACTTTCCAATGGCGGCGGCCGTGAGGTCTGCTGGTCAATAGGATTGACTCCAGGATGGGCATGAGGGTTCTCACGCTGGCGTTGTCGGAATGGATTCTCAAAGGTCATGAAGACGCCGTGCTCATCCCAGTCTTCCCTCGAGCGATGCAGAGCCATGGCCATCTCAAAATCTGGGGTGTCGGAGCTTGGAGGCCGGGTACTTAAAATGTTGACATCTCCCGCTATCCGTCTCTCGTCTTCCGCACGAACTCGTGCTGATTGCAGAGCCTCCTGAGCCTCTCTATAGCGATTCCATGCTCTGCCGAACAAATCTGCGACTGGGCTTGAATAGCTTTCCGACTCGATTTCCTCTCTTGTGCCGAACGGGTTGACTATCGCTCGCCGCCTTCGGCCAGTTGTCTCGGGTGGTGGGTTCGTGATGTCAGAAGATGGCTGATTCTCTTGTGGATGTGGTCTGTTCCGGCTTTCATTGGTCCGAATGGCAAGGTCGCGCTGCACGTTGGTCGCTGACGGTCCGGTGAAGGGACTGCTACCGGCATTTGTAGACTGAGGCGTTGAACTGTGAGATGGGTCATGGGATCTGGGTTGCTGAGAACCAGGTACTCCCTCGAAGGACCAAGATGTCAGCGCTGGAAGTGGAGCATTTGGCAGATTATAAAGGCGGTTCACGTTGCGTTCGTTTGATGCTTCAGACTGATTGCTACCACCGGATATGTCCACGTCTCTGTGCCGAGAATCCATGGAAAGCGAGGGTGATTGAGTAGACTGTGACTGTAAATTCCAATAATCTAATGCAAATTAACAATATGTCAGGTCAACGAGCGAATGGATGTTCCAATTGTACTGGCAAGACACAGACGGGTATGTGTTCACCGCCGCAAAGCAGCAAACAGCACACTGGCCATTAAAACCTACCGCGACATTTCCAGCAGTAACGTTGCCAGCGCTTGCCTTGAAGCCGCATCCCTTGACCATCAATATAGACCGGATAGGCAGTCGCCATCGGTCTCTTGTCTGCACAGGCACAACATCCTGGAAGCGCGGTCAAAGCACAACCAATTATAGGTTTATGTTCGCATCGGTCCGCCATTGAAGCAGGGTTTCAGCATAACTAGATATAGAGCCGCAAGATATGAACGAAGATGTCGTACGCCGGGTATATCCAAATCAGATAGAAGAAGTGAGGCTGGTACAGTTGTAGAGCACCTTACCAGGGCTATATTACGTGCCAGGGACCAGGTTGTGGCGTTGTGGCTCAGTCAACGAGGCTACCCAATGAAATCGATGCATGCCTTGCACCGCAAAATATCCCTATTTCGGCCGACATACGTACATGACAGGGACGTCGTCGTCTCCTGCGTCCAGAGACATCTACACTTCCTCGAACGTTTTGTCTGTGACTTTCCGATTCCGTTGTCAAGGCTTATGGATGCCAGTAATACGTCCTAAGAATGCCATTCTCGCGCTCGCTCACGGCCAAGCACCGGACCCCTCCGTCCCTGCCTCGCAGTAACAGCTGATCCTGAAAACGAGTCGTCACCATGCCGTTCCCCCCAAAGCTCACGCCGCTTCAGTCAAGATTCGTTGCCTCGCTAGCAGCGTCAATCGCTCTACTTGCAATCTATCTTTTCCTCACGCAACCGCGCTTCGCATATGCTGTGGAACTTGACTCTCGAATACCGCGCGATGGCCACGAGCACTACCCGATAAATGAGGAGGATGAGGATGAGGGTCAGACTGATGGAGTCCATGGACAGGATAAGATTGAACTCTCCGCCCGAGCAGAGGCCGGGGTGTCGGCATTGGCCAACAACGCCCCTCAGAATATGAACATCGACATCGGCGAGACGCAATATTGGGTCTTTCCTGCAACCGCCATCGCTGGTCCTCGTGGGACCGTTGGCTCTGGGTTGCCGTCGAGGAAGTTGAAAGCGAGAGACGCGGATGTTGAACAACACGAATTGACAAAGAGGCAAAATACAACAAATGTCTATATCACAATCAATACGTGTTTGCAGCCGGCCTCAAACACCACCAGCAACGATACAAGCAACTCAATACCTCCACAGTTGCAGATGTACGTTTCTACGTCTCCTTCGATTCAGAAGCCCGGGCCTGGAACCGGAGACACAATTGATGTGGATGGCGGATACGCTATTTTCACCACGTTTGGTGACAGTGATGTATATGTTGGGATATCTGGACCTAACACCACGGAGTTTTCTGGCATCTGGAACTATGAGATAGCGGCATCAATCGACGCACCATACCATTGGTGCATGAGAAATGCGACCAATCTTCACTTCGTTGACAGCGATAACCATGCGGCATTGCTGATCACGGACGACACAACCCAGGCCCAGCCGGATGAGACAGTATATCAAGAATGGATGGATCTGAGCCCACCTTGGGGAGTCTTTGCTGCCAACCAGAACGACACAGCCATTCTTGGAGTCAAGAACTCGTTTTGCGGCCTGAAAAACGCGGCCAAAATAGCGGCCAACGTCCCCGGTTTCGAGAGCCAGAATGTCGCCAAAATGACCAACCGAGGACTTGGAGGCAAACCAAAAGAACAATTCTACGTCACGGGCTTGAACGCCACTTCAAAATACTGGGGCTTTCTTGTCATGAACGGCAATTCCACCGCATCCGGGAATGGCATTGTAGGAGGCGGCGGCACGGTTTGGCAAGCCATCACCTTCGAGACAAAAACAGAGGACAATTGCGCGCTGATGTACAACCTTTCATTTTGTTCGGAAGTGGCCTACGCGGTGCCCACCAATCCCCAAAAGTTCCCTCCCACGACCGGCCTGCCGGAATTGGCGGCGCTGTACGACTCGTACGCCTCACAGATGTACCAATACTTCAACTACTCTCTGCAGCAGATCCCCTGCAACACCACTTCTAGCGCGCAATACTCGTTGGCGCGCAACTGCGACGACTGCGCCCGAGCGTATAAACAGTGGCTCTGCGCCGTCAGCATTCCTCGGTGCGCGGATTATTCAAATAACCAAGATCCGTGGCTGAAACCGCGAAACGTCGGTCAGCCTTTTGTCAACGGCTCCAGTATTTCTCTGTCCTCTGGTTCAAACGTCGACCAGGTCCTGCTCAATTCCGTGGCGACCAATTCCTCGCGTAACCCCATCATCGACGAGTCTATCCGCCCAGGACCATACAAGGAAGTCCTGCCGTGCAAGGATCTATGTTACGATCTGGTCCAGAGCTGTCCTGCAAAGTTGGGCTTCGCCTGTCCTCTTGAGGGGGCCGGGCTCGAAGACAGCTACGGCAGCCGTAGCCTCGATTCCGGTGTCATCAGTTGCAGTTACCTGGGTGCCGCGTATTATTTGAGCGGGACCGACAGGATCGTGCCGGTTGCAATCGGAAAAGCTGTCATGATAGCGTTTGTGTTTGTGCTGTGGAATCTGGTGTGAAAAATGGATACTAGTAGACGGCTGTAGAACGTCATTGAGGCGTTTTGAGACACATGTGCGAAAAGAACAACTTCCGGGCGTGCATTTTCTGTTTGCATTGTGGGTCTCAGCAAGCGAGCTACTCTAGTTGTTGCATATGTACCTCAGGCGTTTGGGCAAAAGGGATGGAATGGAAATGAGGACAAGGGAACGATATGATATGGCCATGGCCATGGCCATTGTTGTGGTCGCGGGCATGAAAAGGGGACTAAACGGGAAATATTCAGCCTCAGTTCTGTGGGCGCTTGTGTCATGGATTTGTAGTAGTGATGGGCTGTAATACTACACTGCATGCCTCGATGAACGGATACCTGGGTGCTCTGTGATGTTGATGATATTATACCAATTATAATTAAACGGTAGCTGTGTCTATTTTACTCGGCATGTAGCAGTAGTAGTAAGTAGATGCTGTAGCTTCGGGGGCCGAACCAGCCATGAAAGGCTGAATGGACGGCCTTCATTCAGCATCGAGCATCGAGCATCGAGCCTGAAAGGGCCACGGCGACCAGAACAAGTAGCTACCTTAGGTAGACAAGGCAGTTGAGTGCCTCAGCGTGGGCCGCCGCGATATCATATAATCGTTTATTTGAATGAATGAATGGACAATGGATAGAACCGAATCGATATCATATCGCATCATCTCTTCCTTCTGGGCGTCCGCGCCGGCGTCCACATATCCCCAGCACTACTGCCACCGTCTTTTCCAATGGCACCGGCACCGGCCCCTGCTCCGGATCTCAAGGGTGTGGCACCACCACCAAGTTTCTCCATCAACCGTCTAGCCGCGGGAGTCATGTTTCCCACTGCTGCAGCGTTGTTGGCAGAGGAAGACGCTCCTTTCCCTCCTCCCGGTGTCAAGATTGCCGAACGAGGAGTCCAGGCCCGAAGCCTGGACGGCCCGGAATCGCTGTCTTTATGTCGATCCCTCTCCTTGTCGCGCTTCATCTTGGCCTGCTTCTCCACCATGCGCAAATGCAGTTCTTCGCGCTTGCGCATGTCGCCGATCTTGAACGGGTTGGGCGTGGCATCGAATTGACCGGCCAGCAAGTCGCGATAACTCGGAAGATTGCTGCTATTTTCTTGCACAATGTTTTCCGGCTCGTCCTCGTCGACGAATGCGTATCCGTTGACACGGGGCGTTTCGGCACCGGTACCAGTGTCGGTATCCAGGACCGATGATGATGAGGCTTTGCGTGCGCCTCTTCTGGCATCGTCGCGACGAGCAATGATTTCCGTGTTCAATGAGGGCGATTGCGGGGAAAACTTGGGGTCTTCTGCGTCATCAACATAAAGCATGGGCGGGAACCGGGTGTTTGCATGGACGACATGCTTCGGTCCCATCTTGGACATTTGCTCCTTGTGCTCCTGCACCGTCTGTAGCCGCGGCGCGTCCTCGTCAATCGAGGTCGCGGGAAACATGAGGCTGTTGTCCGGTCGGGTGATGTGCCATGCGTCGGGTCTGGCTGGTCGAGAATCGGTTGCACCCGTCGTCATCATGGTCGATGGCAATGCCATGGCTTTGGTTCTGTCCTCCTCGGTGGGTTTGTTGTCAACCACCGCAGCATCTGTGGATGTTGCTGCTGTAGCTGTCGTTGTCACTGCCTTGGATTTCTCGTCCTGTTCTTGTTCCTGTTGCTGTTCTGATTTTGATTCGTCCTCCCCTTGTTCCTTGAGAAGTCGCGCTTCCCGCGCCTGATGATACGCAATCAACCGCGCGGACGGGATCCGCTGGTCCTGCGTCCACAAGTAAGCGTGCTTCTCGCGGCGTTTTTGGTTCTGTTTGTCGAGCAGGGCGTTGAACGACTCGTTGTCCTCCGAAGTATATTTCGCCTGAAATGCACCGAGCGAAAGACCAGTGGTATCGATTCGTTGTTTTGTACTTTCGTCCTGTAATTGTTGTTCCAGGTTATTCCTGTGTGATACTGGCGTCTCGCCGCCCGCATACTCTCCCACGGGTGTGTCTGCGACATCTTTGAGCGGAGTACCACTAGTAGCAGTCGAACGACGGTCGAATCTTGTATTCCTTGCGGTCTTTTGGCTTTGTTGAGGAGCCCCCGCATGTCTCAACTTGTGCGCCGCCTCTGCGATCCACGACTCGTTGCCCGACTCCAGCGCCGCGAGGTATTCGTGCTGCGCCTGGCTCTCCAGCAGACCAGGGAAATAGTCCCGCGCAATAATCTCCGACAACGCAGCCGTGTATTCGTCTTCCTCGAGGACCTGAGCTGGCCGCTTGATTCGTTTCACTGGGGGTGGCGGTGGCATCAAGGCCAGGTCATCTCGATCTTTCCGTCGCTTCGTGACGGCTGTTTGTGTGGTTCGGGAGGTCGATGCCGAAGACGTAACCAAGGAAGTAGAGGGCACTCGTTCCGGCTGCGATGCTGGTCCAGGCGCCATGCTGGACATTCTTCCTAGGCCACCGACCGCCCTCCTCCGCCTGGCTCACGATCGGGGTAGAGAAGAGACAGAGAGACGACCCTGAGAATGACGGACTGAAAGCGGAAAATCGAACCCTGACTGACAAGTCAAGAGACGAGGCTCCCAATCCGCCCGCTATTGGCGAAGGGGCGGGGAGTGAAGAATTAAAAGTGAGTGTTGATGTAGACCCAAAAGTCTGGAGTACTGCCTGAGTAAGGTATTTGTTGGCTGCACGTGCAAAGGTTGATATTCAGTGACGAAGCGTGGTCCCGCAAATGAGGCGCAACGAGGCTGAAGTTCAGCCTTGGTCGACATCCCACTCTGCAATGTGTTCTACGCTTCCAGGAACGCATATACTGGCACAGCACTGGTATATACGAGCTCATCATCACACCATTGCAAGCTATTGCCCCAGAACTCTAATCCTACTGGTAGCCTGCCGCTGGTGTTCGGCAGATTCATCTCTGTCAGTCGGCCTTGTCGTGCCAATCAATATACTTGCAGCGACCGGCCACTCCAACACCACACTTCAGGCAACACGGTACAGCTGGGCCGAGAAAATCAAGGTAGTCGCGGTGCAATGTTATGGTGGTCTATCTTCCGTGAATTGCTTTTGCTATGCTACATCTTACACTCATCCGCAAAGACAAACGAGATCGTTTGCCCAGAGCGCAGCAATTGCTGCGGCGATGCTTCCAAGATGAACGAAGACTCAATCAACTGTGGTTGAATTTGCTAGCTTCACTCGTCTTCGTCGCTGGCAACCCCGGCAGCGCCAGCTTCCTGAGCTCCCGTCGACTCGGCGGTACCATTCCGACCCTCATGGTCTTCTTCGTCTTCTTCCTCGTCGGAATCGTCGTCGGCAATGGTCCGCAGTTGTTTTCTCTGTCTTGGCCGCGGCTGAGGTTGGACTGCTTCATCCTCTTCATCATCATCACGCCTGTCCACCATCTCCTCGTCGCGATCACGCACATCAGAAGGCGGCGTCTCGGCACCTGCTTCAGGTGTTGCCACTGCTTCCGGCTCATCTTCCAATTCCGAATCTGAGTCAACCACCACGGCAGCCGACTTGTATTTGTCATTCTTTTTCGACTGTTTCGGAGTATTCTTGCGCTCCAGCTTTCTCCGTTTCTTTTTGGGCTTTTCCGCCGTGCCTTCATTGTCCGAACCGCCGCCGCTCATTGGCGTCCTGGACACGGTCCGCTCACTTCTTCCATCCACATCACCATCGTCTTCGATGAATCCATCCTCATCATCTCTCTTCTTTCGTTTAGACCCCCCTTTCTTGGACTTGCGCTTGACTCGTTCGCCGGTCTCGTCGTCGTCGGTGTACTCGGCTGCTTCTCGGGCCAGCGCTTCAGCACGTACTTGCTCGGCGATCCTCTCCGTCTCCTCGATGATCTTCCTCCGCTCTTCTGCGATTTTTCTTGCACGTTCTTCTTCCTCCTCCCTGCGTCTTCGGGCGGCTTCTTCTCGTCGGCGAAGTTCTTCTTGACGTTTCTGTTTGGCCTCTTCCAATTTCGCCGCATTCTCACTCTCGTAAGCCGCCTGCCGCGCACGTTGTCGTTCAAGCTGGTTTCTCATCGTGTTCTTACCCATGGCCGCACGCTGTTCAAGTGCAGTTCGAGGATACGGAGGCTGTTTATGTCGAGCCACTTGCTCGAATGTTTCAATGGCCGCCTCCAGACCGGCAATAGCGGCGTCCACATCTTCCAAAGTACGATCGGTCTCCTTGGCTTGATTGACATGCTGTGCGATCTGGAACTGGATGAAAGCCACATTGAACTGCAAATGAGGAGAGTCGGATTGAGTTGCCAGTGCACGCTTCATGTAGTCAAGAGCGGTGTTCAGAGCAGGAATGGATCTATCAGCCTTGCCTTTCAACAACCATGCTCTTGATAAGCAGGCAAGCAACTGCGCATTCTCGGCCTTGCCTTCCTTCCGCATGGCCAGGTCGTAATTGTCAATCGCCCGTTGGTACTGACGAAGCTCCGTCAAGATGTGGCCCAAGTTGACATTCACAGACGCATCCCGCAAGGTATCCTTGACCTTGGTGAAGATCTGAAGGGCATCCGAATAAGCCTTTTTGTCATCGCACAATGCAATCGCTACACCCTGCGCCGCATATGCATTCTTCGGATCCAGCTGCAGTGCTTTGTCGAAAAACTCGTATGCCTTGGCGTACATCTTGCTACGCTTTTCCTTTTCCTGGTCGGTATTGCGAGGCATGTCCCTGGCGATGGCAAGATGCACATTTCCCATCCCCGTGAGCGAATATAGGTCGTGCTTATCATAGCCTTGCAGTGTATGTTTGTAGTGTCGGTATTCCACATCTTCGGCGACATTGTTGGTTTTCTTCTTCGCGCTATGATGGTACCAGCCCATCAGTGCTCGGACTTCAGTATTGCCATAGTCACTTTGGTACACTGCATGAATTTTCCGGGGACCCTCGTCTCGCGGCGAGGACTCCAAAGCGAGGAAGGCTAGACGGGCTGAAGCATCGGTGTAGTCGGCATGTCTAGCAAGGAGACCTTCATAAACCTTCTGCGCTTCGGCCGTCAGGCCCAAAGCTTCGTAGGTACGAGCCAAATTGTAGGATATCGTGGTCACAAGTGCATCTGTATCACTGTTGTCGACCTCTTCCGAACTGATCTTTTCCTCCTCCACAGCCTTTTTCTCCGCTTCCTGTTTCTCAGTCAGCTTGACGCAGGCGTTGAGAGCGATCTGGAACGTCTCCCGAGCGAGGGAGTACGACTCCTGATTGTACAGGAAACAAGCCATATTGTTGAGCAGTTGCGGAGGAAGGTTTTCGCGTAGTTGACTGATATAGGTCGCTTCATCCTCGCCTACATCCGGCTTGTCCTCGTCAAGAATCTTTTCCAATTGCATCGCCTCAACTTGTTGGAGACATTTAAAGCTCTCCACCGGGTTCTCCAGCTCGTACAAACGCGCCAGATAAAGCAGTACAGACTCATCGGGTCTGACCCGAGATTTTTCATCCTTCCATGTTCGGCGGACGTTCTCCAGAAGCGTGATGGCTTTGCGAGCTGAGGCAGCCTTCTCCTCTTTCGTCGGAGTGTTCTGGGACGAGAACGCTTCTTCTGCATACAAGCATCCCAACAGCGTCATGGCTTCAACATGCCGGTTGAGCTGACCCAGTGATTCGAGGCGAAACTTGGCGCCTTGCAAGTCCCCAGATTGCACCATGATTTGGATGAGACCAAACTTGGCAGGGAAATACCCTTTGTCAAGCCCTCCTCTGGCCTGATCAGATCGAGTGTAGTAATCACTTGCCTTGGCCAGATCGCCTTTGTTGTGCTCTTTGCGGGCCAGCAGATACCATCCATCACTGGCGATGGCGTTGATGTCGGTTTGTTCAATGGCCTTGCGTGCCAGAGGTTCCACCGTGTCATATCGACCAGTCAGCAAGAAGTAGCTCGCAAAAGTCGCACAGCTGAGCGGGAAGTTCTTGTCGATAGTATAGGCTTTCTTCGTGTGCTCACTCATGGCCTTCTTGTAGAGAAGATTGAACTGCGGATCGGAGGCTGGGTACTTCGCACTCTCATGCAGATAATAGACTCCCAGCAGCGCATGCGCAACCTTTGACTCCGGGTTCAGCGCCACTGATCTCTCCCAGGCCATCTTGGCTCTTTCATGAAATCCCAATTGCCAGTAACAGCAGCCGATACCTATCCGTGGGTCCGGATCGGTATGACCAGGCATCTTTGACAAAACCTCCTGATATACTTGGAGAGCGGGGCTAAACTGCTTGAGAAGATAGAGTGTCCTGGCGCGTCCCATTGCAGCCATCATGTTGCGGCCATCGGAAGCTCTCAGAGCATCATCGAAGCATTTCAAAGCCTGTTTGAGAGATTCTGCTCTTTCTGCTTCAGCGCCAGTCTTCGTGGAGGATTGCAAGGATGCTCGAAGAAGATACAACACACCTCGTGTGAGGTACAAGGGAGGATACGCAGGGTTAATTCGAAGTGCATCGTTAATGGTGGCAGTGGCTTCGCGCAGGTAGTGGTCTTTCGTCTTTGCTTCCGAAGACTGTTGAGACTCGGGCAACACACGAGGTGCTTGTCTGCTCTTGAGTAGGTTCAGCCATGCTACACATGTCAGCAGACTCAACCTCTCTTTCGGTCCACTTCTCGACAGCGATCCCAAGCCCTTGACCAGGATCTCGATAGCATGGTCGATTTGTTTTTGTTTCGCATAAGCTAACGCAATTGTTATCCACAAATTTTTAGCCGCTTTCTCGTTCTCGAGTAGCTGGCAGAGTTCTGTTGGGTCATCCAGATTGTCCTCGAGGTTCACTTCGACCGCTTCATCAGCATCGAGACCTCCCGACACAGGAATATCGACCGCAGAAGGAATGTCGGCAAATCGCGAAGCAGCTGTGATCCCCCCATTGATCGCATTTGAATTGTTTGCGACGCTGCCGTTGCTGATGGCCGCGGCAGCCATCTCCACTATCAGCTCCTAAGAGCAACCCGAGAATAGAGAGCCGAATGGAAGTTGGATGCGGAGGGTAAAGTCAAGGCATGTCGGGGAGATCCGCGGGTCGATCCAAGGCTTCTAGCAATGTTCGCCAGGTAATGAAGCTGGCGAACTCACTGAAGATGATAGAGAGTCGACGTGCAAAGAAGAAGCGCGATCACGCGCAGTTGAGGTGAACGAATATCTGGTCTACAGTGATATGTTCGCTGTGAACGCGGACTGGACTGAATGGCATCTCAAAACTTCTCGGCGTACATTCCTGATGTGGAAGCGGCGCGTTCTACACACAACCCGAGTAACTGGTTACGCACATTGCACGCTATGTCGCGAGTACGGCGGAGTATCAGGCCAGCGAGAGTCGCATGCGGCGGAGTGCAAACAAACGAGCAGCATATACAATTGCGGTCAGGGATTGAAACAGCCACTGTTTGCCCCTTTACATGTCCAGGACGTGATGTTATTCATAATCATTCAATCACTAGTATGTTTCTGGGCAGAAAGCCTTGTCTCTTCAATACCGCCCCAATATATGTCGGCGGCATGCCCGTTCTTGTTCCTCTTGCGCCTTTTCAATACCGTAGTCGTTCAGTATCAAAGACTGGGGTGGTGGCCTCAAGATTGATGGTTATGGCACCTTTCTTGTCGATGCTCACATATTCATCTGTGGCCGGAATAACTTTGGCAGTATGCTCTACCTCCTGTCGACTGATGCCACCGGGATCGCGAGGAATCCAGAGACACGGCGGCTTTGCTATAAATGAGGGCGGATAATAAATGTCCGGCTCAAGCTCCTTTGGATATACCGGATCAGGGAGATCAGGCGGTATCATTCGGCGCAAAACCGTGTAGTCGGAAAAGACTTCCGGATGAAGCCAGCGGAGGAAGAAGTTGGATTTCTCGGCTGGATTCGGGGAGATCCAGCGCATCCAGAACGATCCAAACGAATTCCAAGTCGTGATGAGCAGAGGATAGTCTGTTTTCACCTTCTTCTTGGCCCACTTCTTCAAGCCACCTCCCAAAGCATTCATTGCTCCATCTGCGCCCTCTAGAGCCCGGCTGTCACCTGTGTAATGCTCATCCGTACTTGTATCAAAACCTGGTGGGAAGCCGCATTCCTCCAGGTCGTTAGCTGCATTTGCGTGTTGCTGCTCCGGGTGTTTCGACAACAAATGTTCGTCCTCCTCCACAGTCAGACTCTTGGGAAGACTCCAGAGGAGAGGCCCGACGGCATCAAGAAGCGAGATGTGCACAAGGACCGTGACAACAAGGAGAGCAGCAGTTAGGACGACAGGGACAAAGGCGCCTCGCAGGGAGAACAACCCGATCATACAGACTTCTGCAAAATACAGACCCACCAGCATGTGCATCAGGGCTCGAGGATAGACAAGTCCTTTAGTATCAATCTCGGAATCGTAAACGTAGGTGAGGTTATAGCGGTAGACGACATGTAGGAATGCGGCCCCGACGGCCGCAAATCCAAGGATAACTGGAGCTATCAAGGCATAGCTGATGGTGATAACCCCTAGATTGCTGTATACGGGGAAAACGGTCCCCCAATGGATCCGTTGTAGACGGTGCCATCTGGTGTGTATTTTCCGTGGGTGGTTGGAAAACCGCTGAATAACATGGAACTTAAACAGGTTGAAAAACTGAAGTAGCGCTGTCGAGCCGATCGCTAAGCTTTGGAGGAGAAAATATGACAGATAGAAGTTGGATGCTTTTGGAAGATTTTGTGAAAGGAGGTCTTTTGCAGTTGTTGGGTCTTCAAGCAATTTCGTGACAGCAGCCGATGCTGCAGACGTCAAGGTTGTGATCAGGAAGACTTGCACAACCTGGAATGCGAAGTAGGCATGTTGCGTGAACAGTTCGACTCTGGTCAAGGTGGGCATACCAGCAAGTTTTGCACAGTCTGGACAATGTCAGCAACAGCTTCGCTGGAAGTGGGTTCAAACGCACATCTGAGAATACCGGGAACGATACTCATAAGCAAGGACAGAGCGAGCGCCGGTACGACACCGCTCAATACTCCCTTAATCGCTCCCGGGAGGTCACCGACCCATTTTAAGAAAAAGACCTTCTCCGACAGATATTCAATATTCGAAATCGACCCGACGAGGGCAGACGGAATAGCCCAGAATATAATCATTGCGGTGATAAGGGCCATCATCAGGAACTTGCGGATGATGCTCTCCCACCATGACATCGAGAGTGAGTCCCACAGAATCTCAAACGGTCTTACCCCTAGGTACCGCTGGGACATATGAAGAGGCCGATGGTGTGTCAAGGTCTGATAGGCGTTCTGCGCATCTGTATTTGTTTCAAATTCCACAAATACAGAAGGCATCAGATTCCGCGTTTTGAACAATTGCTGTCGACGGACCTGGGCGATTTTGGAATTCAACTTTCCAATTTGCGTTCTAGTCCACTTGATGGTATCGACGCGTCTGCCATAATTCGCGATTGGGCGATGGTGTGGTCGTGCGCTATGTGGGATCCATTGCGAAGCTACCGAGCCATTGACGTCGGGAAGCGGCTTTTCGGTTTCACAGAGCGTGCTGGCAGGCGAGCGAATTGCCTCGGAGATGTTGGCTGGCTTGGAGTTGGGTGAGCTCTGCTCTGTGATTCCCGAAGTTGTGTCTGAGATTGGTCCAAGCCGAGGCGACGCATGATACCGCTCCCTTTCATACTCAATCTGCTGCTTTTGGAGCGCCTTTCTCCTGGCAGCATTGGCCGTTTTGATCAAAGTGAACTCTGCCTTTTCGAGGCGAAGCGCCGTCTGCTCTCTCTCCTTTATCAGCCGATCCAAGTCCGGTGTCTTCTGTGGTATCCATATCCGCCGAACAGATTTGCCGAGGACCCATTTAAGCCTATCTTCGTCAAGATATTGCCGAGGAACGTTCATGTACAGGACAGTCCGCGAAGACAGACGGTTCGCATAGTAAGGCGAGAGGAGATAGGCTTGACGGAGATTGATGTAGTATACACATTCTCGAGAGATCATGTAAAGAATGAAGGCTGTGGTAGAAACTGTCAGAAGTGCCAACACCCATGCCAAGGGTTCACGTACGGAAGTAGACCCACGCCAACAGGGCGTGGGCATACAATCTTTTGCCGCTCACGACATTTCCCAGGGTCAAGCGGTCAAGCTCTGTGTTCCCTGCACCACCAGTAGCATGCAGTGGGAGCAGAACGGGCCATAATAGTGCAATTCCCACCACGCATATGACCGAGAGCACTCGGAGAAAGCGGAGCATCAGGAACCCATCCAGGGACGAATGGTTCAGGACAAAGGATGAAGGAACCCGGTAGAACTCCTTGATCCAGTTGAACCATCCATTAGGAAGGTGAGCGCTTCGTTCACTTCAGGATCGTTAGTCGTGGAGCCAGGGTAGGCTGAAGAGGGGTGGACAAACTGAGGCTCGAGACTCTTCAACAACGCTCGGGGAGCGTAGACCCGCGGACACTTGCGCCGCAGCACCACGAAGATGATAATGCATAGAGCGGACCAGACAAGTACGGGAACAAGTGTCGCAAGGAGGCTGTTGAGAGAGGATGAATTAGAGCCAGCGACCTGCCGTGAAAGCCCTGGGCTGGTGGAATTGTCCCGTGCAGAGCCGACGCGCGGATCTGTCGTGTCCATCGAGAGGATTCATTGAAAGCTTGAAGCCTCTCAATGCCTCGACGTCTAGGATGCCTGAAAAAACAGCATCTGGAAGTGATCAACCTAGGATGCTACTGAAGTAGACACCGCAAAAGCTGTACTCGTGGAGCATAGGGCCTAAGGGGCTTGAGGCTGAACGTTCAATTTCATGGGGTTTCTTTCAGAGCTGTCATGTAGTTATAAGAACCAGCTGACCAGGCCGACCGCGCAGGATTTTGTTGGACTGGAAAGAGTCAAGCGACGCCCGCTCGCGCATGGCAGCTCTTTAGCTCTGGTTGTGCGGCTCCATGACAATCGAGACTTCGGATGGCGGATCGGCGACTGGATAAGGCGGCCAAACAGCGCAGTAGCCTCGACTGTTGGTGAGACACCAATTCCTGTGGCGTCTTGGGTGGATGAGCAGGACGCCAATGTCACCAATCTTCGTCGCGGCTCCGTCGTGGGCTGTCATTAAGACATCCGAAGTTGTACACTAGAGCGCTTTGTGGCGCTTGAGACACCCTCCTCCTTTTGTTAGCCTCACGAACGAAAATCGGTGATATACAGCCCATTGCTTGTACAACATTGTATTTTCTCCTCGACTCTTCATCACCTTGTTCTCGCACTAATGGACTCAATGCTCGCCAAATCGATCGCGATATTGCTCGAGCCGTTGCGCCATGGCCATTTAGTTATTACCTGGCGTCAAAGCCTTGTCGTTCGTCAAGTTCGTTAGCATGCATCGAGAGCGAGGGGAGGTCCATCGGCGCCCGTTTCTAATCAGACCGCTCATCAAGCATACAGCACTAGAGCAGATGCTTAAGGCTTTGTATGCCTCGCCGGAGCTCGCAGCCCTTTTCAGAAGAGTTGTATTATCAATTCTTGCTCAGGCAGTGTTGGCTGTGGCTGGGCTGTGTCGAGGCTGCCTCAACGTCGTGCATGGTACTGGAGTCGACGCCTTACTTTCGCTTCTCGGTGTGCCAGTGCAGCTAGAATTTGATCTCCGGCTTGGAAGGACCATTGCAATGCTTTCGACAATCGGTAAGTACAGCGCTTGAAGTTGATGGAACTGCCACTGCAGGCAGAAGCAGGTGTGACAACAACAGTCTGCGGTAAGGAAAAAAACTGGATTTTGCTCATCTACTAGAATACTATCAAAATCAGCACTTCGGGGCATCAGAAGTATCATCGAACCACTAGCAGGAGCTCCAAGATTCTCACTGCGTCTCCCCAGGCCTGAAAACCTGACACCCAGGTATGACCAATACTATGGGTGCATGGGATGGCAAAAGCTTCACTGAGAGACCACATCCCGGACTCTACGATACATTACTGACTTTCTTTCACTCACGTTCCCAAATATTTGTTGCCCCAGCTACGTTGGGAATGACGAACAACACCAGATAGGCTCGGACATCCAGACCTCAATGTACAAATACGTTGAGCCTTCTTTGAGTGCGATTTTATTCATATTTTGCATCCGCAGAATCATTAGTTTCGAGGCCAAACAGCACTAATATCACACAACAACATTCGACTCCTGCCGAACAAGGTCTCCCCCAACACACAATGCATTGGAATGCAGACAACCTTTCTTTCTCCCACGCCCGTTATTGACCTCAGTCAATCATATATAGTGGAGAGTCCGTATTTTCTGTTTAAGATGGAGCAGTGCAGATGAGGCCTTGCTCGAGCTGTAATGAGAAAATTCAAATCAGTCAACAGCACCAAACCCAAGGTTTGAGACCTCTGGCCACGTCGTGTCCTGCCCACCCGAAAGCAAAGATAACGGAGTAACGATGTTTGACTTACAATAGGCAGCAAGCAGCATCGAGCCCTTTGCCCGATGGCGGCACAGATCTCAGTGAAGTTGGCGATGCTTGTTGGCTCAGTTGGAGCTGTGAAGCACGAAGAAGTTAGCACAACATGTTACCTCATTTCTCCCATGCCACAGCAAGAAAGGCCGGACTTCGCATCCAGAAGAGCCAAGAACTTACGAGGTGCGCAATCAAGGTCAGCAAGGCCGAGCACATCAGTCGCACAGCAGACTGGACTGTTGCTTCCGCTGCAGACCAGAGCGGCCTGTCTGTCCACGAGCATACTCTTGCCTGGAATGGCAGATGCCACGATCGTACTGGCGCCAGCAGCGAGGGCGACGACGACGGTTGAGAAACGCATGACCGAGACTGTTCACAAGAAGGTGGTCTGGACTGGAGGGGGTTTATTGAGGGAGGCTCTGATATTGACTTGACTTGGTGCTTTACTGTCTGGCGAGGGTATGGACAGTCAAAGAGCATTGTCCGTCAGGTCGCGGACCATCGACAGCTTTATACCTCTTTTCCATTCTCCTATCTGCGACCACCAAGGTAAGGTACCGAAGCAACCCTTGGAAAACAGAATTCTGAGCTTTGAGACATTCGATGACGGATCTACAGCCTCTTCGGGGCATTGCAGCACTTGCTCTGGGGTATCCGCCGAAAACGATCGTCATAGCAATGCCCATGTCGAGTCCGTCGGTGTTGTTAAATCAAGGTCGAGTCAAAGTCAGGTTCACGCCGGCGGCCGATTTGCGCAACATCATCAAATCAAAAACCCCATGACGGAAAGTGCCTGCAAGGCTCTACTTACTGTACCACGCCGACGACGAGGCAAGACGAGACGATTGTTGCCCCTGGATAATCTCGGCGGTGATGGACGTCATGTCTCTCAACTACATTGTACCTTGGCTCGGGTCTGCAGATCACTGTACTCAGTGGCAGTGCCATGCCATATCATACCTGCTCTGGAAGGACTGAACCCCAAGTAAGCGTCATGTCGATCAGGGCCGGCTTGTGTTAGTGTACCGTTTGGCCAGTGTGCTGCAGGGCAGTGAATGGTGATGGTGGAGCCGCAGCCGCCGAGGAGTAAACACCGGCATTGAGAAGATACAATGCTGTATGCCCTTCGCCCTGAAATGAAATGGAATGGGGTCCCTGTTCGGTTTCAAGACCTTGCGCCCCGGCCCCCGACTACCGAGTTTGCAGGGACCAGGAACACCTCAATCATATCAGCACAGCAGTACTGGTACTTCTATATGCGAGACGCAATTGCTGCAAGCTCAGACTGATACCGGTACTGGCACCCTATGATTTCTGGGCACTGCAGTACCTACCTGCAGGTATACATCAAGTACCAGGGCGACTTGAATGTGTTTTCCTTTGCTGGACGAATCGAACCAAAAATCTCTGAAATCATTGCAGGTATTCGATGGTCTCTGCCTTCGTCTCCGTTTCCCAGTTTTTTTTGGAAACTTGAAACGAACACTGGCCGGGGTCCATTCTAACCGTCAAATAAGGTTCTGGTCAAGTATTTCCCGTCCCAGTTCCTGGTTCCAGAGCCGACGGGACCATTCGTTCACTGGCTTTACTAGTCCCAGTACTATCTATCCTAACGCTCGAGCTGTACGTAGTGCTGAGCAACTCGAAACCCAACTTGAAGCCGATCATCCGTCATCGGCCGCGGCGGAACTTCCCTTTTCTCTCCTCTCTCCCCACAAAGATCGACGTCAACGGTTGTCGGTGTCAGCCACAGCCCCTTTCCGATCATCAACATCATCGTCTTAAATAAATACTAGTATAGGGTAGGTATGGACGTACCTGAGTGCAAATAGAGGAAAAAAAAGGTAAAACAAATCCAAGTTGTCGTTCGATAAGGTATGCGACCAGGGAACAACCCCTGTGCGTGGATTGGCACCTCCTAGTATGGGGCCCCTCGGGCTACTAGCCTACCCCTATTATTGCAAGGCACTGGCACCAGAATTGCATAGGTACCTACAATTATTATTGCACTTCCCAGTTTCGGCGAGTCGATTCTGTCAGTGATTCTATTATTCCCACAATGTACCGTGCATACTGTACAATGTACTCCCTGTTCTAATCTTGGACCCTGAACCTGGACCTGGACCTGGACCCTTGAAACTCGACTCGACCGACTATCGATTCTTGGGAGAACTTCGAATGGGAAGAACGACACGATTCCTATCCATTGTTGAGCTCCACCACCCCAAGCAAGCTGGCTGCTGGCATCGTCGTCGTCATCATCATCATCTTCTTCTTCCTGCTCCTCCTTGTTGTCGTCGTCGTGAAGAGGGACAACACTATGTCCAGTGTGCGTCATGCCCATCATGCCCATCACCATTGCCATTGAGACAGCAGTAGTATTGACAGTGTTAGAGTTTGACTGGGTGCTACATTATAGGACTGCTAAAGGAGATATTCCTATTCCAGGTTCCGCATGCTGCATACCGGGTACCGACCGAGCAGGCTCAGTAAGAGTACCTTGCCTACCTACAGTACTGTTTAAATCCACCAAGCACTAGTATGGAGCGAGGTCACTTATTGCCATACCTAGGTAGGTAGCTTCATAGGGTATGCCTGTACGGATTATACTATGCTAGGTATGTTCAATGAGCATTACCAGAAAACGACGAGCCGCCACACGAGCTCTTGTCTCGCGTCAAGTGTGGTATATATACATATAATGCATATGTGTATATATTTACCTAACTGGTAGGCACATTCATCAAGATCCAAAGAAGAAGACTCTCCATCGAGATCGCCAGGCTCAAGATCGGTGGAACTAAGCAGAAGTCAAATGCAAAAAGCGAGAATGCATAAAACCAAAGACGTGTGGCCCGGTTGAAATTCGCTGCAAAGACGGTTCGTAGTCGTAGAGTCGTCCCTGGGAAGTGTCCGTTCAATCATATCCTTCATTGAAATTCGTACGATGTCGTGCACAATACCCTTCGCACTTTGGGCTTCGCCTTAAATCAGGACAGCCGTGCGTAGTCCTGCGGATTGTATCGATATTGTTGTTGTTGTTGTTGTTGTTGTTGCTGCTGCTGCTGCCTCAAGCCAGGAGATGAAGCAGGCTTAAAGTCTGGCGTCGGCGGCCCCGGCGACCGCTGTGGTACAGGAACATTCGGGGAATGGTTCTGGAGATATCCATTGCCGGCAGGCAATTCAGCAACAAAGGATCGCTTGTCGAGGCCCGGAGAAGCCATGCCCATACCTCCGCCGGGATCGTGAGAACTCGGATGCGAACTGACGGAGCCCGCGTAGCTTTGTCTGTCCCGATCTGAAGCATTACTGCTGGTCAAGTTGTGCGGGAAAGTGTTCTGGTTAGGCGAGGGCGTGTTGGCGGACATTTCAGATACGGCTTGGGAGAAGCGGTTGTGCAAGGGCAGCCGCGACGACTGCTCGGGCGACATCGCGTATGCTGTGCTGGCGGGCATTTCAATGGCCAGGCCCTGAGGTGGTGGGTAGTTGTGGTTCCCGCCACTGCCGTACTGTGACTGTCGGGAGTAGGGAGAGGAGTATGGGTAGCCCGGAGAGGTGGGTGGCTGTAAGGGATGCTGAGGTTGAGTTGGGGAGAGATGCGACTGCGCCGGCGAAGACTGGAACGTCTGTGATCGATCGGCGGGATTTATGGTCTTGAGTTTGCCATCTTCCATCATCGCACTGAGCTGTCCGGAATCGATCAGTTCGGCTTTCTTGACCAGGCGGTCGACCATGACTTTTGATGCGGCTTTCAGTTCCTTCTTGACAAACGAGATCATGGCCGGGTTGCATTTGATTTCAATGTCTTCTCTCAGATATAGTCCATCCGCCGGCGCACCACTTCCTAACTCCCTGGACTCCGGGGGTTCGCCGGGCTGATTGCCTCGAATCTGCCATTTGTTGCGGATGTCCACGCCCAGCGGAGCGTACACGTGTGTCTGTAGTCCCCATGGCATGTCGTGGAACACTCCTTTGAATGATATCTTGCCGGATCCCATCTTTCCCATCCCGGGGACGTATTGTATCCTCTCGGTAATCTCGTACCATGTGGAAAAGTATTCGTCCGCCGAAGCATTCTGGGGTGCTCGCACCGGCTTGTAACCAAGAACCAGCGGGTTTAGTTCGATGATCTCGCCGTGACTATGGAGCATGTCGATCGCCAATTGTCGCGGGATGTGGGAGGGGATCGGGGTGATGTTGGCGTACACCGACTTCTTCTTCATGTCGATGGCGGTTCACGGCTGTCAGTGTACGAGTCCGTGAGAATGGAATCGAGGAGGGATGTCGCAGCTGCTCGGGACGATAACGCAGTGTTCGTGTGTAGTCTGAGTAGTTTGAGTTAAAGATGTCGGATGTATCAGAACGGACGCACGAACAGATCTATCATCTGTCACTGGGAAGCCCTGCTGACACAGAGGCCGATTTCGCGAGGTCAGCGCACGGGGGTCTTGATTGCGGGTAGAAGGTCGAGGAGGTTTCCACGGATGTCCCGGTCAGAATGCTATCTTCCGGCGGGCATGTTTATGGGCCTTTGCACAGGTAAGAGGATGTCCTCGATGAATTGTGCCAGGCGCAAAAACAGAAAGGGAGTAACAGCAATGGCAATCGTGACAGACAAAGTGACGATGATGGACTATCGTTGTCAGCAACAGTGTTTGAATCTCACGCTAGACCTGGTCGGCTGTGGGCGTATCTCGCAGAGGCGGATGTGCATAGGTACCTCCTCAAGGCCTCACTTGCGAGTCCGGGTTGTTCAATGCACCATGTCATGTTCTCTCACAGACATGGGCGGAGTCGAACTCAACTGGCTATAAAGTTCGCCGCCCACAGAGCATTGTAAAATGGAGAGATAGATGGCACGCCTGAAGCACACCCACCAACGACAGTTGTCCCAGAGGTCGAGTACAGTGGTGGAGCCATCTTGACCTACTGGAGGCAATAAAAATAAATAACTGCTGAGTTACACGACATGGAACCGATCCGATGTCTGGTCTGGTCTGGCACCACTTGGTCCAGCTCAGATCACCTTCAAGCTTGTATCACATTATTTTATCCACTTTTACTCTCGGATCTGGGGCTCTCCATATATTATTGCGGATCCCGGGCCCTCTGTCTGATGCCATAAGGTCCGCCAGCTTTGTCCATCCTAAAAGTCATCGTTC
This sequence comes from Exophiala dermatitidis NIH/UT8656, assembly GCF_000230625.1. Classification (NCBI taxonomy): domain Eukaryota; kingdom Fungi; phylum Ascomycota; class Eurotiomycetes; order Chaetothyriales; family Herpotrichiellaceae; genus Exophiala; species Exophiala dermatitidis. Next base: position 2,152,862 of record NW_008751649.1, on the reverse strand, counting down.
ATAAACCGCTGCAGCCACTCGTTCCGCCCAGTCCACGACCGAATCTTCTTTCCGAACACCCTGCGCAGATGTTAATATATCTCATTTCCAGCTCTCCGCAGTCGATGTACTCACCATAGTGGGAATGTCAAGAAGCACACAAAGAGGAACAGTGCCCCCAGGATGCAGAAGACCTTGAGAGCCCCGTCCTGCGCCAACCAGTTGTTGACAAAATAGGTCAGCCCAAATGTCAGTAGGTTGCGGGCGTTGATGGCCACAAATGCCTCCTCGTTCAATTTCGGGTAAGAGTCGATCACGTAGCCGAAAACACATGTCGATGCGAATGCCAGACTCATATTGGCGAAGCCGAAAGTAAGGACTGGGCCGAGCCAATGTGTTTGATAATGGACAGTCGCCCCAAATCCAAAAAAGCCCACGGTGCCGAGGATAATGACAACCACAATCAGCACCAGGCGGAACTCTGGTTCGTAAATGCCCTTGTTCTTCTTGGTTAGGTAGACACAAATCCAGTCGTTCAGGGGACCCGAAATGACCTCCCCGAGCAACGTCAAGATAAATGGCGAGAGACTGATAAGGCCCACCTGTGACACTGAAAAGTTGTAAGGAGGTGCAACGAATATCACCCCATTTACCACTGAGAAACAGACAATCCAAGAAAGCGTCGTCCCATAAATCAAAAAGCCCCATAAGACTGCTGGGTAGAAAAACAAAATGACCGGGCGAGTGAAGATCTTGTAAATGGGGGCGTAGCTATAACGTCCAGTAAATATCCGCAGCGACTGCCAGTAAGTCAATTTGGGCTCCGTCGAACCTCGTGTGGCGGAGTAGGACAGGTGCTTATCCTTCTCTCCGCGGGCCTGAGACAAATCGTGTTCATGAGCGAGCGCCATATGGACATGCTGCGCTCCAGACTTTTCCTCATCGCTGGTTGTGGCATCCGGGACAGGAATGACGACGACGGCATCGCGACGAAATGATGTTTCTGGAACCAAGAACAGGACGCCGATCATGAGGACGCCGAAAAAGATGGCACAGACGCCAAATGTCCACTTGTATCCGTCGTATTCGATGATATAACCACTGACGAGAGCACCGCCAGCAATGCCGGTGAGAAGGAACAAGTTCCACACAGCGATTCGAGTGGCACGTTCATGCACGAAGTAGAGATCTCCTATCGTGCATTGCACTAAGACCTGAGACCGGACGTCAGCACCATGTGACGTTCGACCAGGAAATGTACTCACCTCATAAGGGGCCATGCCGATGCCCGAAATGACTCGACTTGCAAGGAACGAGCTATAGTTGTCGGCTTTAGCTCCCCAGACGCTGCAGGCGAACATAATGCAGATGGCCAGGATATAAATCGGCCTCTTTCCGTAAATCTTGGCTAGCGGGTTTAGGATGAACAGCGCCAGGCCAATGGTAAGAATCAGCCATGCGGTGGCCTGGGACAGCACTTCCACAGTGATGTTAAGCTGGGCCGAGACTTCCACGAAACCTGGAGACAGCATCGGTCCGAAGGCGCCCACGACAGCAGCGGAAAGGCCGACAATGAGCAGGATCATTTCCTTCTGCCATTGAGGCCAGTTCAGTGGATCATTTGGCGAATCTGAAGGCTGTGGGACGAGAATGATGTTGGAAAATCGTCCCTTTCCGTGCTTTAGCTGTTCTCGAGGCACTTCGGCGTACTCGGGTGGCAGGTCATCCTGATCGCTCATGAAGCTACAAAATATCAAAGGTAAGTGTTTGAATCTTGTAAGGCACGCATTGTAGGGGTCCAAACGTACGAGGTGCCCGGCACCACCTCCAGTTTCTTGCAGTCCTTGATTCCGAACGGCATCTTCACAAGGCTAACCTTTTGACCTGGCAAGCTTAGGAGGAGAAAAGCAACGCCGCAGACTCTCGCTGGTTAGATATAAGATTGAATCTCAGACGTTCAGCTTAATTCTTGAATCATGGCTTCGCATGGCACTACCAAGCACACCCTGCTAGGGGCTCGTTTCTCCGCGATAGTCTGTGGGCTTAAACATGCAGAACGATGAAGATGGGGCCAGATCTGTCTGCTGGCTCGTGCCGCAGTAGGCATGATTCGTGGATCAAAGTGGACTGGATGAAACTGGCCAAAGAAATTGTTCAAATGTTGTACATGGTTTCAACTAGACTTGCCTCTGAAAGCCCGCAGCCGGGATGTTCGCACGGGTTTTTGGGTAAACGATGTTTGACTTGGCCGGGGACCGTGGCTCCGGAGTATACCCACCACGACGGCTGCTTCATAGCGTTGCCTCAAAGACAGATGCTAAACAATCATGCTATGTGAGAATCCCAGCCTGCTCCAGGTTCTCCTACCCCAGGTATCCAGTTTGGGAATGGGGGGTGTGTGGCGCGCGTACGGCATCCTCGTGACAGTGGTTGCAAGGAACAGTTGATTCGAGATCGGTGCTAGCCTAGAACCTTACCTTCTACTGTGACGGTGCTCGATCCGAGGCCGCCATATATGGAAGACGTCGGCAGTTGAATAAAACGGTAAAAGAACAATTCCTCCGCTGTATTCTTTGCTGAGAGAGGCGAGCGCAGAGCCGCGACGTCTAGCGAAAGCGAATTTCCGGTGACATCGAGCGCAAATCCAGTGCGGCATGGGTAGTTAGCACGCAGAAATTGAGGTGTGTGGAAACTTGGTCGAATGCTCTCACGGAAGCGTGAAGACTCGGCATAGAACTGGCTTCGGCTTCAGCTTGAAGGCCGAATGGATCTGTGGGGGGATTGTGAATTTGTTACTACAGGTGGTCGACAGGTTGGGACTTTGTTGATCTGTTCATCCGGGAGACACAAAGCGCGTTACGCGTGGAGTGCCCGCGTCGCGTATGACGGCCAACTTCGCAACACCTTGACTGCCTGTGGGCCACCAGCTACAATGTATACGTAGTACTACCTATGTGCCATCGTAATGTACCTGGTATACCTTCTCACTCAATGTGGAGATGAAACTCAACTCTACAGTGTGACACTGGCACTGCACTGCAACTCATCTTCCTTCCCGGCCTGAGGTTGACTCTGCCATACCAGTGCTAGTGTACTACGAGTGGTAGTATCTGAGGAAGAAAGGAAAGAGGAACCACATTGCTCAGGCAAGCTGATCAATCTCCTGAGCCAGCACAGACTGGAGCCCCTTGGTATCTGGCTCGGCCACCGCACTGTTCTTAATAGTTGCACCCTGCTTCAGTTTTTTCAACACCTCATCCACCACTTCATAAGCATGACTTTCCGCGTCGAAATCCAGCAACCAAGCCTCTCGCTTCAGATGTAACGACGTGGGATCCTTCCAGATTTGGTCCCAATCAGCCTTGTGCCACTGCTCTCGCGTTGTGATGCCAGTCTTTTGAGCCCGATGGACACGGTCATAGCGGATTGACTCGTACGCCCGAATGCCCAGCTGCACATTATCCTTGCCCGCCTTTTCGAGGGTAATTGCCAGCGTGACGCCATCTTCCATAGACTGGCTGGCGCCTTGGATCGATGTCGGCAGAAAAGGGTGGGCCGAGTCGCCGATCAGCGCAATCCGTGCCTTTGGAGAGATGAAAGTCGGTAAGGGATCCCGGAAGACCAGCTTGTAATCGACAAGACGGTCTTCCGGAGTGGCGTCGACAATGTCGTGGACCACAGGAGCCCATCCGGCCAGATTCTTCTTGACGTCTTCTTTGTTCCCGGGGAATTGCCAGTCCTCGATAATATCGGCGTCGTCCTTGTGCGTCAACACCCAGCTGAACTCTTTGCCGTTCTTGATCGATGCTGCAAGAAAATGTTTGTCTTCGCCAATCTAAGCCCTCACAAATTAGTGGTGCTTCAATATCAACGGGAAAGAACGATCATATTGCCCAGGACGCGAATCATGAAACGCAGAATCATCATCAAATATGCAAACTTACCCAACCGGCATGTGAATCTCCGTTGACGACCAGATGTTTCGTCCTTTCATTTTTCGCCAGCTCATCAGAAGGAAACCAGGTCCGGTAGACAGCATAGCCCGACGGCTTCGGACGGTCCTCATAACCTAAAACGATCTTCCTGCCTGGCGATTTGACACCTTCAGCGGCAATCACACAGTCAGCCGTCAATCTTTCGCCATTGACAATCACTCCTGCTTCCGTATCGGTCTCAAAGTAATCCGTGACATGTTGGCCAAGCCGGATGTCGATACCCCTGGCTTTGGCATGCTTGAAGACGACGAGATGGATTTCGCCTCGATGCCCATTGATCCGCCTCCCCCATTGTTTCTCCACGTCCCATATTTGCCTCGTAGCAAAGTTTCCCTTCCAGTCATAGAAATCAAGTCCCTCGCTGTGGTGGCTAATGGGCTCCAGTTCGTCGACGACGCCCTCCCATCGCTCAAAAATGTGGCCTGAATTGGATGAGAAGCTGATGATGTCTCCCAGAGGTTTCAGCTCTGAAACTTTCTCCAGCAATGTCACAGAATGACCTTTGCGGTCACATTCAATCGCCGCGCAAAGACCGGCGAAGCCAGCGCCCACTATGATCACCTTGATTCCGGAAGGCGGCAGCCTTGAGTAAGTTGTCATTTTTCAAGCAATATCGCCGTGTTGGCTTTCCTCTTCCGTTCCCAGATTGTTCCTCTAGGCCTACCCAAGGCTGGGATGTCTTTGGGTCGCTTGGGACAAGACACTGACAGGTGGACGATTGACCTTGGGGCAAAGTTGTTTCTCAAGATTGCTTCGAGGCGAGAAATAGAGACCGGCAGATATCTCCGTTGGCTGAGTATCCTGTTTCAAAAATGGACTGATCTTCCACGTTCTCTATCGGCTTTGGTGCTCAGGCGCTCGATCAAGTCAATGCAGTCGATTCGTCCATTCAAAGACATACGCTTGTCTACAGAGACCCAGCTCGGGATATACGACTGTACAGCATGTCATCACCATGGGGTTTGGCCGAAGTCTCTCATCTGCTCAACTGCCGAGTAGCAAAATGGAGCTGAGTCGTGCCTAGGTAAATATTCTACCACACACTGCTGCAGTGGCAGTACACCGTAACTGGCAAAAGAATGACTGGGTCTTCTCCGCAATCCCGCTCTCCGCAAAATGCAGCTGTAGCCGGACCCGCGATTCTCCCACCCTTCGCTGCCCCACGAGTTGCGGATCGTCTCTCCCACTAAAGGCAAACCGGAGCACCAGCCGCATCGGCATCCGCTTGCTGGTCCATTGTACGCATGCCGAGTGCTAACACAAGATGGACGAACAGAGAGACAGAGGCGCAATGGTACTATCCACCCAGACAGCGGCGATTACTATGTGACGGCGGCAGGGTGTTATCGGCCAGCAAAAGCCCGAGTAAGCGCAAGTTCAAGAATCCCTAAGCGGTGGAGGGGTTCGGGAGTTCATCCTGGGTCAAGAGTCCTTGACCATTTCCAGTCATCGCCGAAGCCGCCCTTCTGAATATCCAACCCTAGATACTATCGAGTTCTCATGGAGCAGGAGACATCACGAGGAACCTAAGCACATCGTTCTCTGCTACGCTGAAACTTTGTCCGACATTATCGTTGCAGCGAAAGGATCCGAAGGAACGCCATTTCATCGTTAACTCAGCATTTGTGTTGGGGTTTCATATCCCAATTGAGATTATTTTCAATTGCTCGCTGCAGCCATGGCCTGGTCCAACACCTTCCTGATCTGGTCCGGCGTGACAGCCACGGTCCTGGTCGGCGTCCTCGCTGTGCTGATCCACGACATAATCCTATGGAAACGCATGCCTCCAGGGCCTCGGCCGTTGCCATTCATTGGCAACAGACTGGACGTGCCCAAGAAATACCCATGGATCAAGTTTGAAGAATGGGCACGCACATACGGCCCCATTTTCACGGTATGGTTCGGGCGACGCCCGACGGTCATCATCTCGGACCCCATTGTGGCCGTGGATCTGCTGGAAAAGCGCTCGAACAAATACAGCTCACGGCCGCGGTTTGTCGTCATGGGCGAGATCTTCTGGGACATGTCGAGCATTCTGGTCCAACCGTACGGCAAGGACTGGTCGGTGCGGCGGAAAGCGCTGCACAGCGTGCTGACACAGCGGGCCTTGTTGAATTACCGGCCGGTTCAGGAAGCAGAGGCGACGCGGCTGTGCCATCAACTACTCCAGCGTGGCCCGGTGCCCGACGACCTCGACGACGCGCTGAACAGATACACCTCTTCCATAGTGTTTACCATTGCCTACGGCCATCGCATTGACAGCATGCAGTCGCCGATCATCCGGCAACGCATGAAGATCATGCACTGGAACGCCGCGGTCAATGTCCCTGGACGCTACCTCGCCGAATCGTTCCCAATCCTCAAACATGTGCCGGATGCTTTGGCGCCGTGGAAGCGCGAGGTAAAATCCTGGGGCATGGAAGAGGCCGCTGCCAACGCTCAATTGCTGAATTACGTGCGTGAGGACATGGAGAACGCAAAGAGACCAGGTGCACCGCCTTTGCCCAATAGCCTTGCCAAGCAGCTGCTTGGTGCGCGGGACGCGGATCCTGCGGCGTTTGCATCGTTGCGCGACCGCGACTTCGCTAGTCTACCGTCCTCGGTCTTTGGCGCCGGGGCCGACACCACGTCGTCGACGCTGTCGTCGGCAATTCTGGCTATTGTCACCAATCAGGACGTCCTGACAGCCGCCCACGCCGAGCTCGACGCCGTCATTGGGCCGAACAGACTGCCTGAGTTCGGCGACGAAGCTTCCTTGCCTTACATCAGGGCATTGTGCAAAGAGGCTCTGCGATGGCGGCCCGTAGCTGTCCTCGGCGGCACGCCGCACGCCACCACCGAGGCAGACGTGTACCAGGGCTACTACATCCCCAAGGGGACCAACATCTTGGGAAACAGCTGGGCAATCAACCGCCACGAAAGCTACTACCCAAACCCGGATCACTTCAACCCGTTGCGCTTTCTGGACACGGACCCGCACGACTTGGGCTATCTGCCTGCCTCGTATCTAGCCAACACGCCTTTGGAGAAGGGCCGGCCACACCCCAGCAAACTCGGCCACAGCAGCTTCGGATGGGGTCGACGTATCTGTCCTGGAGCCGATCTGGCGTCGGCCAACTTGTACATCGCGCTGTCACGCGTGCTGTGGTGTTTCGACATCAAGCCCCTCAAAGGCGTGGTGTACGACACCTATGACTACACCGACGGGTTCAATACTCGTCCGAACCCGTTCAAATGTGAGATCAAGGTGCGAAGCCCGCAACACCAAAAGGTCCTGCAGGATGCATTTGCCGAAAGCCAGAGCTACCTGGAGAAGTATTTCCCGCTGTTCAAGGAGCATGAGATTGTGGTTTGAAGAGATCCAAAAAAAATGTTTTGCGACTGGTGTGCCGATCAAGGCAGACTGGCCGCATAGCCCTCATTGTGCATAATATCGTGTCTGGTGGCAGAAAATGCGTAATTCTGGCCGACCCCACTATCTTGCTCCCTGCATTCTTTTGATTCTCTCCTCGGCAGCCCTGGCTCTCCTTTCTCTCTCCAGCCTCATTTTCATCTCAGGGGTCAGGCCTCTGGTCTCTTCTTCGCGTTTCTCTGCGCCAGTTTTCTCGATTGCTGCGGCCAAGGTCTTGCCGGCCCCGGCCTTCTTTTCGATACGGTTGACATTGCGGCGTTCTTCCTCCTGCCGAATTTGCTCTAGCTCGGCTTTCCGACGTCGAGCCTCAGCGGCTTCCGAAGCCGCTTTCTCCTGTTGCGCCTTTGCGTCGGCTTCTTCTTGGCTTAGAGGTGCTGGGACACGGGCTTGAGTCCAGTCCCATGCGCTCTCTCCTAGTTGGTGGCGCGCGATGCGGAACGCATCTCTCGTCTTGGTGTCGCCCGCAATCTCGTATGGCGTCTTGCCGTCGCCATTTTTGATCGTGGGATCCGCCTTTGCTTTCGTAAGCAAAGCCAACACCAATGCAGGAGAATTAGTCGCCGCGGAAAGGTGTAGGAGTGTGGGTGCGTGGTGGTGTTCGCCTGGGGGGAAGAACGCAAAGTTTGGTGACAGTTGATTCTTGGTCAGATAGAGTAATACACCTGGCGCCTTTGACCGGCGGATCAGGGCTTGTAGTTGAGAAGTATGGAATTGAGCTGTCTCATCCTCCTTGCTAAGCTTCGGTGCTGATGATGCTTTTGTTTTCGTTTCCTTGGGAGGGGCCTTCTCAACCGGCTGCTTTTCGGCAGGTGGTTCGACAAGCTTTCCCACCTTTAATCGGGTGAGCTCGTGGAAGGACCGGAGAAGCTCGGCTTGCGTGGCTCGACGAGTGCTGAAAGGAAATCCGCGAATGCGTTTGTCGTTGCTCCTCAACACCTGTCCATCGTATGGTCCAAACAGTGTTCTCCTGTTCGCGCTCCCCGTGGCTCGGATGAAAAGCAATTCCGCACTGTCAATCATGTCCTTCCACTCTGCTAGTACGTGCCTGACATCGGCTTCCAACGCCATCTCATTGTACCGTCGTATCGAAGAACCGGCAGAGTGTGCATTGCCCTTGGCGTTGTCGTTCGCTGATTGAGCCCCGCCTTGTTTTCGTCTCGTCGTATACCGATGGAAAGTCTTGTGCGCTCGAACCACCGCATGGCGCTCTTCCACCCCTCCAGGCCCCTTTCTCAGCTCCGGGACGAGTGAGACAATCATGGCTGCGAAATGGCCGCCACCAATCATGCAAAGAAACCAGTGAGAATCGTCCTGCGAAGAGGATTGAGGCCCGTGTCCGTTTGCTGCTGGTCCTGGGTTCCCGCCGCTTGCCTTTGCGAAGGTGGGTTTCACTTGTTTGCCATTGATAATGTCCACCAGCGACGTCGATGTCCCCGCCAGTTTCTCCTGATCCTGGGTGGTCAAGATAGCTTTGTACACTCCTAGCCCGACATCGCTGCCGGTCTTTGGACTTGTCAACCATAGCAGCGGGGCGTTTCCCAAGCCAATCTTTTTGGACAACGGCGTCACATCTTCATCATCCTTCGTGGTGGTGTCCGATATTTTTGCTTGCCTCCGTAGAAGGGCGGTCAGAGTGGTGTCTCCGAGTTTGCTATCTGCTTCGCCGTCGTTGTCATCCTCCGACTCTTCAGATGATTCTGAGCCAGACAGTGATTCGTCCAAATCCCCGATCAGCCTCACAAAAGTACTTTCGTCCACTGGCGGCATTCCCTTTATGCTCAGCTTGAGGTTGTACCGGTGGAAATCGGATTTGACGTGCTGTCGTTGGTCCTGGACATTGTCGAAGGAGACTCTGCATAAAGCGCATGAGGTGGAAGTGGAGGATGTAATGCCATCCTCGTTGGGTGCGGGTTGTCGTGGCGCTGTAGTAGTATCAATGGGGTCTGCCGCCTTGGGCTGGTCTCCGCCGACTGGGGTGAGACTGTGAAGAAGTTCGGGTGGGAGATCATAGACTGGCAAACGTCAGTAAAGTTCACGCAGAGCGAGACCGGGCTATCTCACCATAGAGCGGCCGCCGGAGAAGTGGATGGGTGTCGGGTTCCTTTGCGGCCATCGTGGCCTCGGTGGGCGCTCCTGCTCAGCGAGGTTTCGTAGCAAGGTAGTGGAGTTTGTCGGAAGGCAGTTGTCTAATTGTGCTGCCAGTGGTGTACTACTGTTGCGAGGTACAGCAAACTACCATGTATTTTCATGCCGTGGCACAGGCAGGACTGCCAGTGTTGTAATAAAAGGCGGCAGTGCGTCATACACGCCTGAGTTTTGTATCCGTGGCAGTCACATGTTTTCGTGTTCGTGGCTCGGCTGCTTAACGCGTCGGCAGCCTTGCGCGTTGCCGCTTTTGGCCGACACCAGCACAGCTTCATCAAGTTTTGAAGCGTGTGCAGTGAGAGTGTTGGTGCACACTTGAGACATCCTGATCCACCACTCAAATCAGTGACAACCTACTACTAGTAGTACAACTGTTGACCTGCCTCAAGCTTAGATCGGCTGCTTCAAGACAACTACCACCAACACTGCCACCACCAGTAGCACCACTGTGGGGAGCGATAGCCGATCTTACCTCGACTACCTCTCCTACCCTCTGCTTCCCTTGTTCACCTGCCGAGCAAGACGCAGCTGATGCCTTGGATTCTCTGCCTTGTACTGCTTCATTCCTCAGGTGGATATATATCACCCGGCATTCTGCTAGTCTCCTGAAGACTTCTTGTCCCTCTACTACTGACCCAACCTCCCACTGATCTTGTCTAGCAAAAATGCCTCGCAAGAAAGCCTCCTCCCCGGCTCCCAGCCTTTCCTTGTCGGGTATTGCTATCACTTTTGCTTCCTACTCACCCACTGTTCATTCCTATCTTGAGGAGAAGACCGTCCAGCAGGTAAAGGGCGACATCGCCGAGTGCGGTGGCAGCTACACCCCTCGGATCGATCTATGCTCTCATTTCGTCGCTAGTCAAGATCAGTACGACAGAAAGCTCAAACGCGTCGTCGATGCTGTGGCCAATACCGACGTGGTCATCGTCAGTTATGACTGGCTGGTGGCTTCGCTCAAATCAAAGACACCTGTCAGCACCGATGGGCACGTCCTTGTCCCGGCTGGTGCTGATAGTGACGGCGACGCCGAGAGTGATACAGACACTCAGCTCCCCAAGAACCCAACCACACCTCTGAAGCGTCGGCGACAAGATGATGATGATGACGATGAACAGGATCTCGCGCTCACCAAGAAAGCAAAACTTTGTATTCCGGCTCCATTTCCGACTATTGGTGATGAAGCAGAAGACGATGAGGAAGACACAGCGATTGCTAAACAACCAACGATCAATGTCCCTGTGGACAAATTCAACAGCAAGCATGTGGAGGGACACCGTGTTTATGTCAGCGACAACGGAGTCCCTTATGATGCCACGCTCACCTACTCCCATTCTTACCATAACAACAACAAGTTTTACAGGATGCAGCTATTGGTCAACACAGAGACTAATAAATACCACTGCCACTGCCGCTATGGCCGCGTCGGCGACAATGGACAATCAAGGGTGCTTGGGAACGGTACGTTGGCAAATGCCATTCGCGAGTTCGAGAAAAAGTTCAAAGAGAAAAACGGCAATGTCTGGGAACACCGAAATAAGCCTCCGGGTCCACACAAATACACCTACATCGAGATGAATTACGAAGCTTCTGACGACGAAGAGGAACAAGATGACGATCAGCAACCAACTCCGCAGTCCAAGCGGGCCAACAAAGTCAAGGATGTGCCGAAGATCGAGAGCAAGCTGCCAGAGAGTGTGCAACGTCTGATGAATCTCATCTTCAATAACAAACTGTTTGAGAGCATCATGGTTGACCTCGATTATGACTCAAAACGCATGCCGCTCGGGAAGCTTAGCAAGAAGACTCTTCTCCAAGGCTATGAGGTCTTGAAGGAGCTTGCGACTCTGATTGCAAATCCGGCTCCTGTGTCTTTGTCCTACAGCATAGATATCGAGAGGAAAAGCAACAAGTATTTCTCGCTCGTCCCACACGTTGTCGGTCGCAAATCGGTCCCGGTTTTATCCACATTGGGTCTCATTAAGGCGAGTGACTCCGAAAAACTCCCTCTTTTGTGCTTTTTCCATCTGGTAAGCAGGCTGACGATATTTCTTCTAGCGCGAGATCGAGTTGTTGGAAGCCTTGACAGACATGCAGTTGGCGAACGAGATCATGAAGGCAGCAAATATCGACAAGCCCACCAAGCAGGAGAGACTCCACGTCATTGATCGACAATATGAGAAACTCGGCTTGCGGGAGATGACGCCTGTCAAGAACAACACCATGGAGTATCTTGAGATATTGAACTATTTGAGACACTCGGTGGGTAACACTCACGGTTACAAATATCAACTCGAGGATGTTTTTCGCATCGAGCGTGACGGCGAAGCGGACCGGTTGAATAGCTCACCGTATGCGAAGCTCGGTCGAAAGAGTGATCGGCGTCTCCTGTGGCATGGCTCGCGGTGCACCAATTTCGGCGGTATTCTCAGTCAAGGTTTGCGAATTGCACCACCGGAAGCACCGTCGTCGGGCTACATGTTTGGAAAGGGCGTCTATCTGGCGGATATGAGTAGCAAGAGTGCAGGCTACTGTTTCCACACCAACAGTGGCGGCACCGCACTGTTGCTGCTCTGCGAAGCCGAGCTGGGAGCCGATCCATTGCGACTAGCCCACTCTGATTACGATGCAGGAGAACGAGCAAAGAAAGCCGGAAGTATCTCCACCTTTGGCATGGGCCGAACCGTGCCGCAGCGTTGGAAGGATGCCTCGTGCATTCACCAGGGGTTGAAGGGTGTTAAAATGCCTGATGTTGTCACGAAACCTGCCGGCCCGTCTTCTGAACCCAACGCCTCGCTGCTTTACAACGAGTACATTGTCTACGACGTCGCTCAGATCAAGCTTCGATATCTGCTGCGAGTCCGGATTAATTGACGACCACGTTGCAGTTACAACCGAGCCAGTCGAATGTTTCCAGTCACGACTCACCCCGAGCTTTGTTCTGTGTCTTTTTTTTCTCTACTTCAGCAACAGCATTGAAGCGTTGGGTCCGACTAACTTCAGTGAGTGGTCACGCACGCCGACTCACTTGGCCTCGAGATGGTTCGACCAATGAATGTCTCGCTCACATGGAGACCCGAGAACAACCCAAAACTTGTCATGATGTGGCAGCAGCAGACACCTTCATGGACCACAGCACCTTGATCATCGGCGAGCACACCACTCAGAGCTAGGTGGGATAAGTTGGCTGGCTAGCTTTCATCACAAACAGCACAGTCAATGGGTGACATGAAGTCCTTTTTATTCTCTCCTGGTTCCCAGCACAATTCGTATTGTTCCTGTTTGTTTCGTTGATCCTATTTTGCTTGCTCTTGTTCTTCTGCCGCCGCTCTTTGGTACTATTGTATTCCTGCTTTCTGTTTTTGACCCTCGTTGGTGGTCTTATTGTACGTCGTAAAATTTGAAAGTTTGGAATCTGAGCGAGAAACCCCAATTTGTTCCATCATTTATCGTTCGATGGCTCTAACATAACCATTCCTAGCCATGCAAGTATTCATTAGAAGGAAGTCTCGGACAGTATATGTATGTATCGAAGAGGATGATGATTTAAGAATTGATATACCCTTTGAGAATGATTCAGCAATATATTCATTCACTCCGTCAACTCCATTCTATGTATTCCCCTTTGCTTGTCATTTATTGATTGTGTTCTTTTGTTCTACAGTACAGCCGAAAAGCAAGGAAGGAGCCCCTCCATTGCAGGGTAGATAGTAGGTACTTGTACAAGGCAAGACACTTCGGGACTAGATGAATATCTTTGTCCTTTTCCAGAGCTTTTTTTGGTTTATCTGAAATACAATACACCATCCGATTCGGCCATCCATTCATCCGGTCGGGGCCATCCCGTTCAGCCAGCAGTGGCTGCAGTGCTTCGCACTATGTCCTCCGAATTCAGAAAGCAAGAGCCAGCTAGCTACTTCGATCGACGACGCAGTTAGAGGCAGAGCAGCAGCTTTCATGGATAAAAATGACGGTGACGCTGAGAGTCATGATGTGAGCATCCATTCATCCATCCCACCGCCATCCCATTTCATCTTAACCATAGAGCATCAAGTTCCGGCTATCCAGACCAACATGTACGGCGGCGGCGGCGGCGGCGATGATGCGAGGACCGGCGGCAAGTCTTCCATTCCCATCCCACCGACAGGGCATTCAAGCCACCACCGGCAGTGCGCGTCGATCCATGATGCGGATATGTCTCTTCACCGTCGACGCTGTCTCGTGGTGGTCGTCGGGGCAGGGAGTGCTGCTGTTGGCGCCGTCGTCCACGGCTCTTTTGTTGTTCTTGTTGAAAAGGCCGTTGATGAGGCTGAGAGCGTCGTTGAGCAGAGTGGTTACGGTGTTGCCGCCGTTGTTGTTGGTATTTCCATTGGCGTTGGTGTTGCCGTTTCCGTTGGCGCTGGTGGTACCAGTGTTGGTGTTGCCATTGCTGTTCTTATTGCCATTGCCATTGGTCTTGGAGGTGTTGCCGTTGTTGTTGTTGTTGTTCTTGCCATTGCCATTTCCGCTGGTAGTGGTGGTGCCGTTGTTGGAGGTGGCGGAGGTGGTACTGGCTGCGGCAGTGGCATCTGCGGTGCTGTTGGAGTTTGCGGCAGCAGCAGCGTTGGCGGAAGTAGTGGAGTTGGAGTTGGAAGTGTTGGCATTTGCGTTGTTGTTGTTGTTCTTGTTCTTGCCGGTGCTGTTCTTGTTGGTGTTGGTGTTGGAGTTCTTGTAAGCGTTGCCGTTGGTAGTGGTAGTGGCAGTGGTTGTGCTGTTTCCAGTTGTGTCTGCGTTTGCATTGGCGTTGGCATTTGCGTTGTTGTTGTTGTTGTTGTTGTTGTTGTTGTTGTTGTTGTTGTTGTTGTTGTTGTTGTTGTTGTTATTCTTGTGCTTTTTGCCGTTTCCGTTGCCGGTGGTGTTTCCGTTTCCATTTGCGTTGGTGTTCTTGTTGGTGTTACCAGTTGTGTTGCCGTTGCCATTGCCATTTCCGTTGGTGTTCTTGTTGGTCTTACCAGTGGTGTTACCGTTACCGTTACCATTGCTGTTGTTATTGTTGTTGCCATTGCCATTCTTGTTTCCGTTATTGCCATTGTTGTTCGATCCGGTAGTATCTGTCGAAGTGGCATTTGCGTCTGTGGCGGCGGCAGCGGCAGCAGAATCAACAGCTGTAGCAGTGGCGCTCGCAACGGCGGCTGCGGCAGCGTCATCGGTCACACTCGCAGCAGTGGCGGTACCATTGGCTGCTGCGATGGCTGCGGCATCAGCAGCGGCTGTGGAAGCGGCAGCAGTGTCGCTCGCGCTGGAAGCCACGGCGCCAGCATCTCCATTGTTGTTCTTGTTCTGTTTGTTGTCGTCCTGGGTGTGGCGCTTGTAACCAGGAGGGACCGTAACAACGTAACCCGAGACGGCGGGGACAAAGATATTGGGAACGGCCACGAGGGCACTCAAGGCAAATGAATGGTGGTTGTCCAGCAGCTGTACATGAGCAAAAACCGATGGCAAGACGAAGAGTGAGAGGGACAAGAGAGCGGCGAGGAATCGGGCCATGATTGAGTTTTTGTGATCGATCGGAAAGTGATTTCTGATGGAAAAAGGGAGGGACAACCTGTGCCTAGCTGAAAGGATTGAAAACCGACAAGCGTCTCTTTTAAAACAGGGCGCTGAACTGCGAGGGAATGAAAACCAGGACCGGCCTGTCAGTGTAGAGAAAGAGATAGATAGGCGCAGGAATGAATGGGGAGAGAAAGAACAAGAAGACCAGACTCGACGAAGATGCCAATTCATATAGGAAAAAGTAACGGCTTCGTAGCGGGCGAGAATTGCCCTTGCTCAACGTTGACCGGGATGTTCGTCTGATGCACGGCTTGACACGGACAGCACCACTTTTCTCTCACTGTTTAAGCTGCATCGCTGCAGACCACCAAAGGACGAACCGAGTCTGACCGCAGCAGGACCCTTGCAGACTGTAGACTTTTCGCACCGTGGTAAACAAATGGTGTGATAGGGACACCGTGACGAAGAAATGGATAGTTTGGTAGGACCCCAGCAAGGGATGGACATTGCCTATTCGAGACAGATACATCCTTGCAACTTGTCTGATCGTGCGAGTGATGAGGCAGAGACAGTATGGGTACAGCTGCCACGTCCATGGCAAGGGTCTGGATTGGTCGAGAGTCCAAGCCTTGAGACAAGGGGCGTTTGAAACGTGGGGAGCGACAAGGCTGAGGATCTCGGATGCCCGGGAACTTGAAACCTGACGCGCAAACCGTTGCAACGACAAGTCTGGTCCTTTCTTGCCAAATACTCTAGTCCTATGAGGAGGGCTAACGGCAGTATTGGGACATTGGCGCACCGTTACAGCGGCTTGACTCCGTGCTAGTGATCATCATTGTAGTCGTCATAATGTGTAGGGCAAAAGGCGCGAGGCGATTTTCGTGATAACTAAGTTTTGCTGCATCGCTAATGGGTATCTCGTGTCTCGTCAAGAAATTCTGTTGTACATGATGTTACAATTCGTGGCCAATCAGTCGCCACCGAGTCTGCGGCCAGCGCCTCTACCGCCCCAACTACCTGTGAAGCCGCTGGTCCAGCCACGACTCTGTTGTGGAGGGACAGGCGGTCCAGGTCTAAAGGCACTGCCGTATGCTCTATGAGTGAAGGCACTTCTGTCGGCTCCGAAAAACCGCTTGATCGCCGCCGGAGTTTGAATATAATTCCTTCCGCCTTGGAAGGTCGGGTAAAGCCTTGTGAGGAAAACGTACAGGTGTGCAGCGACAACACCCATGCCTTGTTGCAGCGCTGCCTGTGGGCCACCCATAATCAAGGTGAGCGTGAGCATAGCCCAGGGCAGAAACTCCACCGGGATCTGGACAATGACAAAGTGGGCTCTCTGGCCACGGTTGTCCTGTGCAAAGGTGTAAATAAAAGCGAGGAGTAAGGCTTGGGTGAAGATGACGCCTCCCAACAGTAAGCCTCCAGTCGCCTGTGATAGAGTCAGTAAGTCGAACTCTCCAGGCACGAAATTGGTGATTTCGTCAAAACAGTATATATATCTGTCGATGTGGTTTTGGAATGTAGGAGGCATAAACCGCCATGCGCAAATTGATGTATCACGAACAGCTTTCTCAATACAGCCCCCACCATGCCTGCACCACATACAGTCCTTTTGACAGATTGCGAATGATGGATCTGTATGCGCCGCAGGGGTAATCTCCCTCGTTTCCAGGAACCGCTTCAGCTAGGAGAGCGCTGGGCGGGCAGATATGCGAGGTGTAATAGTAGACGACAAAGCAGGTGGGAGGGTCGGGTATGCACAACAAGAAACGCTTACCAGGATGATGATAGAAACAAAGGCAACGTAAATGAAGAAGTCTCCTGGTTGACTGAACCGTGGGGAGTTGAGTTCCAGCCCAGAAGCGTAAGTCCACACTTCACACTGTTAGAACAGAGCCATATCTCTCAAGAAGAGACACAGTGGCTTACTGAAATAAAGGTCGAAGACGAAAGAGAAGCCGCCTCCAGTCAAGATGAAAGAAGAAAGCAAGCGCCAGAGCTCAGGGGGGAACTTGAAGACAAACGACGGGTGGAATATGATCCACATGGGACTGAGGAGACCTGAGTGTACAAGAGCAGACTCTACAAACATGGCAGCCACAATGGTCCTGGGAATCAGGTCAGCATAACAAGCTTTGCAGAAGAAGGGATGAATGAGAAGGAGTACTAACCTGGTGACTGGAGGGGCACTCCAAAACCTGTCCATGATATCGACGCCAGTACTCATCCAGCGAGTAGCATCAAGACATCAAGAGAGATAAATCCCAAGACTGCAAGCAGCAGTAATAAATAGCTGGGAATGTTGACACTGTGTTCAACTACGACAGCTCGACCTGGAGTTTTGCGTTGGAGAACTTCAAAAGAAAACGGTGGACAAAATAGAACATGCTGCGCTATCACCGAAGGAGACAAGATGCCAAGGGCGGTAGAGACTAGGACCAATGCAGACTAGTGGCCAAATTCACGCAGCTCCGCACGAGACTCGCTGAAAATGAACTTTTTCCAACCATCGCATTTCACGGCGATTGATTGCATCTGCCTTTGCCGCGGGACCTTGTATTCGCTATATTGCGGCAGCTTTACACGCGTACCCGATATCAAAAGCCTCCAGCTAGGTGTTCTCATCCAGAGTTGCACCCAGGACCGCTCTGCGACTGGAAAAGAGTCGGGCAATACCATCATCCGCCGGCCGCCTCCAATTCCACCCGACGACAATATCTGATCGCCAAAGATGGCGCAGGTCCAGAAGATCGAGCAGGGCGATTTCAGCATCAAGCCTGAAAATTCCACGCCTGCCATCCCTACCTCGGAGTGGCCTCTGCTGCTCAAGAACTACGATAAATGTGGGTGTTTGAACGAACGTCTAGTTCAGCCGGTAGCAAAACAGCTAATTGCTTTTCTGTCAAACAGTACTCGTCCGAACTGGTCACTTCACTCCTATCCCTTGTGGCTGCACGCCGCTGAAGCGCGACATCAAATCCTACATCTCGTCCGGCGTGATCAACCTTGACAAGCCCTCGAACCCATCCAGTCACGAAGTCGTTGCGTGGGTCAAGCGCATTCTCCGAGTAGAGAAGACCGGACATAGCGGCACACTCGACCCCAAGGTGACAGGATGTTTGATTGTGTGCATCGACCGAGCCACGCGGTTGGTGAAATCCCAGCAAGGTGCTGGAAAGGAATACGTCTGCGTCATCCGATTACACGACCGGTTACCAGGAGGCGAGGCCCAGTTTGCGCGAGCCCTGGAGACCTTGACCGGTGCTTTGTTCCAGCGACCTCCGTTGATTTCGGCCGTCAAGCGACAACTCCGTATCCGAACGATCCACGAGAGCAAGCTGTATGAATTCGACAACGACCGTCACCTCGGCGTGTTCTGGGTCAGCTGTGAAGCCGGAACCTACATCCGAACGCTGTGCGTGCATCTCGGCCTGCTTTTGGGAGTCGGCGCACACATGCAAGAATTGCGGAGAGTACGAAGCGGAGCCATGGACGAATCCAAGGGCATGGTCACTTTGCACGACGTCCTCGACGCTCAGTGGATGATGGACAACAACCGAGACGAGTCGTACCTGCGGAAAGTCATTTCGCCCCTCGAGAGCCTGCTCACCACGTACAAGAGGATCGTCGTCAAGGACAGCGCCGTCAACGCCGTCTGCTACGGTGCCAAACTGATGATTCCCGGTCTCCTCCGCTTCGAGGCCGGCATCGAAGTCCACGAAGAAGTCGTCCTGATGACCACCAAGGGCGAAGCCATCGCCATCGGTATCGCGCAGATGTCCACCGTCGAGCTTTCGACGTGCGACCACGGTGTCGTCGCCAAGGTCAAGAGATGTATTATGGAAAGAGACTTGTATCCTCGCCGATGGGGCATGGGTCCTGTGGCACTGGAGAAGAAGAAGTTGAAGTCTGATGGGAAACTCGATGTAAGTGTTCTGGTTTGGCCTTAACCTCCTCCACAACGGTAATACTAACCATCCCGTCTTCGTTGCAGAAATATGGCCGTCCCAACGAAGCCACCCCGGCCAAATGGCAAGAGCAATACACCGACTACAACGCACCACTCACAGCCGAAGGCACCGCTGCCGCCCCGGTCCAGGAAAAGACCTCGCAGTCTGATGTCCTGGCCGCTCCGCCCGTAGCCCCGAACGGCGAGACAGCCGAGTCCATGGACCTGGACACCAGCACCGCAGCCGCGACTACCAACGGCGACGCTCCTGCTGCTGAGGGCCCCAAGGACGCCAAGGAGAAGGACAAGAAGCGCAAGAAGCACGACGGGGAGACGCCCGAAGAGCGCGCCGAGCGGAAACGGAGGAAGAAGGAAAAGAAGGAGAAGAAGGAGAAGCGCAAGAGCGCCGCCAGCAAGGCCGACGACAGCGATGACAGCGACTAAGCGCTGCCCTGTCCGTCTCGTATCATGTGTTTTTGTGTGCTTGTCTTTTCTACGGTTGCTGGTGTAAAAGGATATCTGTGTTTGTTGGTGTGCAAGTAGTAGTACTATTATCTCCCTTAGTATGAGCTGGTTTGGCTTTGGCTACGGATGTGGATATGGACATGGAAAATGAATTTCGAATTGAAATTGAGATTCTCAGATCAATAAAAATTGGAAATCTCCGCTGTTGTTGCTGCTGCACTGAAAGTGCCTCCATCGGGCCTCAACTGCCATGCAATAATACGATAGGCCAACCCGGCGCCCAAATCATGCCATAGCATTTCGTGAAACGTAGGGTCAAAGGATAAAAAAAGGTAGAGATCTTCAAGAAAACAGGCAAGCTGAAACACCACATGACATTTCTCAACCCTCAGAAGCGCCATAACAACGCTCGTCATGTCATGTCATACTAGTAGTATATGGAATATGTGAAGAGAAATATCAATTATGGTCAATAAAATATCAAAACAGCATCCCGTCCTGCACAGGTACATATAATATGCTTCGTGTGGTCGCTCAGGGCACTCATTAGCTGGTCTTCTGTTCAAGCCTGTCCTGGAACTGTGGGTGCAACTCCGAAGTGAAGTACCCAAGACCAACATACTGCTGACCGGCTGAGGCAGGCCAGAGGCTCTGATTGTAGGTTGGGAAAATGGACCACTGTGGTTGATGAAACCCGTACCCGCCTTCCGCTCGTACCCAACAAGTACAGACCTTCCAGATGCTTGCATGCAACAGGCGTAAATAAACGGGACAGCGAGTGAACAGGCAGAAGTCGCTTTTGCGGCTGTAAAGAATGCAGAATCGAGTCGTCAGACGTGGCGTGATAGGAACGACAGGCCAAGGACCGGTCTTTCCAGGTAAGAGAAGATTGCCTGCCAGGAATCTCACATAGAATCAATCGAATGCCGCATGAATCGGCCTCTCGTGATCACACGTGTATCCTTCCGAGTGTCGAAGATTGTAATGCAATATCTGAGCCAAACCTGGTCTTTGCGCTCACTTTTGGGAGAAATCGCTTCATTAGAGTCGTACTCGTGACCGGTAGCACGAGTGGGTGCGTCGAGTCGTATAGTATCCTTGTGGGCAGAACGGACATACATAAGGCGAACCGTAGCGCCTCGCAAACGGAAAATGGGGTACAAGGGCTAATAACCCTCCTCGCCGGCTTTGCACACTTTAATCTCTCTGCCCCATTCCGACTTCAGGACTTGCGAGGCGGTGATGCGACGGCTAGGATTGGGATCGAGGATGGAATAGATGACATTTCGACAGCGCGCCTGTTGTTGCATCCCGTTAGTGTTGTCTCCTAGCAATCATAGAAGTGCACTTACCCTGTGTAAAGTCTCGATCGGGGCGTACCCGTCTTCGTCTCTTCGGCCTTCTAGATACCGTTCGTAGAACTCGTCTTCCTCTTTACGGGCGACTCTCCAAAGATGCCGTCCGGTCCGCATGGCCATGTAGATGACTCCGCAAGCCCAGACATCGACAGCTCGAGGATCGAATTCACCCCCTTGGTATTCTTCTGGAGCGATATAAGGAGCACTGCCGCAGAGGCCGGCTGTCATGTGGGCCTCTTTCTCCCAAGCCATCCGAAAACACTCGCCATTCCCAAAGTCGGTAATTTTCAGTGCACCATGGGTGGTCAACAGAAGATTTTCGGGTTTGAGGTCTCGATGCGCCACGCCCATTTCGTGCATGTATTCGACACCGCGCATTAGCTGCTTGAAGAAGCAGTCGGCTTCGGCCACCTGAAGAGTACCGGCGGCCAGGATAAGGGTGTAGAGGTCTCCGCCAGCGCAATATTCCATCACTTCGCAGTAATCGCCCTTGGCGTCTTGAAGAAGGTCAAGCGTGTGAATGACGTTAGGATGCCGGAGGGAGGACGAGATGCAAAACTCGCTGGTCAGGCGTTTCTGATATTTCTTTGAGGTTTCTTGTGGGCGACGCCGAAACTCCTTGACAGCGTAAAGTAGTTCTCCGCCAGTCGAGTTGGGATCGGGTTTGTGTGATATTCTGACAATGCCGAACGCGCCTCGACCGACGATTTCCTGACACTTGCCATATTTCTCGACCAGATTTGCTGACGCATTGGGACCACCCTTCTTTTCACTGGCCAGGCTGTCTCGTTCGGACCTCAGCTGATCAACCCACGATGACATGAGCGAGAGCTGCTGGTCACCACCATCTTGATCTCTTTTCTTACCGCCGCCGAGGAAATCGCGGAGCATGTCGGATAACTTCTCCTGCCGCTTCGCCGACTTGAGATGATGTGTGTGAGAGCCATCTTCTGCCATTTCAAAGCGCTTGTAGGTAGCATAGGTCCCGTCGGATTGAACTTCGCCTTTGTTTTTCTCCTTGGCAACTCCCAGTATGGTCATTTTCCTGCCGTCCTTTTGGTCGGCAGAAGATTGTCTGCCTGGCGCAGGCCTAGACGGGTTACCGTTGGCGTTCTCAGGACGAGCATCGGGAGAGGCCTCTTTCGACACTTCTCTGGAAGTGATGACATCCTTCTGGCTCTGGTCCTGCCGAGAGAACATTCGGGTGAGACGAGACGTCATTTTGGGCTTCTTTGCAGGCGCAGCCGGTTGCACAGACGAGGGGGCAGCGGTGGACACGGCGGCGCCATTCACCGAAAGGCGACCCGTGTCCTCCGCCAGTCGTGTTACCGAAGCTGCATCATCCTGTGAACCTGTCGAACGAGCTACCGAAGGCGAGGGCGATGTGATTTGGGTAGGGGTGTCTGAGCGATTCATGTGAATGGCGGGAAGAGGCGGGGGGTATGGGAGTTGGGCAAGCAGCCCCTGGGGTATCTCTAGACAACTAGTGGCGGTAGATACGGTATGGTGTCTTGTGGAACAGTGCAGGGGAGATTGGTAGAGAGCGATGCTGCAGGATATGTAGAGCGCGTAGGTGGTGATTTTATTCTTTGTATCCTCCTAGAATCTCGGAGGGCTTTTGGTGTTGTTTGGCAGGAGGAAGAGGAACGTGCTGCTAAGGATAGCTTAGGTGTGGCAAGGAGATAAAATTGGCCAGAATCTGGGGAGTGCGAGGTGTGTGTGCGGTAAATCGTGGAAGGCGGCGCGGATGGCTTATGCAGTGCAGTGATGGAATCTGGTTCGTAAGGGATTTGCGATCAAGAGGCACCGAGTTTGCTGGACCTTTTTGGAAGCACGAGTTGGCACTGCTACTGGTAGTGGTGCTGGAGTGCCAGTGCCGAGGGGCAGGGGACAGAGGACAGGGGCCCGAGGGCGGCGGACGACGGGCGGTGGCAGTGCGTTTGTGTTGGTTGGAGTTCCAAGTTGTGGTGGTCGTGGCGGTTCAAGATGTGTGGGAGGACTCAGATGACAGGCGGTGGAAGAGGGTCTGCAAGCTTTTCTCTTGTGGCTTGGGCTTCCCGCGTCGTGGTTCGGTGGCAGCGACACAGTCAGGGCTGAGTTTGGGTGTGAGTACTTTGTAATAATGCTGAGCAGGTCAGCCCGTCGTGGATAGATGCAGTGCAGCTGAGGATCGATGGCGATGGCTCGATGGCCTGGTGACGATGCTACTGGACTCGATTGACGAGTGGTAGTGGTAGTAGAGGGATGCTGTAGGGCCAGACGAGATGGCAGTCCAATTACTGTAATGCCCGCAGGTTGTGGGCGCAGGAAATCACAGGCACGCGGCGGTGGGAATCGCGATGCTTTCGAGATGCTGACCAATCTTACTCGAGGTGTGCCAGTGACGCCAGCAGCTCAAGGTGCCCTTGGCCGACCGTCGGATGATGTCCTGCAACTTCAACCTGGCACTTTCATTCGAGGAGATTCGAGAAGCTGACGAAAGCACACTGCACACTGTCGGAGGATGATGATTGTGAGTGTCGAACGGCACGGCACGGTAGTGCTTGGTGCTGCAAGTGTTCGTTTTGGTCTACGATCAGCTCAAGCTTACTCCCGCGAATGCTGCTCTGAAAGTTATGGGCTGCGTTATGGGTGGGTGGATGGTTGAAGTATCGGCTGAGGGAGTTGGAGTCGAAACGGTCAGTGAACTTGAGGTGCAGTGCAGCTGATGATGGCAGACTTCGTGCGGTGTCAGGTACCCGATATCTACGGGCACTGTGCGGCCATGACACCCGTTGTTTGTAAGTTGCTGACTATCCCAAAGCACTATACCCTGATTGATGCAGTACTTGTCTGAGCGCACTGCGAGAATAGCAGCATATAACGACCACAGCACCATAAATCAAGTCAGATATATGCCTGAGATTGAGCCAGTGCTGCCTGTGGTCATGGTGGTGACGGCCGCAGTCTCCGTCTCACTGTCAGAGATCCGTCGGTGACCCAGTCCACAGTAACTGCAGTGGATGCAATAGTGAGCAATAATCCATGGTAGATTCCTTAGGTGGTGGTTGGAAGCTAAACAAGAACAATAATAGGCGCTGTCACTGTCTAGAGCCGCCTATGAGAAGCCTATAAGACCCCAAGCGGTGAGGACAGGACTGTGGCATATTATGCGCAGAACAACAAAGATTGGGCTTACATTTGTGTCGTTCATGTTATCTGTCTCCTTTCTTGAGCCAACTCTTGGAGCAATAGTTGGATATTGTAGAGTTAGAGACGACCTTGGCTGGCGTTTGTCTAAGCAGTCTCTTATTAATATTCTGATGATTCCAAAGGTAGGGGAGGTAATAGCAGGAGAGTTCACACACACACACACACACACACACACATATATATATATATATATCTGATACACGAACGCCTTGCGTCTAACACTATGCCTGGACTGCACCGCCCTGCATATTGCTCACCTCAATATCCTGGACAGCGCAATATACTGGTACAGTACCTATGTCAACGACGGCAGATTATCTACAAACAGTTCAATTTGTGCGGTGAACACTGCAGCTTCGACCTCGTCCACCGTCCCCATTTCCACTACTGTCTGCTGCAAGTTCCTTAGGTAGGTGCCAGCCATCCGGACTATTCCAGCACACCGCTTCCTCAATCGCCGGATGCCCCATCAGCTTGATTGTAGTGCATGCTGCACTGTGCTGTATGCGCTGTTCAATGCCCCCTCAGGGACACCAGCTCTAGCATCGAACGGTGCCAGTGCCTTCGCCGACATGGAAGCATGTGCTTTTCCATCGTCGACTGTTGATGACGACTAACCCCCCTGGAGCACGGCCAAAGTTACACGGCATTCAGATGCCTGCATGAATACGCGCATCAGGTGTGTAACAAAGGCATGACTGGGTGCCGGGTGCGATATAGGCCAAGAGAAACTGGCTCGCAGCGTCATCATCATCACCGCATGCCCATTTACCGACAGCTACATATCCTCGATTCAACACGGTACTCGTGTCGGCCCTCAGCAGATCGTCGACCAGCATGCTTGTTCGATTCGGTTATCCTCCGTCCTGCTCCGCTTAAGTGTTGCTGCGCCAAAGAGAGCCATTCCTCCGCGTTGGAGGAGGGCCGTAGAAGTCAATGTTTGGCAACGGATTCATGTCTGTCGCGATTTCCCGGACCTGTCCTGAGGATCTGCCGGCACCAGATGCCACATCAGAGATACTTCATCGGTAAGACATCTTCGCGACCATCCATTTGCTTACACTTCCTATCAACCCGCTGCAGGTTACCGATGCAGTGGCGAGGGTGCCAGGGGCCGAGCTTCCACGCTCGAACATGGCATGGTTGACAACTTGACACTATGGCCGGTTGTGCGACGTCTCTAGTCCAGACCCCCTGGCCCAAGCTGCTGTATCGGTGCCACCGCTGATTGCCGGATATGCATCATGCTCGATACAATATTGTCTTTCGAGCCTTTATAACCACTCGATGGAGCACGAGTGACGGGATATTTGCCCAAAGCCACGAACTTCATGGTCTGAAATGGACTACTTCTTTCGGTTGGGCATTGTGCAGACGGGAAGTTGCCGTTGCCAGGCAAGCAGGGTGAGCGTCGGCGATATTCTTCCAGCCTCGTGGCATGTGAAAAACGGGATTGATTCCAATGCAAATGCCATGAACTGTGGATGAGTCAGTGTCACGCCGGGTCTCGAGTACTGTCCTTCCGCTGTGCTTCAGATCACACCCTGAGCCGTGTTCGTCAATATCTGCGCTGGCGGCTGGCAGAATATGTGACAAGATATGATTACTCGTTAGGGGTTGAGCGAGGAGCAATTTGGATGCCCATGCATGAACATGATAATCACATGGTCCTCAATTTCAAGCTAGGGATGAGTTTGCTTTACGGCGGCTGTCGCTCGTAAGTACAGGTAGAAGATTCAGTAAAGGCGTGCGACAGAGGAGCACTCAGAAGAAACCAAATATTGGAATCAGTGGCCGCTTTCTCACGAAGTGTTATACTCTAATCCTATATATCCAACACCGGCTGCACGGCCATTGATTCAAAATGTTGCTAGACAAGAATGGGCTTCAGGCGTCGAACAGAGTTCATCAAAATATTTGCAAATTAGACAAACGCTGTCCCCACCTACTATATCCTATGGGCGGGCTAAGAAAATGAACATAGAGTACTCCGCGGTAACAAAAGCAATATTTACGTTGTGGATAACAAGATTTCTGTAGCTATTGTACTATACACAATACTGACACAACAGTCGCCCAGCGATTATCCTGAGAAGTCTCTATTGTTCCATTGTAATGAGCAAGTGAAGTTGAACTGAGAAGACACTCAATAGTCAATAGAGAAGATGAATAGTAAAGCAGTAGGGGGCTAAAGCGGGCCAGTCTGTCACCAACCCTATCAATCTGTGCTCACACATTCCGCCGCTATAAGGATTTCACGTGACCTCATTCGGATTAACTCTTTCTCTTTTGTGTCTACGTCATCAACCATGGAACAACGTTTGACCGAAGCCTGGGCGGTGCGGCAGCAGTGGCTGCAGTACCTGGAGAGGTACAACCCCTTCGAGGCGAGCACCAACGGCGCCATCAACACCCTCTTTATCCTCCTAAACGTTGTCGAATCAGGCCCAACTATCCTCGAGAACGCCGCCGACTACAACGCGAGGATCGAGCTCTGCCACCGTCTGTTCCGGAACCAGCGAAATGTCGTGGGCAGGCTTCAAGAAGAATGTGAACCGCGCAACGACGCAGGTCATGATGAAGACTGGTAAGGCACCCTAAGATCGTCATTCACTTTGCCTTTGCTTTAGCACTAACTTCTTCATCACTTAGGCCACGTCGAGCGGACGAACGACCGAGACTACGAAGTCGAAGAGAGGTGGGCTTGACCAACCGATCTGACCCGGTAACCTCATATACTGACTTGGATTGGCAGGCGATACAGAACCATGGAATCAGCAGCGAATCGATTGCAGAAAGAAGCGAAGGGGTACCTCGACAGCCTACGGGGTAAGTACATATCGGGTGCAGTCCACATCAAACTGGCACAATTCCACTAACACCCGATCTATCCAGCAATGACCGCATCGCAAATGAGGATAGCCGAGACAATCGACGCATTCTACGGAGACGCGGGCACCAGAGATGGTGTCTCTCGATCTTACAAGCAGGCAGTAGAGGACCTGGATGCAGAGACGATCAAAGCCCTGGACGGGCCATACAGGTAGAACCGCCCTCGAGAGGTATGCGGCCGACCAAGCGAAACTGACCGTCTTATTTCACAGAGCGACAGTCCTGGAGCCGATCAGCCGGTTCTGCGCGTACTTCCCGGACATCAACGAATGCATCAAGAAACGCAACAACAAGCTCCTCGACTACGATTCCATGCGGTCCAAGGTCAAGAGACTGGTGGAGAAACCAGACAAAGACGTAACGAAACTGCCGCGAGCAGAGAAAGAGGCCGAAATGGCGAAACAAGCTTACGAGCAACTGAACGAGCAACTACTCGACGAACTACCTCAACTCATCGACATGCGAGTCCCATATTTGGACCCCAGTTTTGAAGCTCTTGTCAAGATCCAACTGAGATTTTGCGCCGAAGCATACAGTCGAATGGCCCAAGTTCAGCAATATTTGGACCCTGACACAAGAGAACAATACGCCAGGGGTGACTTGGACAATCGTGTCGAACAGGTACTCTCCGAGATTAGAGACCTCACTATTGCTGGCACGGTCTGAACGACGTTGCTCTTCTTATCAGTTGTTGCTTTTTCCGATTCCCCCCTTTTCGCCTTACTTCACTTTTACACTTGCTCACACTTTTTTCTTTCCGGTGGAGTACCATGATCAACAAACATGCGCACATGGGGAGACATGCATTCAACGAGACGCCAATTGGCTGGATGAAGGATGGTTGCTTGGTGCTGAACTTGGAGTGTCATGACGTGCTCTACAGATTACGCATAGCGTCGGCGTCGTCAAGGCGGCGGAGGAGCTAGAATAGGTAGTCCAGCTCGCACTGGGAGAGAGGGTCACAAGAAGACCCCGAATGAACAGACATCGGAAAGAACAATTGGACTGCATTCAATGCTTTAGCACTGCTTATTTTCTTTGCCTGGTTTGTGACATGAAGACTCGACAATGCGAAGGGGAGATGCCCCAGTATTACAGCCTTTCCTAGTGTTTTTTGACTGGGAGCGTTTATTGAAACCTGCCTCATGTCGCAGAAATTGAGACTGGCTCGAGAAACGGCACAGGTTACTAGTACAGCTCTTGTTCGATACCTGAGCCCGCGCACAGCTACTAATACTAGGTGGTACTCGAAGTGGACAAATGTACAGCTGACCGAATTCCTTTTATGACAAGCTATTCTGTTTCTTTTGTTTAGCGAGGTATAACCAGGATTTTGACTCATTGTGTATATAACAAACTTAAATCGCTCCCAACTCCTTCAACTTGGCAATCAAGCCATCAACATCCTCGACCTTGCCACCACCCTGTCTCACGGGCGGCTCCTCGACCTTGAGGGTCTTGAGGCGAGGCTTCGCATCGACGCCATAGTCAGCCAGGGACTTCTTCTCGAGCTTCTTCTTCTTCGCTTTCATGATATTGGGCAAGCTGGCATAGCGGGGCTCGTTTAGTCTCAGATCGGTAGTGATGATCATGGGAAGTTTGGCGCGCAGGGTCTCGACACCACCATCGACCTCGCGCGTGACTGTGACCTCGTCATCCTTGATCTCGACCTTGCTCGCCTGCGTGGCCTGGGGCCAGTTCAGCAGGCCCGCGAGCATCTGACCCGTCTGGCCGGAGTCGTCGTCGATGGCCTGCTTCCCCAAAATAATCAGGTTGGATTTTTCTTGTTCAGCGATGGCCTTGAGCAGCTTGGCCACCCCCAACGGCTCCAGCGGCTTGTCCTCGGGCACGTCGACGTGGATGGAGCGGTCGGCGCCCATGGCCATGGCCGTCCGCAGCGTGTCGGAGCACTTTGCCGGCCCTGCGCTCACCGCCAGAATCTCTTCAACGGGTTGCTTGCGTTCGCGGAGTCGGACCGCTTCCTCGATCGAAAGTTCGTCGAACGGATTCAGCGAGTGTTTGACCCCCGAGGTTTCGACGCCGGTCTTGTCTGACTTGACGCGCGGTTTGACCTGCCAGAATTGAGATCTCGTTGTCAGTAAACCGTGCCCCCGTGTCCTACTAGTAGCTTGTACCAGCCAGGCCAGCTATACAGGACTAGTAGTATATTATAGCCGGTTGCTGCTGGGTTGCAGAATGGAATAGAAATTCGAACTTACAGCGTAGTCAATGACTCGCTTCACCGGGACAAGAATCCTCAGCTTGTTAGACATGGTTCCTTTGCTTTGCTTTGCTTGTGGTGCCCGACAACAGTAGCCTCGATGTACAGCCAAAATATCTATCCCCCAGTCCCTCAGCTCAATGTACTGGTGCTGTAGTCCAACCAAGAGTGACGGTGACAGTGATGGCGAAGCCTCGGCAGGACAGGAGGAAGTAAAGCTTCTGTTCAAGATAGTAGTTGCTTGTGCGAGGTAGCAGCAGCCGTTATATGGCGCTTTGGAATGAATATATGAACAACTTTGGCCTGGGCTTCACCTTGGTTGCAAACTCGCACTGCGTGGTGCAGTACTTTGTGTATGGTCTGGGGAAGAAGCACTGCACTGGCAGCACCGTAATCGGAACCAGTCTCCCGGCCGTGGTCGGTTCCGAATCTAAGCGATCATCGACCGCAACAGTCTCGGACATCTCTCGCGGGGTCCTCCTTCCCTCGGTCAACAGATTATCACGTGCTGTTGCTCAGCTCCGCAAGTGTGATATTATGTAAGCCCATTGTTTTCACGTGCACTGCACTGCACTGCCCTGCACGTGCGCCGCATCAGTCTTGGCAAACGCCAAGCCCGCACGCAAAATCTGAGGACGCTGCCCACTCGCCCTGGCGCAGGGTACCTGTATGTAACTGATGCTTTTCGCCTCTACTTGAACCTCACCCACCATCAACAACTTGAAGTCTCGCCATTCGAAACGAACCAGTTCGTCAAGATGCCGGTACGTCTGTCGCAAAACGCGTTGCCTCTCAAACTCATACTCAGCACCGCGACCTTGTCGAGTCTCCCATCGCAACCGCTCCCGTGGGGGTTGTGGTCAGATCCTTCGAAAGTCGTCGACTGGAGAAATAATTTTGATCAGCCAGCACCCCTGCGACATGGGCGGTCCAACCTTCTGAGATCGAGCAAAAAGAAGACGAACAATGAGCATTCAGCTAACTAGATACCATTCAAACAGAGCCACAAGTCTTTCCGTACCAAGGTCAAGCTGGCCAAGGCCCAGAAGCAGAACCGACCGATTCCGCAATGGATCCGATTGAGAACCGGCAACACCATCAGGTCAGAAGATACTTCCCGCTTTCCAAACACTAGAGAAATACTATACGCAACACGAGATGATTCTGGCATACAACATTTGGAGGCTTCGAGTTACTGACAGTTGGATCACAATTTACAGATACAATGCCAAGAGGAGGCACTGGCGCAAGACTAGACTCGGAATCTAGATGCATCTCATCTCAACCCATCCTGTTCGATGCGACGACAAGACACTCTCCTCACAACTCCCACCACCCAATCCCGAAAGTCAATGATTATCGCTATCATCGCCTTACCACTCGGTCTTGTGGAGGGGTAGGAATGGACGCGTTGCAATGGCTGAAAGGAAGTTTGTGATTGCTGGTCGCTAGGTGTTATCGAGCAGGAAAGCTGGAATGGTGGGCAGGAATCGAGGCGCGGATGACATGAAACGAATGCCGATTCATTTTTCTTCAGTTCCGATTCCTGAATACTCTCCAAAAATGGGATCCTTGATTGTGAGCGGAAGAGCATCTGTTACCGTAACTCACTGCCGCGAGAATCAATCAGTACGAAAAGGAGCAGCAATATTCCAAATCCTGAATCATTCACAGAATGTGCTTGTTACGTGCACAGCAAGTTTCCCTGTCAGTTTTTTGGATCTCCAAAATCTGTTCGCTCGCATGACTCCGATTGTTTCACTACTAGTATCTGTGAGTTCTCTGCCGAGACTCGAGACCATGACTGATGTAGGGCCTTCCCTCGTACAATGTGGTCTGCAATCATATAATCATAGCACTGCTCCTCGTGTGGACCGATAGTTTGATTGCTGTTATCGGCCTGCGTCCCGGCGCACAGGATTCGAGTCTTGTCGTATTTGAGCATGCATGCAACTAAAAAGCACTTTCTTGGGCCCAGCAGGATAAATCACTACCAACCGAACTCCATTCCCATAGCCCGTGCTGAGGTCATCATCATTCACCGCAACGCCACACCATGACTGTTTTTGAAGCTACGCATTGTCGGATGTCTTCAGCGGCTGCTGGAAGCGTCAGCATCAAGACCATCCAAGTAATAGGCGAACAACTCACTCTTCGGCCCATTCATTCTCGCGCCTGATCTGGTCTTCTTCCTCCGGAGTGAAGTCGTTTTGAATGTTGAACGTCTTTCGGATTTCTTCTGGCGACTTCCCCTTGATCATGTTGGCCACGGTCTTGCAGCCGACATCTAGTAGGGCCTTGATATCGAGGTAGTTGGCAGCCTAGACTATGTCAGCTCTCCACCTCCTGTTGCTGGGCAGCAGGTGCGACATACTAGAATGATTTCAAAGAGCATCTCTTGGTCGACTTGCATGAACTTTTGGTCCCATTCGTCAATGTCTGTGGATTTCTTGCGAGAGTCCGAGTCATCTTCGTTGGTGGAGGGTGGGTCGTTCTTGTGGTGAGTGCACCATTCGATCACTTTCTTAAGGACTGCGGCGTTGACATTGGGAATAGGAATAGGTTCTTCCATGGCCTCTTCACCGAGATCACCGACCATGTTCTTGATGAGGATCGATCTTTCGGCGACATCCCGATCTGTATTATATTAGTGACCACCGACCAGACAAATGGAAGACTATGGCGATGGCGATGGCGTACCAACGACAATCTCTTCACCGTCAGAACTCGACAGTGTCAACGGCTTGCTGGAAGACATGGCTGCGTCAAGAAGCGGGGTTCGCAGGCGAGAAGTACTAGTATGTGAGAGTCTGTGAAGGTCGGCCTGATCTCAGAAGGATTAGAGACGTGTCCCAGAATGTAGGCGACGGGGTAAAAGTGTAAGAACGAGATGATGGTAGGCACAGAAGGATGAAGTGGTGGTAAAGGATAAGGTACGTCGCAGAGAGTTGGTAGTGGCTGAGGACCAGGCCGGCGGCAACTCAAGCTGAGAGCAGCGCACTGGCTTGGCAGAGTCAAGTCGTTCCAGCCTTCAGGTTCACGCCCGCATCGGCCCTTCCTCCACTACTGATAGTATGTCATGTCTGCAGCGAGTTTCTTTCTGCAGGTACAAACAACGCAACAGGCGGCTAGAGAGTAGAGCCACTTACCTGGCTTGTTTAACGGCAGGTTTATGCTCTGGTAACGGCGGCGATCGGGTTGAAGGGAGGGAACTTCTTCCAGTAGAGGTTTGACGTCGTCTTTTATGTCTGTAAACAGGAGCAACAGTGAAATAGGTAGATAATTTGGCCCTTGGCAGTTGGCAGCTTCTTCTGTGAAGTACTAACACACCGGCGACAGAATAGGCAACAATACAGCCTTATACAACAATGAAATTCACCTTATAGAACTTGAATGTCATTACCAGGCTGCCTCCCCATTGTCCCTCTCCCGCAACCAGCCACATTTCGCCCTACAGGTCCAGCACGTGATGTGGCGCCAACTGTTACCGCTTGCGACTCGCGCAGCTCCACTTCCCGGATTCTGCAGTGGAAGAAGGTTCACAGGAAGTGACGCGGCGCAGGTGACAATCAATCTATTCAAGTTGTATAACAAATATATCAACATCGCTATCTGGCGCCCAGTCTCCGTCCTTCTTCACTGGCTACAGGACAGCACTCCTCCCTTATCTGCCTCTCCATTTGCTCAAACACAGACGGAGACTTCCGACACTCCTTTGGCCTTCACCATCATTTATCCATCCATCGTTTGCGCACTTGACTCGGCACGCGTCCGAAACGCGCTCGACTCACCATTCTGTGGCCTACGATTGAGAATGAGCCTGAAAGAGCCAGCCCTATCTGTTTTGAGGGCAATGACAGAGCCGAAGTCCTATCCTTCGCGGTGAATGAGACAAGGATGTGGCGGCTTGTATACCTGGTCCTGTTCTTTGTCCGCATCTACTTTGCGCTCTCTCCGAGTTATCTTCACCCGGACGAGATCTTTCAGGGTCCGGAACCGATTGCTGGTATTGCGCGGATTGTCCTTCAGCGATGAACGTGTATTGACTGGTCCGTAGGCTATACCTTTTCTTATCCCACCCAGCATACGTGGGAATGGACGTCCTCCCACCCCATCCGCAGTGTCTTCCCTCTCTGGCCTGTTTATGGCCTGCCGATGGTTTTGTTGAAGTGGATCGGGGCGCAAGATGAAGATGGCCTCGTCAGCCCTGCGGCGATATACTATACCTTGCGCCTCGTCATGTTCATGCTCAGCTTTGTGCTCGAAGATTGGGCAGTTCATGATTTGGTCCGGTCTCCGCGCCATAGGAAACAGGCGGTCCTCCTAGTCACATCATCGTATGTGACGTGGACCTTTCAAAGTCACACCTTTTCAAATTCTGTCGAGACTCTGCTTGTCCTATGGAGTCTGATTGTTTTAGAGCGGATCGTGAGTGAGAATGTAGGTCCCATGCTTACCCTC
The DNA here is from genome assembly GCF_000230625.1 of Exophiala dermatitidis NIH/UT8656. Taxonomy (NCBI): domain Eukaryota; kingdom Fungi; phylum Ascomycota; class Eurotiomycetes; order Chaetothyriales; family Herpotrichiellaceae; genus Exophiala; species Exophiala dermatitidis. The sequence continues at coordinate 2,119,264 of NW_008751649.1, read as the reverse complement.
AATGTCAATTGATCGATAGACTAATGTCAGTGACAGAAGCGATCAGCCATTGCCTCCAGCGTTGTGTTAGGCTTCCTCGTTGTATTCGGAACCTTTAACAGAATTACTTTTCCCGCTTTTCTCGTGATACCCGGCATACAGTTGTTGCCACACTTTTGGAACAGGTGAGGCTCCGAATAAGCCTGACCAAGGCTACCGAGAATTGCTACCACGATACTAATGCCCTCTATAGACCCTTTTGCTTTCTTGCCATGGCCCTCTCAGGGCTCTTTTGGACCCTGGTAGCCGTCATCGTTGACACGGCATACTTTTCTGGACCTGCCGCCACCAAGTCGTTTGGTGCTTTGTACCACCACGTCCGGCACGCTCCTGTTTTAACACCACTAAACAACCTACTGTACAATACTCAAACGGCCAACCTGGCACAACATGGCATCCATCCGCACTACCAACACCTTGTTGCCAATCTACCACAACTTCTCGGGCCGGCCCTTGTGGTTCTCATTGCTTCCGCCTACCCTTTCAACCTCCGCATCCTCAAAACGATGCTAAGCAACACCCGCTTGTCCTCTGCGCTCACGGGGACGTTGGTATTGAGCATCATTCCGCATCAGGAACCACGCTTCTTGCTCCCGACCGTGCCCTTACTCCTCAGCTGCATCCGTCTCCCTACCTCTCAGAAGTGGCGCAGAATCTTCTTGATCAGCTGGGCTGCGTTCAACATTGCACTCGCGACACTCATGGGAGTCTACCACCAAGGCGGCGTGATACCAATGCAGCTGGACGTGCCGTCTATTGTCGTCCAATCCCTCAACACCACCCACTCCGCCGCTCACAATATCGAAGTCTTTTGGTGGAAGACCTACCCACCCCCAAACTTCCTTCTAGGCAATGAACCCCTGCACCCGGCCACCAACAAATCTCTCAACATCTCGACCGTGCCTCTCATGGGCTTCCCGCAGCGCGAACTCGTCTTCATGTTGATGCAGCACATGCCGACCTGCGACCCGTCGCTGGTCGAACGCCTGGTTTTGCACAAGGAGAAAACCGACGTTTTCGTCGTCGCTCCCTTGGCTGCATGGCGCCTCGAGGGTTACGACCAATACCCGCCCGTGTCCAACTTCAGCTTCTCGGTCTCCTTCGACGTCCCCCCCGCCAGCCTGACCATGACCAATCTCGCGACCTACCGAAAACACGTGAACCTCGACGATATGGACTTCGCCGACGGTGGTGTCATGCCTACGCTGGAAAGGGTGGTGGGCAGACGCGGGCTAGGCATCTGGAGAGTGGACAAGGACTGCCGCCATGTCGTGATCGTTGCCGAGTCCACCCAATGAGCATGGAAATAGTGCCATCCCAGTACAATACTAGTAAACTGATAAGAGAGGTTCTGGCCATCCTTGAGGCTAATGAGCCGGCAGCAGTATGTCTGCCTGTCCTTTTCGTTCATTGAAACTGCGCTATTAATGGTGCTACTGCTGCTGCTGGTCCTCCAGGTGAAACTGTATCTTAGAAACATGCACGATAAACCACGGTGAACAGGCTCTAGTGTGTGGTAATGAATGCTCTAATGGTTAGGTTGTAGAACAGGGAACAAGCTAAAGGTATTGGTTGGCGGTTCTTTCATTCTTGGATCTACAGACTGACCAGCTGAGCTTTGTGTTCAGTTCCACTGCTCGTCCTCGCTGCTCCTGATCGCATGAAAACTTGTTTGTTAAACCATGATAAGCACTGGGCATTGGGCTGTCCTGTCCTCTCCTGTTCGTCCGTTGTCGAACGACATGCTATGTGAAAGGGGATAATGACACAGTGAAAAAGGGGAAGTGGCTGACTGGGCGCGCAGGGCAGGAGAAAACCCGGGTGGAAGATCGGACCCTGCCCACCTAACAACTCGTCATCGTTCTCTGTGAGAAGTCGCTCCTTGAAGCAAGAACCGGGATCCACCATGCTGTGCATTTCGCTTGCTCTCCAGGGCCAATGGCCAAAAAGATGGTGGAAAAAAAGGTTGACGACTATGAATGCCATCATCTGACCTGCCGATTGGTGGAACAACACGCCCGCAATAAGCAAAGCAAGTCCCTTGCCAACCCAGTGCTATTTCCTGGACTGATGCAATGCCCGCGAATGAGACTAGTACTACTCTTCGTCATCCTCGGGCTGCTCGAACAGAAAGTTGGCGGCCAACTCTTCATTCTTGTCACAGGCAAAGTAGGCTTGAATGACCTGATCCCGTGAGAAGCCGAGACCGCAAAGGCGCTCAATTGCATCGCGTTCCTCTGGGGTAACACTGATGGCAGTGGAGCCGGGTGGGAGCGGGCCTCCGTCACCTTCCTGATCCTGCTCGATAGTTAGTAAGGGCCGTGATGACGAGATCGAGCAATCTGAAAATCAAAGGTCATCGTACCTCTGCCAAGAGTTGAAGGAACTGATCCGGGTTCAGACTGATCATTTGGGCGAGTTGAGGGTTACCTTCGGCCACTTGTTGCAGGAAAGGCTCCAACATTGCCGGTTGTTGTTGAACAAGTTGACGGAGCTGTTGGAAGTGAGGGCTATTCCGTAAGAACTCCAGGTTTACCGCTCCTTGACCTCCTGCCCCGGCAGGAATGCCACCAGCTCTCGCTCCGAGGGCAGCCCCAAGACCTGCCGGAAGACCTCCTCCAGTTCCACGTCCCTGTTGGCCAGCCTGTGCCGCAGCTTCGAAAAGATTGATGGGTTCGTCTCCAGAGCTCGTGTTGGTCTCTTGCGCTTGGGTGGGAGCAGCAGCTGCTGCCGCTGCAGCGGGCGGAGATGCGGGCGTGTCCTGCGCACCAGTACCAGCAGCTGGAGTTGCTTGTCGCTGTTGGGCCTGGATGTTTTCTGGGATACCACTAAGAAGATACTCGATGGCACGGTCTGGGTTGAAGTATGCAGCTCGTAGGGCACGCTCAATCTCCGGCCTGCCGAATCCCATGGACTCCATTTCTCGAATAGTCGATTCGTTGCGGTTACCCATAAGAAACGCAGAAGGGTCATTGAAACCGCCCGCTCCAGTGGTATCAGTAGACGGGGCTGCTGTGGCAGACTGTGCGGGAGTAGGGGTCGACGGCTGTTCCGAGGGGGCAGCTGGTGCACTGGCTGGTGGTGCAGCAGGCGCGGCAGGGGTCGAGGATGAGGTAGCCGCAGGCGTTGATGGCTCTTTGGGCTTTGACGCTGCTGCTTTTGGCTGTGTGACGTTAGACGAGAGCGGGAGATGACCATGGCCTGGAAAGACGAACCTTGCTGATCATGCAGACAATAAACCCCTTCTCCTCGATCTTGTAGGACTCAACAGTGTTGGCATCGGCGAGGACCTTGCCTTTGCCAAAGATCAGTATCCTAAGCCACGCATATCATAGCAACCTCATCTTACCAGAGTAGATCAACTTCTGTTGCGAAGCGTCCCATCCTTTCTCGGCAGCGACCTTCTCTTTCACTTGAGCGATCTAAGGGAATGTGTCAGCCGTGAGCAACAACTGGCTAGCCAAGGTGCAACGTCGACGTACAGTGTCAGTAGGCTCCGCCTCGATGGTGAACTTCTGCTGCTTGAGATCCTGTGTTCAGGTTAGTGATTGTCTCAAGGCGCGATATCAGATCGACTGACTCTGAAGGAGAGCTTCATCTTGCCCCGGGACAACGCTCGACCTGGCGTCGCAAGTTCTTAGTTCGATGGGTTGCAGCAAGGCTATCAGTTTGGCTAGGAATAATCCTGATGAAGAAGCGAGGCGACAGTGGCTAACCCGCGAGGTGAAAGTGGTTTGATACGGGAAAAAGTGGTTGCAAGTAAATGCGGCGAATGAGGCGGCGGACTCGTTCAAATGCTGAATGACGACGTTGTGAGCCTGCCTGCGCCGTTCCACTTCGGTTTATTATTATATTCACGACTGACACTGCCCCTGGTTTGCCTTTCACGTGACCGTCATCCTTATTCACCCACATTGACACGTGATGAGTCCTCGTCACACTGTACGGGGTCACAACTAGTGAGAGCAACTCTGAAAGCATTGTTGGTCATTCGAATGTGGCATTTATTCATTATGGACTGGAGTCGCCCGGTCTACTCTTTCTTCTCTTCGGTTTGGGAGGCGCATCCGGAGCAGCACCCACCTTCTCTCCGTTCTTTGCGTCTTTTGGCGCCGAGGTTGGACCAGTAGTTATGGGAGGTACAGCAGACGGCGCTCGAGACTGGCCCGGGGTGCCGACGTTTGACGGTGCTGCCAGACCCTTTGCATGACCGTTTGTAAGGTCCTTTTGCCTGGAGAACCTAAAATGACCTGGCTCACCCACCAAGGGCACCTCATCCATGTACTCCTTCCCATACTGCAAAGTCATTCGTAAAGCATCCCATACGGTCCTTGCCTCACCGTTGCTATCCTCGTGCGGCTGCACAGGACCTCCTGTTGGCTTTTCGGAACTCGAGGCTTGACTCGTTGGCATGGGCGTGCTCTCTTTACTCTGCTGGGATGGGCCTGATATGGACTGTGCCAGAGACTTTTGCACCGGCTTGTGGTATGTGTGTCCGTGGGCTGGAGAGAAATACGACAAGTCTGCTGGCGTAGAGAAGACTTTGTCGAGGGATAGAACCGTGTTCAGCTGAGCTACGGCTTAGTCACTGCCGCGACTCGGAGATAAAAGTCTGTAAAACTTACCATGCGATAGTTTAGGACATTGGCGACTGAAGGAGCTTGGTAGATCACGTCATTGACGATGTAATAATAGCCCAAGACTGTGACGCTCCTGTCGTCTTCATTCTCACGGTTCTGTTTTCGGATCACCCATACATTTGAATTCTCCCGGCCATTTGGTCCATCAACCATGACCTTTTCTTCAAGCGGATCATGTTGGACCACATACTGAATGCCGCGTTGATGCCGAAGATTGGCCTCAAACTTAGCCCTGGTGCCTAGAATATCATTCTGGTTTGGTGTGCCGGCCCATTGCGTGAAAAGGGACTGGTTACCAGACACCTGGTCGAAGAATGGGGATGTCGCGAAATAAAACAGGACTGGAGAAGTCAGTTTGGCCGGGGACAGGCTTGATGAATGATGCACACACCGTTATTGGAGTGTAGGTAGCCCCCATTCCATGCAATCCATGTTGGATCGAAGTGGGCTTTGTCGGTCAAGTCATCTTTGGCGTCACTCATGTTGAAAGCAACGGTAAGGTTATTGCAGAGTTGCTCATTTTGTGGCCAAGAGTATTGGACACGACCTTACGCGTTGCGGGCAGCAGACCCCATTTCTGATGGACCTCAGAGCTTTAGGGCGATGGTTGAGGCATCAATGAGAAATGATTCACTGGGACACAACAATGTCAAGTAAAGGGGGGCTTCATGTGGTGAAGTTGAAGGAAACGGGATGGCACGTGCAAGGCTGGACTTGGCATGGCTTCGGCTCGGTCAAACCATTTCTCCGATAGAAAACTCTTTCACTGCCAGTGACTGTTGCAGACTGTTGAAACTTCGACGAGTGTTTGTCCATATCATCCGGGAGTTGACAAGGCTGGGTTTTCTTACATCTTCTGTTCTCAAGCAGTATCGGGTGGTGTTCTACGGAAGTGCTTCAATTTGAACTGTGGTGGAGTTCTACGACTTGTTTGAGTATATATCCTATCAGCCTTGTGGGGCTGGATCGCTCCGCCTACCCTTCAGTATTCAGCGTGTGGTACAGTATACGCCAGTCTTCGATGACAACCCACGGGTCGATTCTGTTTGTCGACGCATATGATTCATTTGCAGAGAACATAACCGCCTTGCTTCGCCAGCATCTCCACGTTGAAGTCACCTTGATCCAGATAGACTGTGATATAACAGCACAGTACGGCCAGTCGTATCAAGATTTCTTTTCGTGCTTCGATGCCATTGTTCTAGGGCCGGGGCCAGGGTGTCCGCAGAAAGACACAGACGTTGGCCTCTTCCTCAGAGTCTGGGAATATGCTACCAGAGACAATATCCCGGTGTTGGGCATTTGCCTAGGATTTCAAAGTCTATGCACTCAGTATGGAGTGCCCGTGGTTCGCATGGATCTGCCGTGCCATGGCCACGCGAAGCAGGTGATTCATTGCAACAAAGACATCTTCTCCGACATCGGGACAGTCATAGCGACAAACTACAACAGTCTTGGGGTACGGGTCAAAGATTTCAATTGTGACAACGGCTACAGTCGACCCAGCTCGTCCGGATCTCAGGCCAGCTTTTCATCGTTGCAAAGCCTTCAGTCTTCAGCCTCGACAGTGTCAAGACTATCCGCAGAAAGAGCACTGTATCGGCCCAAAGATAGTCTCGAGATTCTGGCATGGGACTCGGACGGTTGGGTAATGGCCGTCAAACACAAGCATTATCCGTACCATGGTCTCCAGTTTCATCCAGAATCCTGCAAATCGAACGACGAATGCGTTCGGATCCTCCAGAGATGGTGGCAGAGTTCGAGTGCGCCCAATGCACGTTCGTCCCGGCCACCTCTAAAGTCGACGGATGGCTTGTTCTATGAGAAGCCTCCGATGCATTTGAAAGCGGACAGTCGTGACTCTACGCCGCTACTCAAGAGACTGACCGAACTATGTAGTCCTTGTGACCCCAACGTGTCCTTCTTGACCCTCCCGCTGCCCTGGGGAGCCGGAACAATATCCTCCTTGTGTCGGGACATGGCCCCTTCAGGCTCTGTTGTCATGCTGGAATCCACCAAGAGAGGACGGTATAGCATCTACGCATTCCCTGACGAGTCAAACTTCCACATCGAATACGCCAAAGGCCAATGCACAATCCGGCAGGGCGGTCGTTGCATTGCCACGCTCCAGCTTGATCGAGAAGAGGTCATGCAAGCTCTCGAGTCCTTCACCTGCAGCAAAAAGCCGAAAAACAAAGATGGCCAGACTACACCCTTTCGCGCCGGCTTCGTGGGGTTTTTGTCCTATGAGTTCGGCACGGCGTCGTTGAATCCGGACGAACGTCCGCTGCCAGGTGCCGAACTCTTGACACCGGACGTAAGTTTACTCTGGGTCGATCGCAGCGTTGTGTTCGACCATGTCACAGGAGAAGTACATGTACAATCGATCAGGGAGGGCGACAATGCCTGGGTGCAAGAAACGGCACAAAGACTTGAAGCTGCCGCTCCACCCGAGTCGACAGCTACTGCAAGAGACACCAAACTCCTCCAGGCAATTCTATCCGATGCCACCTGGACAATGCCAGACCATGACAAGTATATTTCGCAGATCCGAGCATGTCAAGCCGAACTGCAGGCCGGCAACTCATACGAGCTGTGCCTGACAACCGAAGCGAACATCACCACCCCTTCTGCTGGACACGACATTTCGTGGCTTTTATACCAAAACATTCAGCAACACAATCCGGTCCCCTTCGCTGCATATCTGCATCTGAACAAAACGACCATTCTGTCCTCGTCGCCCGAACAATTCCTGTCATGGTCATCACGTCAAGGCACGATCGACATGATCCCAATGAAAGGGACTGTCAAGAAGACGGCCGACATGACCCTTGAAAAAGCCAGTGCTATCCTGGCGTCTGCGAAAGAAAGCGCCGAGAACCTAATGATCGCCGATCTGATCCGACACGACTTGTACGGCACAGTAGGCCGGGACGCGGTCGTCGAGGTCGTCAAGCTGTGCGATGTCGTCGAGACAGAAACGGTATTCGCACTGGTGTCGCATATCCGCGCACATGTACCTCGTGGTGGTGGTGGTGCTGTAGCTGCAGCCGCCGATCCGACGCACACCCCCAACGACCACTTCGAGCAAGAGATGACCAGATACGGCATCAGGGCCCTCAGCCACACCCTTCCTCCCGGCAGCATGACCGGCGCGCCGAAGAAGCGGTCGTGTCAAATCCTCCATCAACTCGAGCAGCGCGACAGAGGCGTCTACTCTGGAGCCATTGGCTATATCGACGTCAACGGTAACGGTGCCTGGTCCGTATGTATCCGAACAGCATTTTGTAACGACCAAGAGACGACCACGACGATGAAGGAAACTCCACCTCTCCACAGTCAGTCATCATCAAATAATAATATCCCAGAACCAGAGGCCAGGGCCAAAGGACAGCAACACTGGCGTATAGGAGCCGGCGGCGCCATCACCGTCCTCAGCGACCCAGAGCAGGAATGGGAGGAGATGATGACCAAGCTGGAGAGCGTGACCAGGGGGTTTCGACTCGACTGAGCTCGAATATCAGTGATCATCACACTCCTTTGACCTTTTATTTGCCGAGAGGTGATATGTGTTATTTAGTATGTAATCCTATAGAACTTGGCGAGGGAACAACTAGGTATCTACATCCATATTATTCTTGAATCAACTACAACTGTGGGGGTCAGTTGAGACACCTGAATTCAACACTACAGCGAGAGGGTAGTATCTATTGTCTGCAAAATTATAAGGTTTCGTTTCGCCTCACTGTTGTATTCCTAGTTAGATGCAAGAAAAAATAATCACACCCTTAGTATTATAATTAGCTGGAGTGCCCCTGTGCCCTACGCGGTTTGTTCGCATAGGTTGAGTTTCGCCAAAATGTGTCGAATATATGTACCATTTATTGCATATATATACACATATACACAGCAGCACTCCACGCACCGCTACCGGAGAGAGAGGGGAGTGTGGATTCGACTAATGTCGATTTTCCCATCGTACACTTGATGTATCATGCATTGTGTGTCTTGTTGGACCATCATTCTATCAGGTATCTACCCTAATCAACCAGAAACGCGGTTTTCAGAAGTCCTATGAATGAGAGGCGTGTAGGAGCAGCAAAGAGAACATCAACCACACCACGGTGTATGCCAATGCAGAGCGTAAACAGTCCTCGGAATCATGATCCCTATCCCAATAACTCCAGATGCCCACCGCATTAAAGGTTTGTCGCGGCTTCTTGCGGCGAAAAACCCCCCAACATGCAGGTACCAATCTCACAGAAGCAAACATACACACCTCGTGCACATTCAAGTCCCTTCACGCTCGTCGCTCAAAAGAAATATAGACAACGCAATGAAACGCAGAACAATACAACAAATACAAGACCATACCGAGTTTATGCACATGCACCGGTGATGCCGCCGAACAAGGAAGCCCGTTTGTACCTCGAACCTCGAAACTCCCATGCCTATCCAAGAAAGAAAAACCTTTCCAGGGAATCCGGCTCAGAAGGTCCACTACTTTGATGACAATCGTCATATCTCAACCAGTGGAGGCCGTTCTGCCGTCGCAGTGTGACGCCGTGCTCCCGGCTGCCCCTGCTGTTGCCCAATAGCCTTCATGACACGCCCAAAGTATTGTGCCACAAAGCCTTCGGTGTAGTAACTATGGTCGGAACTATGGTCGCCGACCAGATTGTGCGCCAGCTCATGACAGAGGATGACCCACCAGTAGACGAACGCGTCGGCATAAGCGTCTGCCGCATTCGCGGCGCTGCCTGCTGTTGCAAGGCTGCGCTCGTGGAGTTCCTCGTAGTATCGATAGTTGCAGAAGATGCTGCCGTTGCGGTTGAAGGCAATGGTCTTCCCCGAGGTTTCGAAAAAGATATTCAACGTTCTTGGATCCAGGCTGAAGATTTCACCCACAGATTTGAGGAGGGTGGCAAAGCCCGTCAAACCAGCCGAATGCTGTTGCAAAAATCCGGATGAGTTACTGACCGACGAGGGAGACAGGTACATCTGGATCCCGTGTTGGATGTCCGCCACAAACGTCAGGTCATGCGCAGGATGCTCGTCGCAATATGATTTGGTCTCCGACAGCACATTGGTCTCTCCACGAGAGTACAAGTCTGACGAGTTATGAGGGCGAGATTTCTTGATGGCATTAAGCAGATTCTCGCGTAATCGATGAGGGGCCGTGATGGGATCATTCGGTCCTTGTTGGCCTCCGCCTTGCTGGTCGTACTGGTAGGGTGGAGGGGGATCTTGCTCGCCCTGGGTCAGTGCTCTCTGGGAGCCTTGTTCAGGCCCATTGGCAACATTCTGACCGAGCATGGATTGAAGATGACGATTGCTGCCTAAACCAAGCTGGCGGGAGAGGTTAGAAAACAGATTTCGACCCTGCCCTCTGCGATCCCCGCCGTCGATGGATAATGTGTCCTGCTCCGGAACTGGCTGGGAGCCGGTATGGTCTGGGGAGTCGGGAAATCCGCCTGGCAGTTGAGCATGCTGTGCTTTCTCCTTTGCAGCTTGCTGCTGTGAAGCCTGCCACTTCTTTTCCTCTTCCTGAATCCGGTTCTGCTGCTCCTCCAGCTCTTGTTGTCGCTTACTTTCTGCGAGTCGCGCCTCAGCGGCTTTTTGGCGGAGAATACGGGAAACGTTGAAGCCACGAGCACGGAGGTCAAGCAAGTCCGTCTTCAGTAGCATTTCGAGTGTGATTGCAGAATGCAGTTTCGGACGGGTGAGCAGGATATGCACGAGAGCCTGGCTGACCTGGTACAAATCCGGTTTCTCCCCAGCGATCCACAGCGTGTATTCGCGGTTGACCTGCGTAACGACGGCACTGCGCTTTTCGGTGTGGCTGATGTTCCGACCTCGTAGTGACCTCCGCAGAGAGATAGACGAAACTAGTTGCACGGTCAGGTTCTTTTCTAGCCACTTCGCGTCATGTTTTATGGTGTCAGGAGGTTGTTCATGCAGAAACAAGGTCGATCTCTCCAGGATTTGCTTCTGCAACTTCTGAGCTGGCTTTTGGTCGGCCAACCTAGGACCGTGCCGCGCTGCTTCCTCAACCAACGAACTAAGTAACGGCGAGCCGAGCGCAAAATAGAAATCCTCTAGGCTTTCTTCCTGGGGCGCAGCAAGGATATTCGTTTTGAACAGATTATAGTTCAAGTAATCGTCAATGATGATCGCATCCTGGGCACTGCACAGCTGGAATTCACGTATGCCTTGAGCTTCTTCCTCGTCGACGCTGTCAGCCTCGTCTCCGGCGCCAGAAGACTTGTTGGCTGAGGATGGAGGCGCGGGAAGTTCTTTACTGGCAAGTAGGAACGGTGCTTTCTTCATTTCTGCAAAAAGCTCCTTATTCTTTTTGAGTGTCTTAATATCATCAGCCATGCTACGGAGCAGGGCCATATATTTCTCCGCGTTGCGGAAAGTGGCAGAAATGCGCGCGGGCTCCCTGACTAGGATCTGCGCAATCTCCATCTTGGATGGTTCTTGTTTCGAGCCACATTTAATCAGAAAAGCGTTGCCTTCAAACCCGAAATCCACGTAGTGGAAAATCTCGCCAAAGACATCGCTCTCACCTAGAAAGCAGTTCCGTGGCGACGTGTAAGCCTTCGGAGCAGACTTTTCTTTGTTCTTTGGGAAGATGGGAACGAAATCCAGGTTATTCAACCTAGGGATGTTGCTGATATTAATTTCGTTCAAACGACCCGCGAAATAGGCGAAGATGGCACGAGCCTCTTGGTAGCTAGTTGGGGGTCGTTTCGCGAGAGCGTTGATGCAGACATCCATTGGCGGATTGAGTCTTACACCAAATTTGGTTGCATGAGGTACCCAGTCACGCTTCAGGATGTCAAATCCAAGAAGGGCAGCGCCTTCATCGGCAAAGCATTGAGAAGGGGTAGCAAGCTCGTCAGGTTTGTTCTCAAGTGGCAAGAAAGGATTCGTGATGCGTGAATAGTCAAATGCGCTGTATCCATAAGCATGGTGATGTGACAAGAAGTAAGCGAGAGTCCGGTCTCGCAGGTCGAGATCCTGTGTAGAGCCCTTCTTGCCCGCCCGGGCCATGATAGCAACAAGCTCTTCCACACCGGGTGTCGTTCGCAAACCGAGAGAACTCAGGAATTTCCCCTCTGGGCTGCTGCTGCGATAAACACCAGGCCAAGCCAGTACTGGAAGACCCAGTTCGCGTAAGTCCGGACGCGGCTCAAACAATTCAGACACCTTGTACCGTTTCGAAGAGTCGGGGTCCTCCTTGTCCTTGACATGTCTTGGACAGATCGGCGTGCTCCTGAGTTTTGCAATATCAGATCCTGGGATGTCTTCCCGCACAGAAGCAAGATAGTGGATCAAGTCGACATGACTCCATTGAGGTTTGGCTCCTGATTCTGTTTTGGGAACCTTGGAATCTAGTGACAATAGTCGCTCGAAAACGACACCTAATTCCACGGTCTTGCGTACGCCCAGCGCCACTAAAAATTTATCCTTGACGTTCCCAAGACCTTTGATCGTGGCCAGATCGTCGAAGAGTTTGACATTGGGGAAGTACGAGTCGCCAGGTTTCTTCATACCAAATTTTGTCGGAACGACTGTGTGCCTGGAGAGCAATTCCACAAGAGCTGTCTTGGACGGCTGGCTAAGAGAGTCCCACTGTTTCGACAGAATGGGCAGAACTTGTGCGCTAAACTCGGGCGATCTCGTCATGTCCTGGTCTTCCGCCAAAATTTGACGGTTACCAGATTGGCTGATGAGCCATCGGACCCAAGTCACGAGCTGTAGCTCCTCCCAGCCCAAACTTTCCAGCTCATGTTTGCTCATGCTCTTTGTAAACTTGAAAGGCATAACTGTAGGCGGCACAGGTAGGTCAACGGGAGTCCTACTAGGGTTCAAAAAATGACGAATCTCTCCCAGTGGAAGGAGAGGACTAGTTCTGCCCTCCGGCTGCTCATCACTAGCAACTGCAACCCCTAGTAAACTGGCCACTGTCGCTCTGTCGAGGGAACCACGGGTAGACTGCTTGGTCAGCCATCCAAGAAACTCTGACACCTGATGTGGAGTGAGAGGATTGGATTCCAGAGCCTTCTTGATATCCGAAACAGTCACTTCGGTAATGAGCCCGAACTCGACGAGTTTGTTGACCAGATCTTTTGCTTCTGCCGCCAACCTTTCCGGAATGATCGGAATGCCCTCCATAAAGCTCAAGTCCTTCGGAGCAACACGCACTTGGTGGGTGGGTAAAACGCCACAGGTGGAGACCACCTCTATGGACGCCTCTTTACTGCAAGTCCAAAAGGCATCCTCCAGAAGTTGTCCTATAGATTGGGACGGGGTTGACTCTCGGAACGTGAAGTTCTTGAAGACGGTGATGGCTTCGTCAAGGAATGGAGAGACTTCCTCGATGCGGATCTTCGAGCGGCCATTGGCTTCCCGTTGCATCTTCTCCTTGAGCTCCTGCATTTCAGACGACCAGGCTATTCTGCAAACAATTCCTGCAGCACGCAGCATCTCCACATTCCAGGTCCTGACGTATCGAGCATTCAGATCAATCGACTCTCGCTCGACCGTAGGGATTACTGAAGGAGCCGAAATATGTGCGCTCAAACCTGTTGTCTGGTGCGTAGGAAACCCGATGAAGATCTTCCCGCCTCTGCTGGGCAGCACGGTACCGAAGACATCACCAGCTGCAGATGCCTTCTTAAGGCTTCCATCTTCAATATAGGGGGCAGTCAGGATGGCGAGCTTGGTGAACTTCGGTGGAGGCTTCTTGGTAGCACGTTCCAATTCCTCGTTGAACTTTTGACCTGTAAAGGTCTTGATGGTAGCAGTGTTGACGTTGAGAAACACAGTGGCTGAAACCTTGGACGTCAGAAGGTCTGAATCCTGGGACCGCTCCGGCTTGGTATCGGGCTGACTCTCTTCTTGCACGGTTCCCGCTAACCGTGAGAAAAACTTCCTCAAAGATGTACCGGCTTCACGATCCACCGCTCGATTCGTGTCTTTCTTAGCCTTCCATCCTATGACGGCCATCCACTGACCGTCAATCTGGGCGATCTCTTTGGAGACTTTGGTCACCTTCATGAATCCTTCACTAGTCTTGGGTTCGATGTTTCTTGGAATGGCCAGTTCCAGACTGGGCGAGGTCTTCTTCTTCAAAGAAAGGACATTCCATTCATCTAGCCAAAGTTCGATGTTTTCTAGACCAACGAACGTAAGACTGTTTGCCAAGAATTGTGCAAGAGGGAGTAACGGGGGAACAGGAGATGTGGTGTCACGGTAGTCGAGGACAAAGTTCGTATCAGGTGTTGTCTCTGATTCAGGAAGCTGTAGTCGTCTTGTGAACAGATAATTATTCTTCCAAAAGAATGCCATCGCTTCCTTTCCAGAGGAAACAAAAGGATTCTCACAATCCGCAAAGGTTGAGTAGAAGCCAACGCCGAAAGCACCGATTTTCGTCTCGTCCGGGTTTCCCTCTGCAATTCTCTTGAGCCTATTCCAGTCATTTTCACTGAACGGCGTCCCGTTGTTTGTCACAACAAGCCGTTTGAGTGTGTGGTGTTGCACGGTATGTTTTAAGAGGTTGGATGGCGAAGATTCTGAAGGTAAAGGCACGGTGGCGGAGGGTATTGTCTCGAATTTGATGATGACTTTTGTTGCCGACGCATCTGCCGCATTCTGTAGCAGTTCTCTCAATACTGTCCATTCGCCCGAATATCTGGCCAACACTTTGTCTATCAATGCTCTTGTATTCACTGTAACAGCCTCCTCATCGGCGCCAGACCGCAGGGTCCGCGCCCGAAGGGCATCAAAATCCATGTCGTCCTAAATCCTGATACTGAGCTGACGCAGAGGAAAGGAACAGTAGGGACAAAGGTAAGAAAGGAATAGTGTATCCGGAAGAGACACGAAACCTCGTCGCCCCTGCAACGTGTTCGGTCAAAAGGAATGAGCTGGTTGAACTCGAGTCTTGGTGGCAAGGAATATCATGGAAAGAACATGGCTTTTCGCATTCAGGCGGCCGACATAAGGGCTTCGACGGATGCAAACCGTCCTTAGCACAGGAAAAAGTCTAATCGTGTAGGAAAGTCAGAGAGAAAAACAAAACAGACAAGTTGGACGAATGTAGGGAATCGGAGTCGTAGAAGGCGAAACGTTCCCCGGACGAGGCTGACGTCGATATACCAAACACTCGGCGCCACAGTGGCAGATCGAGTCGCAGGCGTGCAGCGCGTTCAGTTGTTTCAGGCGCATGTCAGCCTGGTGTCTGCGGTGTGGCTGTGCTGGCGTTACATAAGCGCACTCGGTCGTTGTGCAAGCATTGGAAATGCTTCCCCGTACTTTTGCTTTTAGGTAGTTTTGCTCGGCCCTATGCTTCCGCGATCGAGGCACGAAACCACGTGACCGCAAACACCGTTGCCTCTCTGGCTCTATCTATCCCCGTCTTTGCCTGGTTTGCATACCACGTATACCGCTGAAAACCACATTGAAGCAGCTAGTGGTCATACCTTGGCGAGGTGATCTTCCTTGCTGACGGTCGTGTTGGCCAGGTCCATGCGCTGATCGCATAAGAAACTCCCGCTGCAGCCATGTCATTATGGGATATAACCCTTTTCTACCCACCGCTGGCGCCAGGGTTAACGTCCTGTGCGTCCCGGCTGGTCCAGTCACGCCCGGACGATTTCAGGATTTTACAAAGTTGTTGCAGGACGCGGCGAACGCGAAACTCAATCATTTGACTTCCTCGAGCTCTGCCCAGGATGGCCCGCGAACATCGAGCGAAGACAATTGCATCTTATATGAGATTTCGCCAACGCAGGACCCGGGGCGACCGCATCTATTTCCTTTTGAAACCAACAGCCGATGCCAGATATTGCTCGGGCTCATAGACGGCGAGCGGATTGAAGACAATGCGTCTGAGTTCGATGTCGAGGACGGGGCATCCACAGCCGCCTTATCGGATCTCGAAGCGATTAAAACTGGCTTTTCCCAGCAATCACCGTCCCACCTTGGGTTGCTTGTGCGTCAGTTGGTTTATTTCAGCAAGAAGAGGCCTACCTCGGTTGATCGCGATATAATCTTCATGTCGGACACTCAGGGTGGTGCCGTTGCACGTGAATTTGAGGCCGAATTATCAAATCCATTCACGGCGAAGGTTGAGGCCATGCTCAATGAACTGAAGGATCAGCCCATTAGTATGGTCCCAGGTGCCAACGCCCAGGCGTGCGTCCGTAGCAGCGATACGCCAAACCCCAGCACTCCGAGTCCTGCGTCAACACCGGTACCAACTCCGAGCAGCGGGTCCTCGATAGTCGACGCCGACACGCAGAGCGATACCTCAAGGGGGCGTTTCAAGATTGTCCACGGTATGTATCAACTGCAGTGCGGGCTTTGGAGTGATGCTCTGAGTTTGCTTGCCGATGGAGCATCTATGGCTCAGAATGGACATGATCACCTCTGGCACGGAAAAGCTCTTGAGAGCCTTCTTTTGTGCATGTTGCTGTTGTCCTGGTCCGGGCAGGGCTTCACAGTACCTCAAGTATGTCGTTCTTTACCTAATAGAAGCGGCATTTTCCAGACAGAGGTGTCATCCAAGACCGGAGACTCACACAGAGCTCTGGCTGAGTTGATGCCGCCTATGGTGGAAAGCATTCTCGAGCTCTACGCAAAGGTGTCGAATCTTGACCTAGGAGGATCTTTGCAAGACGTCTTGAGAGAATCCCGTATTAGGGCTGTGAATATACTTGTCCTTGTCAAAAGCAATGGCGGTATCTTAACCCAGGGTTGTCTCGATCAGCTTGTTCTAGGCCGAATGGAGACTCCAGCTGGCGGGATACCGGTGGCGGGCGAGCCTGTTGCGGTATCAAAGGCCGGATTAGCCAACATCTTGATCGAGACACTCCAGGCTTCGCAATCGAGCAATTACTCTACCCATTTCACCAGCATCTTGGTCGCGGTAACTAGCAGCCTTTCGGTTTTAGGGCTGAGCAGGAAGCATGCGTTCTATCTCAAGCAAATGGTACAACAGTTCGTTACCAAATTGATTGAAGCGCGAAAGATTGGTGCTTCTGCAGTTGGTATCCATCCTGCAGCTGGACTTCCGCCTGTCAGCCATGCGCTTCAAGGGATCCTTCCGGAAATGGCCACAGGCATCAGAAAGATGTTGAGCCTTGTGGCTGATGCATACGGAGCCCCAGTGCCTCCAGTTGCTCCCCCCAGGCACCTGATCACTGCAGATATCAACGTTATCAGTGAGAAAGTCCGCACATGGGCAGCCGAGCATAGCTATGGAGACCTCGTACTGAAGTTAGAAATGCTGAGGACTTGTATAAGCGTCTGTGAGGCCTTGCCGGATGTTCCAGCAGGCCTTCATTTCACCTCATACATTCTGCAAGCAAGCAAGCGGGTCGTTACACTCCCAAGACAATCCACCAATGTTTCTCCGCCATTGATGTCAGTCGAGGAACAAGCCCGTCTGTTGGACAGCATGAACCGTGCAGCCCTCGCGGCCCCAAGGCTGGGTTTTCCGAAATGCAGTGCGGAATACTGGGACGACTTTCTAGTTCGGGATGTTCAAGTCTTTGAACGAGATGACGCGTCGAGACTAATACCACACAAATCCAGTGATCTTGCTGTCCGAGGAAGTGGGCTCACCGACACCATCCGAGACCCATTTATCTATAATCCGTTCGCAAAGACAAAATCAACTGTCGCCGCACCTGTTTTGGTGGCGGGAGAACTCGCATCTTTTGCTGTGATCCTTCAGAACCCACTAGAAGTGGAAGTTGAGATCGAAGACATCTCTCTAGTAACCAAAGGCTGTTGCTTCGTGCCGTCGCATCATAGTATTGTCCTGGGCCCTCTGTCGGTACAGACATTTGCTCTGAGCGGCACACCCACTGAAGATGGTGATCTCGAAATTGTCGGCTGCAGAGCGAGGATCCGCAACTGCTATGACCAGGAATTCCTGATCTTCCGTGAAGACTGGAAACCCTACCCCAATCTAAAACACAATGCAGTGGGCACAGTTCGTCGGAGGACGAACCGGAGTTCTAAGACGAGTGACGACCATGAAACACTCCTTTCAATCCAGCTGGATTTACCAGTGCCCGCGTCCCTTAAGCTCAAAATCATCAGGCCTCAGCCACGAATTACAATACAGAGTGACGGCCTAGGAACGCCCTCCATCATGTTACTCGAAGGGGAGAGCCGGACTTTTGATCTCAAGCTATTCAACAAGAGCACTGATGTGCCGGCTGATTTTATCTTGGTAACCACTGAAGACTCTGTTAGCTCAAGGCTGCAGGAAGCGCTTTCAAATAAAGATCTGAGCTCTGCCGAGATCCATGAAGTCCAAAAGCAGTTGGTTGAAAGCCCTGCCGTGGTGGTCAGGAAAAGGAACGTGGGCTCGTCAGCGACAATCCTTGGGCCAGGGCAAGCCGGCATCTACGAAGTCACCATTGTCGGTCGACCAGGTCTCGTCAGTGCCACGGTGCAGGCAGACTACGCGTATCTCGGTTCGCCCTCCCAGGAAGTGAAGGGAACGTTCTATACGAGACAGGTCCGCTTTTCACTCTCCATTACTGTTAACGGCAGCATCGAGATACCACGATGTAACATCTTGCCAATTCATAGCGACTTTGCTTGGAGATCGAACACCACACTAAGACACGGCAGCGAGCAAGGCCCACATCCGCCCGTCCAAACCACAAAAAACAACATCTTCGCACTTTCTGATTGGTACAACGATATAGGGACAGGCTCGGATAACTATTGCATGTTGTCATTAGATTTGCGTAACGTTTGGCCACGACCCCTCAGCATCGACATACAAGCCCGAAAGCGGAGTTTGAATTCAGACCTCGAGAAGACAGAATGGGAGGAAGCGTTTACAGTTCTTGAAACGTTGCAGCCAGGCTACATCACCCGGGTTGTGCTGCTGATACCACGTCTGTTCATTGAGGATTCTCACGCCCAAATACCCAGCCTCGAGACGCAAAAGCAGTTTGTCGTGACGACGTCTAAACTGAGTGCTGAAGCAGAAGCCGCAAGTAGGGAGTCATTCTGGTACCGCGAAGAGCTCCTGAAGTGTTTGCGAGGCACCTGGAAGGACGAAAGCTCGGGCCGTTGTGGAGAGATCGATCTTCGGAAAGGTATCAGACTGAGCCCGCGACTAGTTGATGTTCTGAAGTTGGATCATGTCGACTTGACTTATGCTCTCCAGCCCTGTGATGGGCAAGGGAACCGGGCTGATGGCGACGCAAGTACTCCCGTGAGACAAATTGGGAGATCACATTTTATCCTCAAATCCGAGACGTTCGCGACCTTATCAGTCAAGGTGCACAACCGTACTCAGGATAGCCTTCGACTCCTTCTCCGGCTCCAGCCCTCACTTCGAAATCAGCCACATACTATAGCGCTGGATCTTTCTCGACGGTTTCTGTGGTCTGGAGTGCTCCAGCGCGCTTTGCATCCTGCCGTGGAATCTGGCGGGACGGCCGTGGCCGAGCTGGGCATCATAGCACTTGTACCGGGCGATTACAACATAACTGCATCAGTCGAGGAGATCAAGGCTCGGCGCGCCAAGTCAGGGGATTCCGTGAGCACAGGCTCCGGAAGGAGGATCTGGCACGCACGAACGCCGTGTCTGATCGATGCTGTCAACGACGACTGATACTGTTGGAGGGGGCTTCTATCGCTCAGAGTACGGATAGGACAAGGTCGACAATCTGTAAGAAGACGTCCCTCTCCAGCTCGACTTTGGCAAGACCCAATCCGAGCATCAACTGGCGGTTCTCCTCCGGCGACTTGGTGATGATGGCATTTGCGATTTGAGAGGCGTACAGCTGACCCATCGCCTCGCGATCGGAACCACCAGCCCCAAGCAGTGTCCGTGGAGAAAACCGAGTCGATGGAAGAAGAGCATCATCTCCCGAGCGGTTCGTTTGGAAATATGGATCCGAGTCCGTTGGATTCTCGCTGAGAAGTGGCACGGTAACCTGACGATGTTGAGCATAGCCCTGAGCATAAAGCTTTCTATAAAAAACATACCCATTGCGAAAGTCTCCCATTTTGTGTAATTGTGATCATTATCTTGTCCGCAAACGACATACTCATAACGTCGGTCTTGACACCATTGACGTCTCCTGCAACCTGCTTCGTGGGTGCTGGGAACGGAATTGTTACCTGCGTTTCTTCTGCGGTCGGCGGCGCGCCGAGCACGTGTGGCAATCCCATGCTGTCGATAAACACCAGCTCCTTCTGGTCGATAGTCCAAGGTAGAAGAAGAAGTGAGAGTTGAATTTCAAGCCCGTAGTAACGGCCGTACGTTGAAGGGGAGTATCCATCACGTGATTAGAAGTCTCACCGCCTTGTTTGACCGCCTGCGCAGCCTTGTTTCTGCCGGCCAAAATTTTCGTTTTGGAATGCGCCGCGAATTCATTTCAGCAGAAGACTGCGGTGGTTGTCTTTGCTGTAATCTTTGCACTGGGTATATGCTAGGCGGGGCACAGGTTTCAAAAGCCTGTAGTCACTATCTTCAACATGGCTCCTCCCGTTCGTCGTCAGCGGAAGCAAAAGGCACGGGCCCGGGAGGAAAAAGAGAAAGGGCAAACGGCCGCTCAGCAGACCAACCAAGAAGTCATCATACCACTGAGCAAAGCCGAACGGGAAGAAAAGAAGCGGAAACTCCGGGAAGAACTACGAGCGCAACAGCCGAAGGTGTCGAGCAAAAAGCAGAAACGGTTGGACAAATACATTGAAAACAAGTTGAAAAAGGATGAGACCCTGGATCTTCTGCGGAAACTCGAGCAGGAGAAAGAGAAATACGATGCTGCCGCTATCGCTACTCTTCAAAGTACGAAGAATCTGGGGAAACGGAAGTTTGGGGACTTCGTGAATGGGGATGGGCCTGGCCACGCGGAGAACAAGAACGCACGCAAAGGGCGACAGGAAGAAGATGGCTCGGACCTTGAAAGTGAGGACTCGTTCGAAGCAGAAAACCCGGCGTCTTTTGAGCCAGGAGAAAAGGAACCGGTGGTGAAAGCGCCAACCACCACTCCTACAGCGCTAGGGAGCGGTCTTGCGCAACCACTGGCGCTTGATGAAAATGGGCTTCCTATAATTCAGTCTCGCAAAAGCAAGAAGCGGAAGAAGGCCACCGTGATTCAAGATCCGCTTGAATTGCCTTGGGAGGGCTTTGATTCTGAGCCGAGTGATCTGGAGGAGGACAGTGAAGATGAAGAAGAAGACGACGAAGACGAAGATGCAGAAAGTTCTGACGAGGACGTGTCAGGGTCCGATTCATCCGATGCTGAAGAATCCGAAGATGAATCTGATGCCGACAGCGACGAGGAGTCCGACACAAGCGCCTCTGAAGGATCTGACAAAGAGAAACTCAAGCCGCGAAGATCAGCTTTCAAGGCCTGGGCAACACAGCAGCTGAACCAGGCTGTTGGACACGTTCCATCGTACACAACAGGCGAGGGACAATTGCCGCCCAAACCCACTCCGCGCGCCCCAGAGCCCAACCCTACGCCGACCGATAAGCTCACTGTACCGGAGACACCCAGAGAAACTGCACCAAATCGAAAAGCTTTTGCTGTACATGTTGACCGGCCAGAAGAAATTCAAGAGTCCAGGTCTGCACTGCCGATCCTGCAACGCGAGCAAGAAATCATGGAGGCCATCTACAACAACCCCGTGGTGGTGATCAAGGGTGATACGGGAAGTGGCAAGACGACCCAAATCCCCCAATTTCTGTTCGAAGCCGGCTACGGATATCCAGACGGTCCGACCCCGGGTCTGATCGGAGTCACGCAGCCCCGTCGTGTGGCCGCTGTGAGCATGGCCAAACGAGTTGCAACAGAACTAGGACAGTACGGGGATCGAGTGTCCTACCAAATCAGATTTGACAGCACAGTGTCGCCCTCCACCGCTGTCAAGTTCATGACCGATGGTATTCTACTGCGAGAACTATCACAGGACTTACTCCTAAGGAAGTATTCTGCAATCGTCATTGATGAGGCGCATGAAAGGAGTGTCAACACCGACATCCTGATCGGAATGCTGAGCAAGATCGTGCCGGCGCGAATGCAGAAGAGTCAATTCAACCCGAATCCGACGCCCCTGAAGCTGATTATCATGTCGGCCACTCTCAACATCGGCAACTTTCTCCATGATAAACTCTTCACCCCGTCGTTGAGACCGCCGATCGTCGAGGCCGAAGGACGCCAGCACCGCGTCACCACGCATTTTGCTCTGCGATCCAGAGGGGATTATGTGGATGAAGTCATTGAAAAGGTCAGACGAGCGCACCGGAAGCTTCCTAGAGGCGGCATTCTGGTCTTTCTCACCGGCCAGAACGAGATCCGACAGGTCGCCAGTCGACTGCGAGAGCTGCTCGCACCACGCAACAAACCAGACAAGAAAGTAGCAGCGACGCCACGCGTGCAGATTGCGGCAAACGAAGCGCCTCTGGAAGCGGAGGACTGGGAGATCGGCGAGCTGAAAGTGACGAATAACGGGCAAGACGACTTTGACCTTGAGATTCTCACCCATTCAGAGGACGAAGCCGAGGAAGCCGAATTCGACATTTCCGACGATGACGAAGAAAATGAGCCAGGAGAAAACGGATCTCACCTGACAACCGCACAGAGAGCCACATCTTCAACACAGGGGAAAGAAAAGGAACCGTATACATCAGTTCACATTCTTCCGCTATATTCGCAACTCCCCACGAGCGAACAACTGAAGGTGTTTGAGCCACCGCCAGCCGGGTCACGACTGATTGTACTGGCCACCAACGTCGCAGAGACTAGTTTGACGATACCGGGGATTCGGTACGTGTTCGACACAGGACGGAGCAAGGAGCGCAAATACAACCTGGACACGGGGGTGCAGAGTTTCGAAATCGACTACATCAGCAAAGCCAGTGCGCAACAGCGAGCGGGCCGAGCAGGACGAACAGGGCCAGGGCATTGCTGGCGGCTGTACACGTCGGCGGTATACGAGCAGTACTTTCCAGAGCATGCGGAACCCGAAATCCTACGAGCGCCAGCGGAAAGCGTGGTGCTGCAGCTCAAGGGATTCGAGTACCCACGGCCCGTGGCGCAATTCCCCTTTCCAACACCGCCGGCCGCAGTGTCCCTGAACAAGGCCGAAGCGCTTCTGAAGAATCTGGGCGCGCTCACATCCACCGGCAGCATTACCGAGCTGGGCACCCAACTGGCAAGCTACCCGCTGTCGCCACGGTTGGGCAAGATCCTCGCGGCGGGTATCAACAATCCAGACCTGATCTGGCAGGTTCTGGCACTGGTGTCGGGTCTAGCCGTGTCGGAAATCTATATCTCTGAAGCGCAGCTCGACCTCCTGGACCCGGAAGTTTCCGCCGACGCAGAGAGAACGCAGGACGAAGTCTACACGCGACAACAGCAACAAGAAGACGACGAGCGCGACCGCCTACGACAAGAATACGGCCGCGTCCGCGCCACGCTCACACGTCTCGACAAGACATCAGATGCCATGAAACTCCTCACCGCCGTGACAATGTACTTGGACGCCACAACATCCAAAAGCAACAGCGAAGAAGACCGACGCAAATTCTGCCGGGACTTCTTCCTGCGCTCCAAAGCCATGGCCGAAGTCTCACAACTGCGCAGCCAACTTGAGGGTCTCGTACGGGCGAACCACCGCGCAACAATCACCAGCGAAACACTCGCCAAGTCGCATTCATTGTCATTGGGGTCCAACAAACTCCCAGCCAACAAAATCAAACAGCTCAACGCCATCGTGGCCAGCGGATACATCGACCAAGTGGCGATCCGGTACGACCGGGCGCCAGCCGCGCCCGCAGACATCGCCAAACCACGCAGGGCCATCGACGTCCCTTATCTTCCTTTGGTCCCGCTGCACGACGACCCGCATGCCCCGACCGCCCTGAAAGCAGTTTACATCCACCCGTCGTCCGTGCTGGCTCGGCTGTCTGTCAAGGAGATGCCAGAGTACATTGTGTACAGCCATCTTCAACGATCGCAGGCGCACAGTGTCGCTGAGAGCGATGCCGCTGCCGCGCTGGGCGGGAGACATGCCGCGATGGCGACGGCGGTCAAAATCCCAAAGACTCGAATGTTCCCATTGACGCCGCTCGACGGTGCCCAACTCGTCCAATTGGCCCGCGATACTGCCCTTATTGAATACGGCAAACCTGTCCCGCGATCGAAGGTCGAGGAAATCCCTGGTTCTGGTTCTGGCTCTGGTTCTGGCTCTGGTTCTGGCTCTTCTCCCAAGCGTAGAGAGTGTTGGGTCATCCCGGAGTTGAGAGGCGCAAAGTCAGGAGCGCTGGGCTGGCCACTGCCGCCCGTCAAGGTCAGGCAGGTCCTCGATGTCAAGAGCAAGTCTGGTTGGAGGGTGGAAAAGGTGTTGAGCTGAGTTAGCATAGTATAGTAGTAGCCACCTACCTAGGTAGTTGCTGGCCTACGCATATTGGAGCGTCCTACAACTACATGATGTACCACCACTTCTCGTGGCACTGTCAGTTGGACATAACTTTTCCTTTCAAGCCTCAACAATGGTCGACAGTTGATGCCTGCCTTGTGCCTTTTACCTAGTGGGTAAACATATCTGTATTTGCGCCTGCACCGGCCACCACCTATTACTGCTAGGTACTTATTAATCAAGAAGAGCAAAGCATGAAGACCTGGCCCAAACCGAACCAGGTTTGTCACAGCTATCCTTCCCTTATGGTAGGGACAGAACCAGGACAACAATTTTGACCAATTTTGAACAAGTCGTAGTCAAATTCAAGTTCAGTAGTAGTGTGCACGCCTCCATATCTATAGACTACACAGTACAGCGACCTCCACTCTCCTACTTCAAGTTGTAGTAGGTGGTAGAGATCTACGTAGATAGCTACGATGTCAATTTAGGACCAGCGAAATATCAGCTACTAGTATCTTACCACTACGGTCACTCGCTTCCTAAGCTCCTACATCACTGGCAACTACAAAGAATCATTTCAACTTTGCATTTTGCATTCAACTGCATGATGGGATCTGCTGACGCAGCCCAATTTTCTCAACGCTTACATACGCGCGATTCTCTGGTGAACTTGAATAGAAGCCAGTGCCAGTACTTGCTTTGCTTGCAATGATGGGATCCCATTCATCTGCTTGCCCTCTGATCTGGCATTTCATCTCCCCCACTGCATTCACTGGCTAGCTTCAAGGTTCAATGACAAAATGATCAATGCAAAAAACAAATTCAACTCCACTCCACTCCCCCTTCGTTTCTCGCATGTCGCCTCGCCTGCCACTCAAAAGGCAACTGGCTTGGCCTGTTTGCCAGCCAGGACGATTTGCTCAAGACGCATGACGGCGTCTTCGACTCTGGCCTTTGCAGTGGTCAATTCGCGGTTCAGGTCTTCTTGATCCAACCCGCTCTCATCCTTGACCCACCATGGAGCAATGTTTCCAGCGATGCGCGCAAGGAGAACAGCCTGTTGAAACTCGACACCGCCAAAATCCGGGTGGATGACAGGAAGATAGGCCGAGGGAGGACCAGAGAAGACGCGAGCGAGCGACTGAGGCAGAGCATTGTGGCGATCCAAGGTGGCAAGGAAAACCTCATACTGATGAGCCGGCCATTCCTGATTGTCATTCTCCACGACGTTTGCGAATTCCTCGGTCGCTGGGAAGAAGCCGCCGAACTCGAGGTCGATCACAGCAGAAACTGCGGCGCCGACGGGAGTGTCGACCACAAGAACGTTGCGTGGAGACAGGTCGTAGTGGGTGAAGATCATCTCTCCTGTTTCGCGACAGAAGATGGGCAACTTGGGCAGAGTGTCTTTGATGAATCGCGACACAAGCTTGTTGACAAAGTCCTTGTTCTGTTCGTAGATCTTGTTGTCTTTAAGACGACGAACTTCTGCTTTAAGTTTGTGGACGAAATAGCGTTGAGTGGTGTTGAGTGCCGTACTGGACGATTCACTTGCGATGAGCCCTTCGACGTAGACGTCTAGACCTGGCAGGATGCCTCTGTCATACATGGTTGCTGATGGTGGTGGGACACCGAAGCGACGGATGAGGCGAAGGTTTCCAACTGCTCGAGCTGGTGGCATATTCTTACGCCAAGCTGCGACGTGTTCCGCCATCTTGATCATGATCGCATCTCCAGTCGGTCCCATGATGTCCTCTCTGCTGATGATGCGACCGGGAACACGGGTCATAAGGATCCAGCCGCGTCCCTTGGTGTCAAGCTGATCATTGTTCTCGGTCTCGACGTCACGGTTCCGAAGGCCGCTGCCAGTGGCTTTCTTCAACCTCAAAACCCAGGATGCAGAGCGAGTTCGAGTGCCGCGCGAGTCGCTGGGTGTCTTGATCTTGTTACCATCGTCAGACCAGGCGACAACCTTAGGCGCAGGCACGGTGGGACAGTATTTCTCCAGTAACAATAAACACGCCACTTCGTTCTGGGTCTTGCTTGGTCCGAAAGGCAAACCGGAGACTTTGAGGACAAAGGATGTCGCCCAGCTGGTCTGCGCACTGTCAGTAGACTCGACTCCGTTGATCTTGAACTCGGGTCGGGTCAGAGCAGCTGGCTCAGTAAGGTTGATGAAGTAGATGCGATTGTTGAACGACTTGCCAGACGGGAGGTGCTCGATGGAGACGTGTTCTGGCTTGACGTCCGGCAGACTCTTCTTGAAGATGCCCTGAATGGTCGCATCAGAGAACTGTACGTCGTAGTTAGGGTTCGAGGGCGGTGTGGCACGCGCCGCCATTGCCAGCGGCATGATGATTGAGGGATGGAAAGCGTCGATAGGCTTTGGGTTTGAGGATGATAGAAAGTAACTGTGTGATCACGCTTGTCGCAGTAACAAGGATGCTTTGAGAAGGGGTTGTGAGAGATGAAGGAAGAAGAAAAGGATGGAGGAGATCGATACCCGTTTCATGCGCGGTTGAGGTGGGACAATCACGCTTGTGTTTTGGAAAGTGAGGTTGAGATGAAGTCGATGTCAATGTCTTCTGCGGAGTTTGTGCCGGACTCTAAGTCCGTGGGTGGAAGCTCATGGTCATGTTGTCGCAAGTGAACGAGGTGAGGCGATGAGCCGGGCGGCCGCCAGAACAGCAAACTGGGAGGGGAGAACTGCGATCCCATCCAACGACTTGACCTGGGCAAGAACAAAAAGACATTCCCAAGACATCGGCAGGAGTGATGATGGACATCGGTGAAACAGCTCGTTTCCATCAAAGAACAACATGGTGAGGCTGTTCACTGAGAACGTCGTTTTTCTTTTGGTGCAGTCATTCATTCTCAAATTCTCTTTTCTTATGGCCAGCAAGTCCGAAGTACAACGGTCAGAGGGAATGGCGTGAAGAATCAACAAGTCAACAACGCAGCAAGTAACCCTTAGTGAGATGAGAAACCGTGAAAGACGATTGAATATCATTGAATATCATTTTGTAACTTGTGACCGACCTCAGTTCCTTGCTCCTGCATCTGCACTGTCCTCCCATTTTCCATTCACAGCACACATTGTAAGGTCTCCGCCTAGGCAGCAAGTTGACTCCGCTCATGGAAAGACACGCAAACAGGAGGAGAACGGCAATGAGAATGATGCTGAACCTTGAGCCCTGAGCACACTGTGCAGTACCATTGGCGTATCGGGGAGCGTCCGCCATCAGCAACTCTGATAAGAAGCCTGAGCTTACCCGCACTGCCAGCCATACAGGCCTTCAGGAATTTCAGGGAGAACATGCCCCTCTAGAGTCGGCTGTCTGAAAACTCTGCCAGCTCTTCAGGCGTCCCCTCTCGACCCGGTGACATGGCAAGGCTGCGGGTGTGGAGCGGAAAAGCATCAGTACCTAGGTAGGTACTTTGTATCCTCCGCTTTCGGTGTGATTGGCTGCGCTGGCACCTTGCTGATTCATACAGTAGTAACACGAGAGATATGCCCTACCAGGTATCATCGGAAGGGGGATGTCGACGCCCATGTCTCCTCCGCGGCTCCAATAACAATAGTGGACCCCGCGCGATGACCATCTCTTTGCAAGCGCCCTCTTACCCTGTACCACTTGGGGGGCAGAAGCGGAACTCGAAACAATCCCGATGCAGTCACGGGCGCTGTGGGCACTTTTATGCCTGGGCGGGTAGCCGGGCAAGGCGCACTCGAAGGACAGTCAGGGTCGTGACAGTGAGGACATAACGGGGCAACCGAGCAGTTGACATGGCGCCGGTGGTGGACGAACGATGGTGCTACTCCTGCCAGCGGGGACAATTGTGGTTCGAGCAATCGCGCAGTTCTCGCACTATCACTGCAGTGGATTAGTCTTGTAGTACCTAGTGCCAGTGCCATCGTTAGAACGACTCGGAGCCTGGTAAAAGAACATGAAACCCCCAGCTTGAACTTGAATTGTGACTGCACAGCGACTACAATTGTACCTTATTCCGCATTCGGACGCCAAGCTGGAAATACGGATGCGCATAAGCGAAGTTCAACGCGCACGAGGAACTGCACTGCACTGCATCTCAGCTGATCCTCCATACACTGGCTGTACTTCTTCGCCTGCGCCCATTTTCCCTTGCAGTGTCTCCTGCGCACATTTGCTGGTACCAGTGACATGAAAATCAACCAGCATGATGTTGACCGGCAACTTCAATAACGCAGGCGACGATGACGAGATTCATTCCCGCTTCTCTACCACGATGTGAGGGTCTTCGGCTAAATCCCTGAACAAGTGCCAGTGGAGCATAAACTCGGCACATTTTCTACCAGGCTCATGCCAGCCCACAAACCCACAGACCACAACACCATTGACACCACAACCGTCCATGTGGCTGATTCGCTAACGCCATCCAGCCTTTCTCACGATTCGGCCCCTATTCAACCCTGCCTCGCGAAATTGGGTCTCTCGATGGTCACCAAACGAACCAATCCATAAGCCAGCCGCCTTCGCCTAGCCTTGTGATTCGCGGTGGACGATGCCAACGATAGCCTGCCTGCGAGGCCGCTTCTACTGTCTACAACAATAGTACACCTCAACTCCAGAATCTCCCGCTATATCGCTTCCTAGCCTCGATAAGCCCCAGATCATTTGTTCTTCTGTTTGTCCGCCGGAACCTCGTTAACCCATTAAGTGATGCGGGACCCACCAGGCTGGCTGTTCACCCTCACCAGTGAGTCTGCCTTGATGCCCAGTCGATTGCACCAGACATCATTGCTCAATCCCTGCTTGGTCTCGTACAGTATTCTTGTCCTCCCATCCTAGTTCGGAAGCATACCGGTGTTCGTTTTCCATCTTCTGGCAGATTACACAGGATACTTTCGATGGTGTTGGGAAAAGCAACCATGTGTATCATGAGTCTATCCCAGATTCTGATGGCTACTATTGCCAATGTCCAAATGATGTACTTGTTCCACGCCAACAGATCCTTCTATGGGTTTGAGTTGCCCGGTGATCCCTAGCCTTACCACCGGGCCCTTTATTGGACTCATTGCCAAGGGACCAACCCATCCACGAGGCGCATCGACTAATCTCAGTAGCCTCCACTCGGCTGAAGGGTGGTCCTCTCAAGTCCCCTCAAAGCCATACGATATTGGGGAACTTCAGTCGACTTGCGCTTTCGGCATTTTCTCACATACCCTCTATCCCCCAGGTGCCGTCCCTTACGACTCCTTCCTGGCAGGCGCTTTTTGCTGTTGGATTGTTGCTACATCCAACCCTTCGTCTTGGTGTACCGTACTGGTTGTGCTACGGGCGATACAGAAGAAGGGCATACTATTATTGATCGACCTTCTTCGGCCTTTGAGCACAATGTCGATCTGTCCAAATGGGGCGCCGCCCATGGTACTGCCATGGGGCAATGTGACAGTTACAACTGACCAGAAAGCCATCACGAGAGGCATTCCCGTGGCATTGGGAAACCCGCCCCAGATTGTCTCCCTGCGCCCAAGTACTTCGGACGATATCTTATATGTGGTCAACAAGGAGCAATGCGCCCCCGACTACAATGCCACTTGTATTGGAAGTTGGGGCGGTGTTTTCGACTATTCATCCTCGAACACGTTTCACCAGGTTGCCCAGGGCCAATGGAACGGCTCGACCGATGCGCTTCCTACCCAACTGTCTTTTGTCACGTTCAACGACGTTTTATCTTTCGGCAATGCCACCGTCTATGGGTTTCCTGCCGTCTACGATGAACCGGGCTACGGAGGGCAAGGTGTGTTGCCGTTGGGCTGGGGTTCGGACTTTCTGGGCGTCGCCGTTGAATCGGGCGCCGCGCCATCAACTGTTTACGGCCTTTGGACAGGAAGTCGCTCTGTAGAGGCCCCGGTTGACGGCGCCCTGGTGATTGGTGGCTACGACACGGCTCGGGTGAAGGGCGATCTAACGACTTTCCATGCCCGCGAGGACTGCGAGATGTGCGCCGTCGTCACCGAGCTGACCTGGGAATCGGTCAACGGTTCACATAATCTCTTCTCGAACTTTTCGGAATCACTGCAGATCAACCTTCAACCCTCGGAACGCTATCTCTATGTGCCCCAGAACGTTTTTGACAACTTCCAGAATGCCACCGGTGGCATCTACGTAGACCCGTATCTTGGCTACAAGGACCTGCCCAAAGGCAATCTCACCGTGACGCTTCAGAATGGCTACAAGACCAGCATCCCTGCAGAGGAGCTCTTCATGAACCCTCGTGGGTACCTCAATGGCGGCACGTTCGACATCATCGACGACTCCTATATGATCAGCACGCTTGTCAACACCACCAACACCGGCTATGTCTTGGACTGGGGAATTCCCTACCTCACCATGAACTACATTATCGGCGATTTCAAGCGGCAGCAGTTCCAGATGGCGCCTGCAATTCGGACGGACTTCTCGAAGCAAGGCGGTGGATATGCTGTCAAGGCGACCTGCGATCCTACAGACGGGAAGACAGTCCCGGGGACCACTGGTTCTGATGGCACCAACGGTACAGCAAGTGGCGTGGGTGCAAACGGGACCTCCCCTGCGACCCCAGAAGTCACGACGCATCACAAAAACAAGCACACTGGCGCCATCGTTGGAGGTGTCGTGGGTGGTGTTGGCGGACTTGCTCTGATCGCTGGCGCAATTGGACTCTGGATCTGCCGTCGCCGTCGCCGTAGGAATGCTGCTGCTGCCGCCCCTGTAGGCGGTCATCCTGGCGGTCCCGAATCAACACCCATGATGGGAGGTAATCCAATGTCTCCGCACGTTGCCAGCCCTACAACCCAACACCAGCAATGGACGCCTATGAGTCCGACGGAAGTCTCGGCTAGCGAGCTGGGGAGTGAGCCCAAGCAAGCCACCAATGTCCACGTCAACCAGTGGCTCTCAAGCCAGGCCAGCGATGTAAGTATTGCAACTTGGACTTGTCTTCTCTCTCCATTTCTTTGCTCATTTGCTAACATCGTTGAACAGACTCAGACGGTTGTCAGTTCTACTTCTCCGCCCACATCCACAGCCCCAACCTATCACAACATGGCTGGATCGGATGGACGTTTTGAAATGCCCGCTCAGCCTTGGGACACCAAGTAAACGACGAGTTATCTGGTTTCCCGGACATCAACGCCAGCTAGCTGCATAATGACATTGAACTTTTTGTTAGCCTCGAGGAGCCAAACCCTACCGATGCCCTTGAAGAATCCGAAACTTGAGCAACCCACGTGTGGGAATCCCCAGCAGATTGAATCACCTGCAGTTCCATGTTGACACGATCATTTGTCTTGCGCAGGGGAAGACCTGGCCTGTCTTAAGGGCATGTTTCTTAACTCGTTTTGTGGGACCGACAAGAAACTCGCATTTGGCCAGCAAACTTGTCCTTGCGGAACCGTCTTCACATACGCTCCTTTCGGTCCATCAACGATCGTCTCTGACTGGCGGGCTGGCTGCCTGCGTGTCTGCTTCCTCTCTCAAGTTTGTTCATGTCGTTTGGCCCGAGTTAACTGCAATGCGTTCTATCGAGTCGTCTCATGGTCATGGGAGTGGAATCGAGTCGAATCGAATCTCAGTTGAGCTCGGTCGCGTGTGGGCCTGGCTCTCTTTTGCATGCATGCCCTGCAGACATGCGATATATGTATGTACATACGTTGCATACGTACGTACCTTCTGTTCTGCAATTTTGTTTTTAGCGTGGGTTTCGAGCACGGGGTCTGCGGGTGCAGTGGTTTGTGTTTGTGTAGGTTATGATACTAGTATTGGTATTGATACCTATTGATCTTCATCCTCAACCTCGTATTGCCATGTAATATCCACTCTTGGGTGCTACAATTCCCCAAGTGCAGCTGTACAGTACTTACTACTACTAGACAGCAAGTGCGGTACATACAGTACAGTTTAGACTACCGTGTGGAATTAGGCACGACTAAGTACCAGGTAGTAGTCTAATAGTGGTTTTTCATCTGGACAGCTAGTGGTGCTCATT
Organism: Exophiala dermatitidis NIH/UT8656; assembly: GCF_000230625.1. Classification (NCBI taxonomy): domain Eukaryota; kingdom Fungi; phylum Ascomycota; class Eurotiomycetes; order Chaetothyriales; family Herpotrichiellaceae; genus Exophiala; species Exophiala dermatitidis. The sequence continues at coordinate 2,087,156 of NW_008751649.1, read as the reverse complement.
GTTCCAGAAAAAGGGAAAAAGGAAGATACACAAAACAACCATGTACAAACACCCAAGGAGACGCCAGGTTGATGCAAGTGATGGCGAACGGCACCCTGATATCCACCCCATAGTAAAGGGCTGTCCGTGATGCTGAGCTCAGCCAAACCATGTCACTCGTTTCCATTCCTCAGTCATTCACAGCCACAACATATGCCATGTTGTCATTTGCCTTGCGCACTGTAGCAGCTTTCATGTCCATGACTATTGAACGCATGACCGCCACTCATTAACCCGGAAAAAAGCCAATTTCTGTCCTGACACGCCCAAAACACCATTGATGCACGTCCATCGAAGAATGGGGATCTTGATGGAATTGTATGTTGGCGAGATACAAGCAGCTGAGGCACATCAAGTGCAAGCATGTACCTTTGACAGCAAGGTCAATTTGAGAATTCAACCCAGTCCCATTGATCTCTCCGCCTGACTTGGGAGGTAGTAATAGTAGAGATCTCGTTGCTAGGAGACCACGGCGGCATCAGCATTGACATTGAGGTTGACGTTGACATCGTCGTCCTCTTCTAGGCTGGGCAGACCACCATCGTCGTAATCGTCAAAGTGCAGTCCGGCCTCACGGCATCGTTGCTGCCACTTGGCGCTCTCCATCCAAGCAGTGCGGACGCTTTCCTTGAGGCGCTCACACCGGCTAGTCAGCTCCTTGAGGGTGATCTCAAAGGTGGCACGTTCGGTCTCAAAGGACTTCTTCTGGGTCTGCAGTTCGGTGATGTATTGACAGGTACGCTGGAGAATGGCGCCTTTGTTCTTTTCGGTGCAGGGGACGATCTTGGCAATGTTCTCAATGCCTTCGTTGATGACTTCGCGGCGACGACGTTCAACTATGGCAAGATTACAATCAGTGGAGGGTTGCAAACAAAATACAAGGCAATGTGGAGAGAAGGAAAAAAGTGATAGGATGTGAGGACGGGCTTGGACCTGCTTGTGTCTTACCTTCCTTGTGATTGTCTTTGCGTTGTTGATGCCATTCTGCAGTTCCCACCGCCGGCTTCTGCGCACCACTACCACCGCGAGCTTCCAAAAGAGCCTGTTGTGCAGTCGGCATACCCGGCGCGCCAGATGGCATACCTTGGCCAGGCGACATCTGGGAAAGCGAGGTTTGATTGGCATCTTCAAATCCTGTGGGCATTCCTGGACCTCCTTCATACTGAGTGGGCTCGGGGTAGTTGGACTGTTCCATGGGGGCAGCTAGAGCCGCTTGGGCGGTACGGGTGCTATCGTCTTGGCCAGTCATGGCATCGATACCTTGGAGTAACGCTGCGTAGTTAACGGGGTCATGGTCCCCATTGGTATTTTGTTGTTTTGCGTCACGCCCGTCATCTTGCTCGCTGGGTCCGCGCTTGCGCTTGTTACTATTGTTGTTGTTGTTCAGACCTGGATCCGCAGTTTGCGTGGTGGTCATGGCATTTGTGCCAATGCCTTGGGTAGCCATTGTGCACAGGGACCGAGACAGGCACTATTGGCCTGCCGATGAGATTCTTTTGTAAGGTTTGTGACTGAGCAATGAAACAGCGCGTATCAGGAGCAACCCACGGGTCGGCCGCGGGCTTGATCTCGAGGGCAGAAGTCTGCTCTACAGTTGGGTTAGCCATGGCCACGGTCAGAGTCTTGAAAAGATGCAAATAGCGGCTCCAAGCGCTGCGAAGAGAAAGGGCAAAGATGGTGTGTTGCCAGCAGTCGTCACATGAGGACTTCTGGCTGGGGGATATTTGGGCGAGCTCAAGGCATCATGAGCTGTTCCAATTCAGCTGCTAGGAGCTCAGCCGACACAGCCAGCGTGTTCGAGGAGCTGTGTCCTCGACGGCAACGTGCGGCCGGCTGCAGGGCAAGCGTGCGAAGACGCTGGCATTTGGACTGCAACAATGAGTAGTCTTGGGATGAAATCATGATGAGCTGCGCTCACCCGTGGAGATGAAGCGCAGCCCGTGATCTGATGGTGATCAGGTGCAATCAGGTGACTTTGAGATGACTTACTGAGACAATGAATGTCTCGACTGGGACCCGGTACAGGCAGGTTACACAGCGCGCTGCTGGGAGTGAGCGGAAAAGGATCAAGAGACCGAGGATTATGGCAAACAGCGACGCGGTTTGATAATTGTTTGAAGAAGAAGCAGTGGTGGGAAGATTGGGCGTTCACAGGTAGAGGGAGCGAGTACTCGATCTATGCAGAGGGCGGCGCTCGCGAGTGGGCGACTTGCGACAACAGTTTCGAGAGGGAGAGAGGGACGAGGACACGGTCACGGGATGAAGAGAACGTTCCCGTGATCACAAATGCACAATAACACAGCGCCATGCCGGAAAGCGTTTAGCGTTCTTGGTACCTCGGGATACTTGCCCATCAGGGGAAAAGCGACAGCCACCACGTGATACCCCATCTAACCCTGTTATTGGCCCGAACTGGGTTACCTGACTCGCGCAGTGTGGCCTCACTTCCCCTTGTAACGTCTTTCACACCACTTCACGTGTCACATTGTCTCGTGATCCGTATCAACCCTCCATCATGTCAGACACATCGCTGGAAGGGTGCAGCCTTGGATGAATATTCGTCCAATGGAAGTGCCCCGTTGGCGGTCTCCGGCGCTTGTCCACGTGAGCCTTCTGGAGATAAGATATTGTGAAGTATTGTCAGGGTGGGTGGACATAAACCGAGTGAATGCTGAGACTTCTTGAGCTCGATCTTCGTGTATGGACTGCTTTTCTCCTTATGACTCTAACTGTTCGCTGTGGACTTTTGAATCATGAAATGTCCATTCAGGATTGTGTCTTCCAAGATAGCCGAAGCACCCCGAGCATTACCAGTGTATCTATGGATTAAAAAGTGGAAGAAACACTCAGCCAGTTCGAAGGTCAGCAGCCTCATCCGTTTCAGCCTGCTCTTGGTCTCGTGGTTTGGTCACGACCGAATAAGCGGGTGGACTGGTTGTATCCACAACAAGGACACCTTCTTGTGCCCTCCCGAGAATGTCCCAAATCCTGATATGGTGGCCCTTCGTCATACCCATCACACAACTGCTTCCAGCGTACCTCACTTCCCCGATTCTAGGGCAGATACCTTCCTCGCCGGCTCGGTTGGCACAAACCACAATTGCCTCAGATTCTGCCCCTTGGGCTCCGAACAGAGGCCTCAGTCGCTCGACCCAGTAATTGACGGTATCTTGGTCGGGGGCCATGGGCTCGCTCGACACCTCCTCGGCACTCAGCCTTGTCAGCCAGGCCATACTGATGACAACGATCTTGGCACGGGCCTCTCGCGCGTGATTCGCAAATTCGTAAGTAGTCCAGGGGGCTTCGAACCGGTAAGGGTTGATATCCATACAGATCCCCGCTGCCGCCTTGACCTGATCACCTTTGCCTCCGATCGGCAACACACCTGCCCAGAAGCCCTGTCCTTCTTGAGCCCAGGTCTCATCCGTATAGTACAAGAACGCCTTGCGATGGTGTGCAACCACGTCCCCAGCGGAGTTGACAAACACCAGTGAGTTATAAGCGACGGTGCCTGCCTCGGCGGTTATATGTCGGTCAAAGATGGTGTTGTAGTTGCCTTCTTCAGCCGCTTCAGCATATCCAACTGCCACGGTACATTTGAGGCGCTTTGCAGTTCGAGCAGCCCATCTTGTTGAAGGCCCTGCCGCTGTTGGCTCCAGAAATGGTGCAATTGCATCTAGTGATGGATGATTGTATCCTGAACGACCATTTAGCATCTTGCCAGAGTTTTGAAGAGTAGCTCTAGATTGCTTGCATGAAATATAATGCCAGACGCTGCTGGGCTCTGCTCGCCACTGGAGTTCTTTGGTCTATCTTGATAGAGGGGTTATTACCTGCAAAGGCCAGTTCAGGCAGTACCAGCAGATCTAGGTTTTCAAGCATGCCCTCCCTCTCTTCACGCATGAGGAGGCTTTCTGCTCGGCTGAAGTTTGCCGCAACTTCACCCAGCCGTGGGGAGAATTGAAGAGTTGCGATACGCATGGCTTGTGACGACGTTGAACCAACGTGTTGAGGTATCCGACGAGTGAGAGGCGTGTTGGATCTATCGAGCCGCTGTCATGATGTAGTCCTCATCTGTCGGGTCGGTTGATTTACACGGTTGGAAGAGAAGCCACGATCCTGATCGCGTACTCCGGATTATCAATAGTTCAAGGCAGATACTGCCTATGCGGAGGAGCAGTACTACATGGTATCCACTTGAATATAGGAAATGGTGGTGGACGTTGCCGTTCAATTAACCGCTCATCCATGTATACCCAGGTTACGGTGGAGCACATCATATATGTTTTAATTGAGCCACGAAACATGAACCGCCTATCAACAAGGCGGAATGCTTGTAATCTACTGCACGGGAGCACAATCTGATCTAGTGAGAGAATATTTGTCGATCATCTCGTGGATGTACATTGAAAGCTATGAGCCGCAGGCTTTTATGCTAAACTCTTAACTTTCACAGACGTCGAGCAGTCGTTAAGCCCCGTTATACATCGTCATCCACCGCCTCGCCCGCTTCAACGGCCTTCTCTTTCTTCAACTTCTCCCGCTCCCGCTTCCTCTCTAGCAACTTATTCAGTTTCTTCGCTGTGTTAAACACACCATTCGTGCCCGACCCGCAGGCAGCGCAAGAAGGATCTTTCCGATAACGCTTCAAAGCACACGCTTCACAAAAATAATGCCCGCACTTGGTGACTATTGGATTTGTGTAAGGCTTCTTGCAGATAATGCAGGCGAAGGGTATCTTTTCGAGAAGGGCCTCCTCGTCGTCATCATCTTGGCCCGACTGCCCGTTGCGGTTCGCAGAGGCCACGGTCTTTCCGGACAACTTCTTTCCTTTTGTATCAATCTCCCAGTCCCGATCAAGCTGCCAGCCTTGCTTGTAATCTTCTCGCGCATGAAGAAACTTGCAACTGTCCCCAAACCCGCAGAAGCCAGTCTGTTTGTAATCTTTGCAGACGTCCGGCGCAAAATCCGTGACAGTAATTGTTCTCACATTACTCGAAGATTTGACTGGCCCAACTTGCTTTCCAGCACGATCGGGGTTCTTCTGGATGAAGGACTGGTAGTTCGCGGCTCCCTTGTACGTGCCGTCTGGTGCCAAGGGGTCCGTTGGCTTGACTGAGCCTCTTTCAGCTTTCTTATCGACCTCCTCATCGTACCAGTCTGAACGTTTGGTGGCATCGTCTTTGTTGGTGGGCGCCACGACGACTGCGGCAGGTGTCTGCTCATCCACCACAGGCCGAGGCTTAGGGATTTCTGCAGAAGACGCTGTTACCCCGGCATTCTTCCGTCTTCGCTTTATTTGTCTCCCCTCCTCGTCTTCTGAAGATGTAAAGCCGGAATCGGAATCGGTCTGTGGAGGAGTGGCTTCGCGTTTTCGAATGTTCTTCGATTTAACGTTGCGCTTTTTGAATGACACATGAGGAACCTCAACAGCGGACGGCGGGTCTTCCATTATCGAGAATATCTCTAGAGAGCGTTGAGAGTCGAAAATGGGATGGTATCAAAGAATGCGAGCGTCGGAGAGGGAGTTTGTAGAATCGTAAGTCTGGAGGGGCAACGGTACGAGGCGTTCTCAAGTTCAGCGGAAGATATTCAGCGCATTTCTAAGAGTCGCCGCCGATTAGTCATCCAAGAATTATCCAAGGCCAAGCGGCTGATCTACGGCGCTAAACTTTATTTTGCCCTGCATAACCTCTCGCCAGAGTTTCTTTCTTGGGCTGAGTGGTCCTCTTTCTGCTGCCGCACTGAAAAGGAAGAAGTGGGAGCAATCAAGCACGAACAGAACACAACTCAGCTCTGTGCAGTGCAGTCGTGTTGTGCGGTCTACCCATTTGTTCCTATGTCTTTCCAATAACAACCTACTTACAATTCGCTCTTTATGATCTCTTCGTCGCAACCCTAAGCGCAGGGTCATGGTCAGTCATGTTGACTCGAGCCCGCAAGCTGGCTTTGCTGAGGTTGGGTCTGGGACGCCGGTGAAAGCACCAGGAAGCAAGGAGGAACGCACACGCCGGAACATCATTTCCTTCAAGGTGACCCATGTTCTGGTCACTGTCCTCCTCCTATGGTTGACGTATGTTGGCCCCTGAGGCATTAGAAGGTCCATTGCTGATTCCTGCAGCGCTGTGCACATAATAGGCATTGTGTTTTTTGCCAAAGGCTTCCTCCTTACACGACTGGTCTTGGATAACAAGTCAGAGTGTGGAATTCTCCCGGACGGGCAACCTTCCCAAATTTCAGACGGATGCTGGCATCCTAAGACGTTCGACCGAGCGGTGATACTCGTGGTTGACGCCCTACGATACGATTTTACTATTCCCTCCAGTCGCGTATTTGACGAGTCGCAGCAAAAGAACTATCTTGACAACTTGCCTCTTTTGTACGAGACCGCCGTTTCTCGCCCAGACCATGCTATCCTCCTTCCATTTATCGCTGACCCGCCCACGAGTACTCTACAAAGGTTGAAGGGATTGACTACCGGCACACTCCCCACCTTTATTGACGTCGGCTCCAATTTCGCGGGCATGGCAATTGAGGAAGACAACATAGTTTGTCAGCTGAGAGATGCGGCTAAAACAGTTGTACACCTTGGAGATGACACATGGCAAGCGTTATTCCCGGGATATTTCGACCCGAACATGACACATCCTTATGATTCATTGAATGTCTGGGACCTACATACAGTTGACAATGGAGTTATCCAACATATTATGCCTCTGCTTGACCAATCTCCCAGGCAATGGGATGTTATTTTTGGACATTTCCTCGGGGTTGATCATGCTGGCCATCGATACGGGCCTGACCACCCAGCTATGGCAGCAAAACAGCGTCAGATGGACAACGTTTTACGGGATATAATGCATAAGATTGACGATGATACGCTTCTCGTTGTTATGGGCGATCATGGTATGGATAGTAAAGGAGACCATGGCGGCGAGTCTGACGACGAAGTTGAGGCTGCTCTGTGGATGTACTCCAAGCGGCCTAGATTTGGGCGAACGGATACTGCCTCCCACCTTCCCCCGGCGACGGCCAAAGAACGTCCCGTGGGCCAGATTGACCTGGTCTCCACCCTTTCCATCCTGCTGGGACTGCCAATACCTTTCAACAACCTCGGCAGACCCATCGCGGAAGCATTCTTAGGGCCGGAAGGGATCGATTGGAAAAATCTCGTGGCCGTCGAGGCCCTCGTACAGAGCCAAATTGCAAGGTATCAGAATCACTATTCTGGTTCTCGAGATCTTGGTCCCGAGGACGAATCATCCCAGCTTCAGCGCAAATATCTCGCACACTTTCACGATTCTGCCGCGAACGGCAAATGGGAGGACGCACATCACGCTTACGTCGACTGGCATGACGGAGTGATCTCCATGTATCGAAGGCTATGGGCAAACTTCAACCTTGAAAATATGTTTCTCGGAATCGCCATCTCCGGTCTTGGCCTCGGATTGCTGTTCCTTTTTTCTCGGATGACAACAGGCGACATAATCAGTGCCGCCCCAGGACTCCTCAAAAGTGCAGGTGTTGGGACGGCTTTTGGAGCTGCCACTGGCCCAGCACTGGGCCTTCTCTTGCCGTCCTTTTTTTCTATCGCGACGGGTTCACTCCTTGGCGCGGTTGTTGGTGGAATGATAACGGCAGCTGTCTGGACGTTTCGAAACCAATTTGTTACCGGATCCTGCCTGCCTTCTTTCTGGGGCTGCATGGGACTTGTTTTCTGTCTCACGCAATCGGCAGGTTTTGCTTCTAATTCGTACACCATCCATGAAGACACCATCCTCCTGTTTTTTCTCGCTTCTTTCGGCATCATATCAATAATGTCGTCCCTCAGACAAGCATCGACCACCGATAAGGTGCTTGGAACATACCAGTCGGTCCTGTTCGTACTTCTGACCCGGCTTGCATCCTTCTCGCGGCTGTGCCGTGAGGAGCAGATGCCAGGGTGCCGCTCGACATTCTACGCTTCCTCCAACTCGTCTACTTCGGCGCCCTGGCAATTGCTTATACCATACTCAGTGGCACTAATTCTCCCTGAAATCATCAAAGCATTCTACCGTGGGACTGCTTCGTACGCAGGGTTGGCCGGATTCTGTATTGGTTTCAGTCTCCGCATGGGCTTACTGCTTGTGGCTATTTACTGGACAATCGATGCCGCGGATAATGGGGGATGGCTCATGGACCGGATTTCTTCGACTACGTTTAAGACAGCCAGCATCACGTTGGCTAGATGCACTCTCGCCATTGCTCTTCCCGTCGGCATTGGTACATTTGTGTGGGCAAAGCCGTGCATCGACATATCTATCGATGAGCCCCGAGGCGGCATGGGTAGTCCAGGGGCGCCTTCTCGACCTCGATTGACCGTCTACGGCTACGCCAACGTCTATGGAAGTCGATACTTTCTCATGATCCCCATGCTTATGTTGGCAATCGCACTGCTTCTACCCCCAATGGGCCAGTTCTCGATTGGCATTTGTACCTGGCAGATTCTCTGCCTCCTCGAGATTCTTGATACGAACGGGTTGACAGTCTCGGCCAGGCACAAGTCTAGCATTGGACCAATTGTACTGGCACTGCTGGGGTCGTACCACTTTTTCAAGACCGGCCATCAAGCAACACTGGCCTCAATTCAATGGAACTCGGCTTTTGTACCTTTGCGCACCATTCAGTATCCCTGGTCACCGCTCTTGGTAGTATTGAATACATTTGGCGCACAAATCATATGCGCAGCAGCGGTTCCTCTGACGGTGCTATGGAAGCGGCCGACGGGCAATGCTGGAGTGCGAGGGCTGTGGAACGACGTGTTGAATGCTTGCCTGACACATGCCCTGTACTATGCGACCATCCAACTAGCAACGACTATGTGGGCGGGCCATCTCAGACGGCATCTGATGCTGTACAGAGTGTTTATGCCACGATACCTGATGGCATGTGTAGTGCTTCTTATCGTGGATGTGGTATTAGTGGTGGCAGCTTTACCAGCTGTAAGGGTGGTCGGTCTCAGCGTCGGCGAAGTGTTTGGGTACTGAGCAACGGACACCCCCAATTCAGGCTGTACAAAATATCAACGTACGCTGTACATTATTACATATTGCACCACTGTGGCAGACTATGCTACCTTGGTACTTCAAGAGGAAGGGGGCATGCAGCAGAGATGCATGTCACTGGATACCTTAAGGTCCTCTTTTTCTGACACGGTGAGCATTGTCTGCCAATGATCTCGCTCAGCGATTGTCGGCTCTGGCTAGCTGGTGGTCTTGCGCTTTCTACTCCTAGTATGGATTTCCCGCCCATCTCATGGTCACCTTTCGTCCGACAGTTGTATCCCGCGCCAACTGTCTACGGGTTATATGCTCGCTCGCTTTTGAACGACCGAAAGCAGAGAGATTTAGTCGCGCTCAGGCTCCTTACAACACGCTTAGTAAGAATAGAAGGTTTTCGTCAGGTACTGCTGTCTGAATAGAGCATAAATCCGATGGGGAAGTCGGAAGACCCTTGTTGTGTGCGACGGCGTAGATTACATCATTACGGGCCACCACCGCCACTGCACCGTCTGCACCGCTGTGCCGCAACGCAACGCGGGGCATGACGGAAGCTTGAGACAAATGAATCTTCATCCCACTTCGTGCTGCGTCTGCGCATGATTGGCATCTCCACGTATTCGCCAGGGGATTTTTGCTTCATTATTAGCTCAAGGATATATCTGTTCTCTTCTGTGTACATTCTTCAAATCTTTTCTTCTTCTCCTGCCCAACCTAAACTTCCAGAATCTTTACCGTCTATACTCTACAGTCTAAACCCCTCACTTCACCATCCTCAACTCGCCCAACATGCCTGTCTCCGTCCCAACCGCGACCTCTCTCCATGACCTTTTCAGCCTGAAGGGCAAGGTGGTCATTGTGACCGGTGCATCTGGCCCGACCGGCATCGGTACCGAAGCTGCTCGCGGCTGTGCCGAGATGGGTGCCGACGTGGCCATCACCTACAGCTCCCGACCTCAAGGCGGTGAGAAGAACGCCAAAGAGCTCAGCGACAAGTACGGAGTCAAGAGCAAGGCCTACAAGTGTGATGTCGGCAAGTACGAGGAGGTGGAGAAGTTGGTTGCCGATGTTATCAAGGACTTTGGCAAGGTCGACGTCTTCATTGCCAATGCCGGCCGTACTGCTGACAGCGGTATTCTGGACGCCCCCGTTGAGAAGTGGAACGAGGTGATCCAGACCGACCTGAACGGTGTCTACCACTGTGCCAGAGCCGTTGGACTGCACTTCCGTGAGCGCAAGACCGGCAGCTTCATCATCACCGCCTCCATGTCCGGTCACATTGCCAACTATCCTCAAGAACAGGTGAGTGTGCACAGGTCTGCATACCTAAGTTGATTTGACAGCTAACCATTTGGTCACCGATAGACTTCCTACAACGTCGCCAAAGCGGGTTGTATCCACATGGCTCGCTCGCTGGCCAACGAATGGCGCGACTTTGCTCGTGTCAACTCCATTTCCCCCGGTTACATCGACACCGGTCTGTCGGACTTCGTGCCCAAGGATGTTCAGGAACTGTGGCACTCCATGATCCCATTGGGCCGTGATGGAAAGGCCACCGAACTCAAGGGTGCCTACGTCTACCTTGCCAGCGATGCTAGCAGCTACACCACTGGTGCCGATATTGTCATTGACGGTGGTTACACCGCCCGATAAACGAGACGTAAAATAGGGGTGGACCCTGGTGCCGGTTCCAGATCCAGAAGCATGCCTGTCGACATGAGTGGCGGAAATCCCACACTCTGTTCGGGTGCTCTGGATGGATTCAAAGCGGCAAGACTACGTCAGGCTGTGCTACCCAGGATTATACTCAATAAATAGACACCACGACATTGGAAACAATCAAAATGGATGATCGAATCTCACTTTTGACTTTCTGGCTTGCACGTGAACCCTCTGGTCTTGCTTCTTTTATCGTCATACGTGCCTAGCATGGTGTAAATATACCCAGACTTCCACGTCCACCACGGCTCCTACTGGCAGCATTCTTATACACAGTCGGCTGGGCTCACTTCACGCGCTATTCACTCTCAGATTCAGTCATGATACGCGATTATCCGTACAGGTAGTGTACTTAGACTTCTAAGGTAGGTGAATTGGTGAGGGACCAATCTTTACGATCACTGGTCTCACTACTGTCGTCTATCGCAAGAAATTCCCACATCAAGCGAGATTTGTGTTGCCTTGGACTGGGCTGTTCTCCCAAAGTCTGCCCCAGACTCAAGGGTTCATCTACTATGTATACAGATAGCTATCGATGACCGGAGTGCAATTCTGACCTCGACCTCGAGGCCAGTATCGTGGCAAGCATCCAACCACTTCGAGGGCAAACGTGGCTGGCATTTATTGGATCCATATCATGGTAGTCTTCTCCCGCACGCCAATCCTGAACAACCACATCTCAATTCACAATTGTTATCCTATTCTCGGCCGATCTCAGTGCCGCCCACTAGTCCCGAAGCAATGGGCGCCTTGCTGACAAACGTCTAAACTAACCACATTATTGGGTCGCAGCTTGCAGACGACATTGTTGCTCGTCTCGTGAAGATGTCGCAGGAGCCAAATCAATTCAGTATACAACAAACTCCATAGCGGCCCCTTGGATAAACGACAAAATGACCACACCCACTTCAACCCCGTTCAACGGAATCGATGCCTCCTCAAGGGCCATCCCAAAGACACATTCCGCATGGACATTCACTCGCGCCGGTGACCCGACCCAGATCCTGACTCTACGCAATGATATGCCCACTCGGGACCCAGCGTCGCTCAAACAGGGTGAAGCACTGATCAAAGTATCTGCAGTATCACTGAACGCTGGCATGCTAGGGCTCATGAAATTTCCACATCTTACTAGCCGACCGTGGGTTCCTGAGCTGGAATTTGCGGGGACAATCGTGGCATTGCCTGCTGTCCAAGGCGGGAGCGATCCCTCAGGTAAGGGAGCAGATGCTGCTGCTGCTGCTGCTGTTCCCAAGTTTCAAGTCGGAGACAAGGTCGTCGGCGCCCGCACTTTTCCCGATCTCTTCAAATACAACGGCACGCTCCAAGAGTATCTTGTCAGCCCGGTCTGGGTGATGGCTAAAGTTTCTGAGTCGTTGGGTGTTAACGAGGCGTCGGGCCTGCCGGCGGTCGGATGTACGGCCCTCCAAGCGCTCAAGGTTGCTGGTGTCAAAAAGGGCGACAAGGTGCTCATCACGGCCGCGAGCGGCGGTCTCGGGACCATGTTGGTCCAAGTGGCTAGGGCCATTGTTGGCAAAGATGGGATCGTGGTGGGAAGCTGTTCGGGGAGAAATGAAGAGTTTGTCCGAGGACTGGGGGCAGATGAGGTAAGTGGAATATAGACCAATTGGATGCATTAAAGAAAGAGAAAGAGAAAAGAGGGACATATGCACCGTGTGGAATTGCCCATTCTAACATATTCCAGACAATCGACTATACTACACATTCCCCTCTGCACGAATACCTGGCGGAGCACCATTCAAGCAAGAAATTCGACGCCATTTTTGATGTTGCAGGAACCTCCAATGACCTCTTCACCTATTCGCCTTCGTATCTTGTCGAAAACGGCACATTTGTGCTCCTCGGCAACTTGAACCTCTTCAAGCCGTCGGCTTCTTTCTTTAGCTTTCTGGTTTGGGCACTGGGGACCAATGTGAACCGCTATCTTCCGCGCCTGCTGGGCGGGATCCCGAGGAAGTTTTATTTCTACTCTGCCACTCCGACTGGTGAAGATACAGGGAAGATCATCGAGATGGCGGAGAAGGGTGAGGTCAAGCCGGCGGTAGATTCGGTTTGGAAATGGGAGGACGCTATAAAGGTATGAACACGCAATTTCAGCCCTCCTCTTGCGTTCCATTTTCCGCTGCTGCTGCTGCTGCTGCTGCTAGCCCGTGTCTACTACGTGGGAATGGCGGCCAGGGTCACCCACAGGTTGACCTCGGTTGTGGTGTGGTCCTGGACCATCGTGGCTTACAGCAGAGCATGTCCCCGAGTGATTTACATCCATGTCTTGTGCATCCCGTCAGCCCAGCCCACCCTTTCTCAGTTCTCTACCCCGATAAGTATACAGGAGTCTCCCCCTGCCGCCTCTCCATGAGTCCAACTGGAGAAGGCATAGTTCCCTTTGTCATCTGTCCTACATATATCGAGAAACTTTCTGGCCAAAGGCCCTGCAGTACTTGACTGACTGGTAACACTCCGCAGGCCTACGAGCGAGCCAAGAGTCAACGGGCAAGGGGCAAGATCGTCATTGAAGTCGAGTGATTACGGACCAAACCCACTGCATTGGCTGATGGAAGACTGGCCTTGATCCGATTCCATTGCCAGCCATGAAATGGAATGCTGGATTCTGGCCATCCCATCCTGCCAATGCCATCTTTCAGAGTCCAAGTCCAGGCCCAGTTTCCTAATCTGTCCAGCCAGGCAGACTTCCAGCTCCGCTTGCCCGGGCTCAAAGTTCCTAGAAGATCTTCTCCAAAGACAGCAGGGGGGACAGCCAGCCTGCCAGCCGCTCGGTGGATACCGTACCTTCTCAGGACAATATTCAATGGGTAGCTTACTACTGTAAGTACTGTAGGTACTCCGAGTCCCTTGACCTGCACTCTCGACCATTGACTACTAGTATCGGCGGATGTTACTGTGCTTGGACATTGGTCACTTTTTTGGTTCGTCTCTAAAGGGACTTCCCACAACTCAAGGCAGGTGGAAATGAAACATGCATAGATTCCATTCAATAATGCGCGAGTTACTCGGCGAGTTGGAGCGCGAGCAAGATGGTTGGAATGGATAACTCGCGAGCGATAAGATGTAGTTGCTGCAGTTGCTATCCTACATGAGGTGCCTTACTGTGTGAATGCTAGGTCTTGCAGTGTAGGTAGATTTCAAACTCCTAGTGTGAATGCATTGCCTGCATTGCGTTATTCCCTGCCAGTGATCAAGCAAGATTGCTATTATGCATGCCGTCACCATGGTCACCAACACCAACAACACCAGCAACAGCGCACCAGTGGTGCTCTGCGATGATAGGGCCCGTGCCATGACGAGTAGTCAAGTCGACGCAACCTGGACAAAAGCGGCTAATGTTGCAGGACACGAAGATACATTCATTACATACCTACAAGAACCTACGTAGGGGATACACCTAGGAACCTAACCTAGGTACCACGAGCCAAGTAACAGAGATGTACAGTCTTGTACCAAATAGATTGGGCTCTTTCGCATGTCGATTGGGCAAATACCGTTGTGAAGAATGCTTCCTGTGGGCGACTGCAGTGGGCGGTTTTACAACAAAACGGCAAGTAGCCGAAGGCAAGAAGCAAATGTGCAAGTCAGCTCTCGCAAGTCAATTACGCCCGGTCAAATTCGAAACAGCAGAGCAGCAGAACAGCTGGAGCAAAGCCATGACCCCAAGAGACAGATAGGCACATAGGCACTGCAGACATGGCACGCCGACAGAGGCAGCCGGCAAAGACCAGGAAAATAGAGATATAAAACCCTTCCCAGGTCTTTCCACCTGTTGCTGCTTTCCTTTCATCCTTTGTCAACCAGATTCCATTCATCCACACCATTATCTTCTTCCAAGGCATTGGAACCCACCATCTATCAAAACAACATCACCGCCAGAACCAAACATCATGTCGGGACAAATGAGTAAAAGCGACGCTGCTCGCATCCAGTCCACTCAGGTACGTTGTGCTAACACGACTCTGATCGTGTCCCACCTGGTTCACCCAGTCAAAACTTCCTTCATTATTCTCTCCCTCGCTCTCTCCACATTAGGATGTCGAAAATCTGACTTCTGTCTTCGTTCTTTCAGGCCCAGGGCGGCAAAGACATGTCATCCAGCGGCTTTTCTGCTCGAGCCCAATCCGCAGGCGACAGAAATGCCAATGCCGGAAACAACCAGGGATCCAACACTGGGAACCAACAGGGAGGAAACAACTCGGGCAGAAAGTAGGTGATGGAGGGACTTCGAAGCCACGCGCAGGCGGCTGTGACGGATCGCACACAGTCAAGGGGCTGATCATCTCTGATGTGTGTTGGAAGTCGCATTGTTGGCCAGCGCGAGCGTACCGTTTGTTGTTGTCGTCCGCATGGTTGGAAGTGGGAAGCTGGAAGTTGGAGATCAAGATCAAAGGGTCGATAGGACCAGGGAAGACATGGTAAAGATGTCCCACCCACCCAAGTCGCTCATTATATACTGCAGCAGCAGCAGCAGCCATGAATCATATTTCTGTTACCCCGGCCGGGTGAAAAGAAAAAGACGTTTCCATGCCTTGTCGAAGAGTATTTGTAGTTGGTGTGAGTCGCCCCAACCTCGTTGCTGGTACAGCAAGTAGACAGGAAGTTGAACAGTCCTTTTACCGTTTCTGGAAATCATTTCCCGAGGACCGAAAAGAAATGGTTTGTTGGCGTATGTGAAGCCGCCGAAGAAGTGCCTGTAGCTGTGGTTCATGTCGGGATGCTCGTTGCTCGGTCACCAGGTGTAGTTGTATTTGCAACATCAACATCAAGTTAAATCTTCGTAAAGACTGTCTGTGTCCAGACACCCTCACCTCCATCGGCCGATTGAACGCTCCAGGCATAGAAAGTTGGTGAAAAAAGCCCATCTCTGTTGTCGTCGAAGCCATTTGTAAACATATTTCTTCACTTCTCCCGTCTCTGTTCTGGTCCCTGTCCTTGACCACGTCCTCTTCCCTGAACACTTTCCTCCCCTAGAACTTTCGCACTCCCCATAAACAAGGCGCCAATATATCCGCCCAAGAACCGCATATCTTGCGCCTGCACGGCCGTCATTCTGACCAGGTTCTCCGTGTCCGCCAAGTGGGCATTGAGTTGGGCCAGTTGCGCATGTAGATGGGCGTATTGGCGGGTTTTGTTGGTCGAGGTCGACGTGGCGTTGGTAGAGGTGACGGATGATGGGCGGGACAGTGTCGCCGTCGGTTGTTTCGTCATGCCAGCAGCTCGCTCCATTATTGTTCTTCGAGAAGCCTCTTATGATCGCTTGGACCGTATTGTTTGGTACAATAAATCAGACTGCGTTGCCTTTTAAGGACACTTTAAGTGGTTGTAAGCAAACCACGGTGGAAAAGTCTGTGGTCCTGTCTGATTGCTGAAGAGCCAGACGACGTCCCTAGCAAGTGATGATCGGAGTGTCCAGCTGGACAACTTAGAGAAACAGGATACTGATCCGGTCCTGACTGTTGTACTGTTGTCGTACGATTTGGTTGCGGTCAGTCGCGTCGCGTCAGGTTAGCCTACTAGAACACAAGGTTAGTGATCCAACGGACTACTAGTATTACCATAAGGCTTCAATCCAAGCTGGATATTGGCCGGATACACCCAGGAACCAACTAGTAGTATTCTACTCCATACTAGTACAGAATTAATGCCTTGATCATACTTAATCTTAAAGGTAGTTTCAATGCCCCGAGGTCAGAACAGGATTGTGGCCCTCATCATGATGGACAATAATAATAACGTACAAGACCGCCATCTCAGCCTCCTGCAGCCCTTGCCCTCCTACTACAAGCTGCACTGTCCTTGATTGTGTATCGCTCAAATAAGGTAGGGCACCTCTCCCATCTGGTTCAAATCTGCACGTTCGCGAACGCTGACCACCAGCAGCCAAACCCCATGCCACACCGGTCAAAACTACGCTGAACAGAGTTTACTTCTCGCGACTTTGATTGCATTCGTTGGATTAATTACTCTGCTCGCCTGGACGCCATCCCTGGTCCATTCTCGTGTTGTTGTGCACCCGCCATCCACGACCATCCCGAGCCCTGTTTTTCATGCAAAATCCTAGCATAATTATTCATTCCGGTTCCAATCGTGTTCGTGTGCCTGAAAAAAAAGTGTATGTCTCGAGTAATGGAATACAAAAAGTTCCTGTCTCCAATCCTTCTCGCAGCCGGAAACGAATCCGACCGGGCTCCTCGGAAAAACCGTTCCAATCATCCCGTCAACAGCGCGACTCCAGGACTGTCACAGAGCATCAAGCCGTGTGCGATGGGGGTGCCAGTCGTTTCCTTGCAATGCTGTATGTACTCGAAAAGAAGGGAAAAAAAGGTCGAATGTTCCAATATTTCCACTCGGCCGCGAGCCGTCCACCAGTCTCGTCTCAATGCTTTTGTTGTTGTTGTTGGTGTTGTGCGGAGTCCATCAACGGCCTCCAGATCGTAAAGGGTGGAAACGGGGAGAGCTGTCATTAAAAAGTATACGCAAAACAAGAGTAACAGTTGGACATATATGCTGATGCCGTGCCGCAAAGGTGAACTCAAGAAAGGTAAACCGCTCGTCAATGGTTGCAAAGCCAGCTAGCCGACCCAGTGCGCATATTCAGTGCAATTCAGTCCAGCAAGTCCAGCAAGCCAGAGCTAGCTCTATTGAGCACTCAGCACTTGCCGAGCCACAAAGCTGCTTGTGCTGCTGTGAGCTGAAGGCTCAGATTCAATGTTGGCACTACCACTGTCACCACTTCCCGCGCTAGCACTGGCACTTCCAGTTAGACTCTTGACAGGGGCTTTGGGCGGTGGGAATGGTTTGCTCACTCCAGCCTGTTCAACTTGCTGTGGATGAATCATGTTGCCGTGACCGGGAGGATATCTCGGTACGGGAGCTCGTACACCGCCCGGCGGGGACGGCCTGCCGTTGCGCGGTGGTGCTCCTCCCTGCATGTAGGGGTCGTTGGGTGGTGAAGGTCTACCTGACACCCTGCCAGAAGGGGCGAACGGATTGCCAGGTGACCGGCTTGTCCGACGACTAGGCGGTGCAGGATATGGTCCGCCGTTGATACCCATTTCTTGCAGACGACTTGCTGTCAAAGAATTGGCACGAGATTCCTCTGCAATCTCTTTTCGATCAACCGAGCCGTACCGGTTGGAGGAGAAGCCCATCATAGGATTGTCAAGAATGTTTGAACCCAGGACCGGCATGTCGGAAAGGATCTGCGTGCTGGTCCGGTGTCTTCCACCATGGTTGGGTCGTCCATAAGAGCCGGGTCGCATACCGTTGCCGTTCATGAATGCGTCCTTACGAAGCTGGCTCTGGCTGTCGGTTCGCTTGGTCCGTCTTGAAGTAACGCTCATCATATCGAAATTGTCAGGATCGACAGGTACCGGTGGCGGTCCGCGTGCCTGCATGGGGTCGAAATAGTCGTCCTCGTCATCCTCATCATCCAGATCTTGATACCGGTTGTGCGAGGTCCTCCGCCCACCGCGGCCCTTCATTGCCATTTCTTGTTGCTTCAGATGTAATTGCTTGGCTCTTAGCATGATTTCTCTCTCCCTCATCGCAACACCATTAGGGCCACCAGGATGTTCTGGGTATGCTCCTCCGCCAACTGGAACTTCGCCATCTGGCAATTCATCATAGAGGACGACATGACTGAACTCGTCCAAGTTGGTCTCATCATAGGATGGTCGCCGTCGCATTGGAGGCGGCCCTCGTGGCGGCTGGCCGTTCGGCATGCCTCGGAATCCATTCACGGGTGGAGGGCCACGCCGCATACCGGGGGGACCCATTGGGCCACCCATGGGGACACCCGGGGGAGGAGGACCTCTCATTGGTCTTGGCCCTGGGCCCCCGTTCAACGAGGCATTGACCTGGCGTGGCGGCGGTGGGTTGGATAGAGACATGGTCCGAGGAGGTGGTTGGGTCATGGATGGCGACTGAGGCAAGCTGGATGGAGTCGCGCTCGCAGGAGGGCGGTCTTTGTTCACAGTGTTGAGGTGACGCAGCATGGTATACAAGGTCTCTAGCCGCGGTACCTTGACATTGACGCTCTTCGCTAGTTCCACTGGAGAACCGAGATATGTCTCGACCTCCATGGGTCGCCGCGCGGTGAAGTCCTGATACATTGTGCTCGGCTCCTGATTACCCCCAAGCATGGTATCCATCGTTTTCTTCTTGAAGTCGCCAGGGAATTTGCAGTGTTGTGCAGAGGCTATTTGCAGTAGCTCTTCGATCAGTTCCGAAATGAGGTTCTCGACGCCAGGGATGCGGACCAAGTCGGAGAGGTTGGGAGTCTCAAAGAGGACACTAGTAGGGTGAAACGCAATGGGCCTGCAAGATATTAGTACCTTACAGGACGAACAGGAGAAAGTCTCATGCATACCCGATCATCCTCTCGTACTGTTGCTGCTTGATGTTGGTCGACACTTTGCAATCGACTTGTGCGGTTGTCAAAGTCATTGCTAGGGCTTCAGACATATCGCGTTGAATTGATTCCGGGATGGCCGAGTTCTGGCTGGCGGGACCGACCCAAATTTCTGTAGAACCACTGTGCTCGAACTCACTCGAGCCAAGTTGCTTGAGATCGGCTCCAGACACAAGGGACAAAACGACGTTTGAGGGAAATCTCTCTTCGAGTTGCTTCTCCACCCCCAGCGTATTGGTAGTGTTCACCAGAATACAAGTGTGTTGAGGCGTGACGACGGATTGGATGATGTCTGCCAGGTTGTAGACGTCTGGGAGTGCCTTGACGCAGAGGATCACATAGTCAAAAGCGGCTTGCTGACTCGCGGCATCTTCGGGACTTTGGACGACTGGACTTGATTAGCTCCGGCGCTCCTTGAGGATTCGATCACACATACCGTATCGTGGCTTGAATCGTTCGTTCCCGAAAAGTTGAGATCTAGATCGGTTGTCAGCAGGAGCGCGACGTGGAACAGATATGCTCGGGTTTGGCTCACTTGAACGAAATACCATACTGCGCAACACTCTGATAGTTGGCTTTCCAGACCAGTGTCACATCGCAGGCATTTGTGGCCTGTAATCGCCAGGATAGGAACGCGGACACCGCATTTCCGCCGACTATACAACAACGTCTTAGCTCTTGATTCATTTTGGCGCAAGAAATCCAAAGGAAGTAATTGAGACCAAGGAGTCCAACTTAGATTGGATTTGCGCCTTGGTCTCGGAATCGGTAAGAGTTAAGTCATGCTCACCTGAGACAATTCGTAGACGGGGCGGAGCAGGTGCCATTGTGTGAGAGAAGCACGTTCGTGAAAGTGATTGTCAATTAATACAACAAACGGCCTGAAGCAGGCACGTTCGAGGAGTAGTTGTGTTCGAGAGTGGTCGCAATTCAAATCGACCAAAATTATTGCTTGTCTTCCAAATAAATCACAATCAAAGCTTCTCCAGGTCTCTTTTCCGAAGGACAAAGACCCAGGAAAGTGGCAGCGACAGGGACGAACGAGTGGGAGACGCTTCAGTAGGTGGTCGGCGACATTGAGTTGATTGGAACGAGAGACGGAGGTGAGGTTGAGTGAAGATTTGAGGTTGCAGTTGGCACGCACGCAAGCACAAGCACCGCGACTTCGTAGCCAGCACCCGGAGGCCTGAAGGATCAAACAGTCGTCACAGGGGGGGGGATCTCAACAAGAGCAGCCCTCCTACTGCAGCTGGGAACGAAATAACGAGCGTGGTCCGATAGGAGGCGGATGAGTAGCACAATTAGGTGAAGGGGACTGAGAATGAGGGTGCGTGGTGCAGTGGCTGCGGTGATGAAAGGGAGAGTGGTTGAGTGGCCGAAGCTTGCGGGCGCGACGATTGTGAAGCGCAAATCGAAACAGGACAGGACAGGACAAGACGAAACGAGGGAGCGGGAAGCGATCTGCCCAGTAACTCGCAGTCCGTCAGGTAAAGTACACGTAAGGTATGGAAACCACCCACAAGCACCCGCCGCCGCCGAGGGCTTAAAGAAGGTTTGAGTGCCTGAAGACCCGCGCTGTGCCGGGGGTTGAAGATTAAAAGGTTGTTATTTGACGACCAGGGACACTGAACCGCCCAAGCTTTCGTCTTTCGGGGGCTTGTTAGTCCTACGAGCTGGACAGCACGGCAGGCTTCCCAGCTGCCAAGCATCTTAGAAGCGGACTATCGACCAGCGATCGCTACCTAACAGATACACATGTTAGATGCCTGGCTAAACACGTTTGAGGCGGCCCCGTAGAGACCCAAGCATTCAAAAACATTATAAAAATACTAGGTACCTAGTCGAGTACTGATGCTCAGGCTAGTGTCCAGTAGTATACAGTGTTGTAGAGCACACCCAGCGGCGGATTACTCGGTAGGCGATTCCGCACTTCTGCCGCAGACAATTCCCAGGCAAACTTCATTTGCACCACTGGCACTCCATGCCCGGTACTACATAGTACCTGGTACTACTGCACTACTGCCTGCGCTTGTATCTTGGACTGTACTAGTAGGATATACCACTGTTGGCGGATTGCTGGCGTCATTATTATTCAATCCAACTCATCCTCTATGCGGCCGCCTCCCTAAAATATGTTGCAAGTCCTTCTCGCGATCGAACAACGTCTGCCCAGCGGCCAGTGCCCACATAAGCGTGTCCATAATCGCCGTCGAGCTCCTCCCTGGCGTCCTCCAAGGGACCGGTATCCGAACCACCGTGCGCCTCCATCACGGCCAATCGCCTTTACGCGCGTAGTCAGTGCGATCCAAAGGGTCTATGGGTGAAGAACACCCACAGAGCCGAGAAATTTTGAGTTCAATTGTCGAAGGTGTAAAGTTGATTTTTGAGCTGACACTGCAAAGCTGCGGACGTTCTCAAATCATCTCGAAGCACGGGTAGGGTTTAATTGACTCGGTATTATAGCCAACATCCCCCAGCCGATGCGTCTACCAAGACAAGAACCGCGTGAGGATGTCAAAGGCATTATTGGCTACGGGTGGCTTGACAGCCCTCAATTCCAGCTACATTCCGCCACGCGGCTTGTCGTTCACGTATCCCTCTGTATCCACACTGATTTGTCCTAGCCGCTCCATTTGAGTCCTCCGTTTGCTCGACATGGGCCGAGCAAAAAGGGTAGCTCCCAGCCAGGAGCTCAGCATCTACAGCGTCTCCATAACATTGACCCCCCGCCCTCACAAGAGCCGTTCAAGTTGCAGGCGATGCGCGTATCCAGGACCGGCGATAAGGAAGGTAGCACCGCCTGGCATGTGCGGAAACTCCATGGGAGCACAAAATTCTTCCCGGAACACGGCCATGAAGATTTGCTGTTGCCGGCACGTACGGTCCACCAAGACAATTACAGTATGTCTGTACCTTCAATGGCATACAATCCTCCAGTGTACAGTAATAAAAAGCATGTTGATGGCCGAAACAACGATTCCGCCTATCGTGAGGTTGTTTATGCATATCTTGGATTGAGCAACGACGCCAAATAATGCACCATTCCTAGTGCAGGACTGCGCCAGGAACAGCGCGAATCATGTGGGCCGTGGCTGACCGTCTGTCCAGCCTCATCTGAAACTTGCATGGACACTCGATGACTTCCCCTGCAGGCCTGCTCCAACTTCTCTTATCGCAGTATCGTCGGCAGTCATATATATGGATCCGCGGGATAATCTTACAACGCCCCTTTGGCATGCAAGAGACAGTAACGGTCTGTCGAAGGATGCTAACTCTCCAGCGCCTCCCGTCGTCATTGTTGTGGAGGTCATCATCAGGGGAAAGGCGAATATCCAAGTCGACAATGATGCATTCTTGTGGTGGAGCTCGATAGATTAGCAGACCTGGACAGCCCTGCTAGGAGGCCTGAAGCGGCTACATTCTGCTCGTCAATACGACCATGGAGTTCTTGGCTGTACCGTTGCCGGCATCTCAACGCCGCTTCCGATCGAGAAAATACAATCTGCTACTATTACATCTATTTAATATCATTGCTTCCACTGCAGGCGTTGGACTCAGCCATACGCGGTCGGGCTACTGCACCGTTCTCTTCTACTCCTGGGCTACGGTCACCACATCAGACCTCTATCTGCTGGCTTCTTTTATTGAATTGACGGATCGAGTTGCAGATCAACACCGATCTTCTGCATCGACTTGACACAGGCAGCGACAGTACATCCTCCTGAACATGGGTGTTCTCGGCACCAGCACGCTCCGCGTTTACGCTACTACTAAGCGAGATACCTTGATCCGGATACGCCAGGGTTCTGCATTATTATTCAGCCAACAATATTCCCAATCCAGGCAACTGGCTAATAAAAATGATCATGGCAATCTACAGAGCAGGATGCGAGCCTTGTCCTTCGCAGTCTACCAGCTGGCGTGATTCGTGGTGAAGCAAAGAAGAATTCTCTCACGCGCCACAGACTACGCGCCGTTTCGCAGATCATCCTTTATGATTCTGAGGTCAACCAGGTTTGGAAGTATCCCTTATCCATGTGCTCTATTACTACAGTATGTTCCACGTGGAATAGCATTTACTGTACCACGCTGTTGGTTCTTTGCAGCAACAGCTTTCCGAGTTCTTCCAAGGCTGAACTGCGACTGCTTCTTTTGCAAGGTAGGGCATGCATTGAGCTGGAAAGTTCGCTGCGTGCTGCTCATCGCCTCCTCGAAACATGTTCTAGTCATTGCACAGCGAAGGTGAAACCCGAATGCTTATCTGGCAAGCAAGATATTTATGGGCATTTCTCGTTGGCGCTTCGATGGTGCGTCCCGTGGTACACAGCAACTGCATGGATTGGTGCGCTGCCGGTGCCAATGCATGCGTTTTACACTTGTTCGTGACATGTTTCACGACGTGGTCTTAAGCAGACAATAAGAACGCATCGGGGCCTGTCGTCGTTCGCGGTGGTCGTCAAATGCTCCCACCGCATCTGGATCACCCTTCTTCTGGGCCTGGTTGCTCCCTCTGTCATGTCCGATACACAAGTTTGAGTGAAGACTGCCACGGTACAACGACAGTGACTACAGCGCGTTACCAGTGTATTGAGATGATTGCCGCCCGCACCCAAGTGATGATACTTGGCGTGGCGACGTTTGTATTGCAAGACTGCGAATGTAGACCGTACCTTTGGAGATGCCTCTGTCTGCCCACAATAAGCGAGGCGTTTGCCTAGAGCATGCACTTGAGATCTGGGGATCGACTTACTTGCATGAACAAGAGCTTGTACCATCTTAAGTGATAAGGAGGCGAAGGTGCCAACGGTGTAGTAGTACACAGTCTCTTAAATTACTGCCTTCTACATTGCTACCTTGGCGGTGATGCTTACCTCAGGTTTAGGTAAATAGGTACGTGCTGCCGAACTTTTTTATGCAGCCGGATTGATGCTGGATACACATAATTATGCACGAGTCTGGCACAGCCCCCGGATTCTCTACAACATTGTAGATGATGAGGCCAACTACTATAATTGCACCACGTTGAAAATGATTGCCATTGCCAATGTGAGAGGCGGTCATTCGACCCTCTTCTCACCATGTCATATGTATCAAGGTGTAATTCAATGCTGCTTCGCCTGGGAGATGATTAATGCCAGTACTAGTGACTCGGAGTACGTCCTGGGTCTTCGCGTTGTACGGCTCATGTACAATGCGCTTCATTTCCCTTAACCCCGAGCTCACCGGCTCTCCACAATTGTTGTGTAAAGTGACCGACGTCCAATAGCAGGGGCGGAATGCGTTGAACAAGCAGGGATGGCGCCCGGAACGGAGATATGAATGACTGCAAACGTTGATAATATTTCTTGAATGGTGGATGCTTGGTCAGCTTAAGGTTTGAGGTACAAATTATGATCTCTCTCAGTTCAAGTTTTACTAGCATGCCCATGGGCGCGACGACGGACGCGCCCGCGAACGCGAAAGACATCAAAGGTGGCTGGAGCCAGCCCCTTTCACCCCTAAAATAAGTGCAGACATCTGAAGTGCCTAATCAGATTATCGGCGAGGTATGTATACTAGCACTTTAAATGCGGGTCGCAGTGGTACGTTTCGTCGTCCTTCTGTCACATGTATGGTGTAGAGCTTGTTGACAGAGAGTCAAGCAGTAGGCAAGCTATAGACATTACAACATGCTGTACCTACTTATAGATTCAAGAAGCTGAGGTGCGAGAGCCTTGTTACTGTAAAAGGAGCGCGAAGTCCTGTTATACTAGTAGCAGGCGTCGCGGAGGCCCGAGGGCCTCCATGCCCGAGGGTCAGAGCTTGAACTCGGCGCCTGGGCTACAACGCGCCTACCTATTGTACGGGGCAACATGCTGGCTCACGGCCGAGAAGACGTCTCGTTGCCGCCTGTCTGGCCTGTTGACACCCGCGGAGGGCTCGGGTGCGCAGAGCCTAAGGGCCTGAGGCTAGAGCCTAAGGAGGCTGAGGCCCATCGGCCTGAGCTTCAGAGAATGGCAGCCCTCCTCTAAGCCCCTCGCAGCAGCAAAGCCGCCATTTTTTCGAAACTGTCCATGTCCCCTGCGCTCAATGCATGCATCCATTCCATCCATTACCATCACTCTCGCTCGCTCATCTTTGAAGCCATCACTCGCCGTCGCCAGCTGTCCGAGGAGGGGATTGTGACCGCTTCAGTACCCTCACTTGTGCTCCCCAGAGATCTGCTCTGAACCAGAGAACGGGGAAGCTCCGAGCCAGCGGACCCCTACTCACCACGTACATAGTAGTGCATGCATTGAACGGCATACCACTGGCGATACCTACCATTTTCCAAGACCGAGATAGTCTCCGACCATACCGCCGCAGAACTGAACCCCCAGTTGTCCATTTCAAAAGCCTCTCTTCCTCCCGAATACACAGTCAACATTGGCGCCCCTTCTACGCCTGCAAAGCTCGCCTGGTCTCCAGCATCGCCCTTCGCCCACAACGACGCCCGAGATGCGCGTTTTCCGCATTTGCTGACGTGAGCCGACCTTTCCGAACTCCCAGCTCTCCTACTGCGCAAATCCGATCCTCCACATCCACCAGTCCTACGCACCCTCCACGGGTCAATTGGTCGAATAAAGACTCCTGCGACGACATTTGTCGACGCTGCAATTTCCTGGGCCAGAGACCGGTCATTCCCTGCCCCTGGTTGATGCACAGCATAACGCCATACCATGGCGCGAATACACTTCAACAGTGGTGAGGGTGAGGGCGAGGGCAATCATGTCTCGAGACCGGTAAAGAGAATGCGCTGGGCTACAACTCGTAAAACCGGCCAGAGCGGGGTCAAGAAGAGGCTTTCTCTGCTTCAGAGAGTGCCCAAAGTGAGACTCTCGGCTTACGAGGAAAAGCCCGACGGCCAGGATAACCATGGCGAGATTTCGAAGGACAGTCCAATGGGCCAGCAACAGCCGCAAAAAGAGGAGGAATCGCAGGGACGGACAATATACGTGAATGTACCACTCCCTGACGACGCCAAAACGGAGGATGGCCACCTCAAGGCGCAATACTCGAGGAACAAGATTAGGACGTCCAAATACACGCCCCTCAGTTTTGTGCCAAAGAACCTGTGGTTCCAATTCCACAATATCGCCAACGTATACTTTTTGTTCATTGTTATTCTCAGTGTGAGTTGGTTGTTCCCTTATGATGTGACTTCACTAATACTCTTAGATTTTCCCCATCTTCGGCGCCTCCAATCCAGGCTTGGGCTCTGTTCCCTTGATCTTTATTCTAACGGTGACTGCCATCAAAGATGCAGTGGAGGATTGGCGCAGGACGGTGCTGGACACCGAGCTCAACAATTCCCCTGTTTACAGGCTGGTGGATTGGGACAACGTGAATTCATCGGAGGACGACATCTCCATGTGGAGGCGTTTCAAGAAGGCTTGCACGAGGATGGTGATTGCCACCTACCGCCAAATGAAAGGCATGAAAAACAAGAAACACCGACGTTCCGAGAAGGACGTTGATGGTGGCTCTCTGCAGCGTCAGGATTCTGCGGCGACTCGGCCGACTATTCGGACGTCCATTTATTCGGAAAGGGCTTCGTTTCACTCCACTCATAGCCAAACGGGCGACGACATTGCGATGACGCCTGTTCCATCTCCAGGCTATCGAGCGAGCTTAGGAGCTGAAGGCCAGCTCTCTTCCGCTGGAGAGCCGCCTAGCAGCGCCTTTTCTTTCAACACCGCAGAGTCCGGCCTGGGCGGGGATAACGCGCCATCCATGCTCCGGACACACGAACCACCGAACGGAAAAAGCAATCTCCACCCGCAAAGGGACTACGGCAGTATTCTTAATCCCTATAAAGAAGTTCCAGATAAAGCCCGGTTCAAGAAGGATTACTGGAAGAACGTCCAAGTTGGAGATTTCGTCCGCATCTACAACGACGAGCAGATTCCGGCCGATGTGGTGGTCCTCTCCACCTCCGATCCGGACGGTGCTTGCTACGTCGAGACCAAGAACTTGGACGGCGAGACAAATCTGAAAGTTCGTCAAGCGATCCAGGCAGGACGAAAAGTGAAGCACGCAAAGGACTGCGAGCGTGCTGAGTTCGTCATTGAGAGTGAGGGCCCGCACCCGAACCTGTACGCCTACAACGCCGTCGCGCGATGGCAGCAACATGATCCCCGGAACCCTGATGCTCCTGTTCGTGAAATGGCCGAGCCAATCAGTATCAACAACCTTCTCCTGCGAGGGTGTAGCTTGAAAAACACAGAATGGATCCTCGGCGTGGTGGTTTTCACAGGCCGAGAAACGAAAATCATGCTGAATTCGGGTATGACCCCCAGCAAACGGGCGCGAATGGCCCGAGAGATGAACTGGAACGTCATCTATAACTTCATCATTCTCTTCTTCATGTGCTTGGTGTCCGGTATTGTTCAAGGTGTGACCTGGGCCGAAGGGGACAACTCGCTGGACTATTTCGAATTTGGCTCGATTGGTGGTAGTCCTGCCTTGGACGGATTTATCACCTTTTGGTCGGCGGTCATCTTGTTCCAGAACTTGGTGCCTATCTCCCTGTACATCACGCTGGAAATTGTCCGTTCCATCCAGGCTTTCTTCATCTGGTCCGATGTCTATATGTACTATGACAAGCTGGACTACCCGTGCACCCCAAAGAGCTGGAACATTTCAGACGACCTGGGCCAGATTGAGTACATCTTCTCTGACAAGACAGGGACGTTGACCCAGAATGTCATGGAGTTCAAAAAGTGTACCATCAACGGAGTGGCTTACGGCGAGGCTTACACCGAAGCTGAAGCGGGCATGCGGCGGAGAGAAGGGGCGGATGTCGAAGCTGAGGCAGCACGTATCAATCAGCAAATCGCAGAAGACCGCGTTAGTATGCTGAAACAGTTGCGCCAGATGCACGACAACCCTTATCTCCACGACGAGCAGCTGACGTTCGTTGCCCCTGATTTCGTCGCCGATCTGAACGGCAGGTCGGGTGAAGAACAGGCTCGGGCAAACGAGCACTTCATGCTCGCGTTGGCTCTCTGTCATACTGTTATCACCGAAACCACTCCCGGCGATCCACCTAAGATTGAATTCAAAGCTCAATCTCCTGATGAAGCCGCTCTCGTGGCTACAGCCCGTGACATGGGTTTCACTGTTCTTGGCCGCACCAACGATGACCTTCATGTCAACGTCCTCGGTGAAGATCGAACGTACCGCATCCTCAACACGCTGGAATTCAACTCGACCCGGAAGCGGATGAGCGCCATTGTGCGCATGCCTGACGGAAAGATCAAACTGTTTTGCAAGGGTGCCGATAGTATGATCTACTCCCGGTTGGCGCGAGGCCAGCAGCAAGAGCTCCGGAAAACAACCGCCGAACACTTGGAGATGTTCGCTCGAGAAGGTCTTAGAACGCTCTGCGTGGCTGAAAGAGATTTGGACGAAGAATCCTACCAGGAGTGGAACAAGGACCATGATTTTGCGGCACAGGCATTGACCGACCGGGAGGACCGGCTTGAAGAAGTCGCGGACCGCATTGAGCGGGATCTTATTCTCCTTGGCGGTACGGCTATTGAGGACCGTCTCCAGGATGGAGTGCCCGACACCATTGCCCTACTTGGACAGGCCGGCATCAAGCTATGGGTCTTGACTGGTGACAAGGTCGAGACCGCCATCAACATTGGGTTTTCTTGCAACCTGTTGTCCAATGAGATGGACCTGATCCTGTTCGACATGCCTGAAGGGAAGGTCGAGGATGCTTCCAACCTCCTTGATCAGCATCTGAAGACTTTCGGGTTGACTGGATCGGATGAGGAGCTAGCAGCCGCTCGACTTGTTCATGAACCGCCACCCCCCACCCATGCTCTGATTATCGACGGTGAATCACTCAAGCTGGTCTTGCAGGACGACTTGCGGCAACGCTTCCTCCTGTTGTGCAAACAATGCAAGTCAGTGCTCTGTTGTCGAGTCAGTCCGGCGCAAAAGGCTGCCGTCGTTCAGCTTGTCCGAAATGGGCTCGACATAATGGCGTTGTCCATTGGTGACGGCGCCAACGATGTAGCCATGATTCAGGAGGCTGATGTTGGTGTGGGCATTGCCGGCGAGGAGGGTCGCCAGGCGGTCATGTCGTCTGACTACGCCATTGGCCAATTCCGCTTCCTCCAGCGACTTGTTCTGGTCCATGGTCGCTGGTCCTACAGGCGGCTGGCCGAGGCAATTGCCAACTTCTTCTACAAGGTATGTTGCCGTAAAAGCATTTGGTGGCGAGAAGTTACTGACAGGATGACTAGAATTTGGTCTGGACGTTCGCCCTTTTCTGGTACCAGATATACAACAGCTTTGACATCACGTACCTCTTCGACTATACTTACATTCTCTTGGTGAACTTGGTGTTCACGTCTGTTCCGGTTGGATTGATTGGTATTCTCGATCAAGACGTCAGTGACAAAGTTTCGCTTGCCGTGCCACAGCTCTATCGCCACGGCATGGAACGAAAGGAATGGTCGCAGAAGAAGTTTTGGTAAGAACGCCTTTCGCGAAGAGGAGTCTGATGTTCTACAGAAACCTAATTGTTGTGCTAGGTTCTACATGGCCGATGGCCTGTACCAATCGGCCATATGTTATTTTATGGCCCATCTCCTCTTTGCACCTGCCACGTTCGTCACCGAAAATGGACGAGGCATTGATGACCGAAGCAGGATGGGTGTCTACGTTGCTTGCGTCGCCATCGTCGTCATCAACTCTTATATTCTGCTCAACACGTACAAATGGGACTGGATCATGGTCTTGGTGACCACCATCAGTATTCTATTGATCTTTGCCTGGACCGGAATCTACTCCTCCTTCGAGGCGTCATTCCAATTCTACAAGTCTGGCGCGGAAGTGTATGGAGCGTTGACATTTTGGGCACTGTCGCTCTTGACAATCATCCTGTGCCTACTGCCCCGCTTTTCCATCAAATACTTCCAGAAGAACTTCCGGCCCTACGATATCGACATCATCCGGGAACAAGTGCGACAGGGAAAGTTCAAGTACCTGGACGAATATGAAGCCTATGTTCCGCCGAAAATCGTGGACGTGTCTGGGACATCATCAGAACAGCCGACGGAGGACATACCAACCGAGAACGACGGACACCAAGGCCATGCCCGATATCCCAGCATGGCCGAATCTCAGCGACCCATATATCCACCCTCAGAGGCGCCGACGCGAGATACGCGCCACCCTCACAGCCAAACTGGAAGTGACGGGACGGATCGAACGAAGCCTTCCCTTGACATGACACGCCATTATGGAGACTCATCGCCTCCAGAAAGGGCGTACCGCAGAAGACCCTCCCTAGAGCGAGTGCGCTCATCCTTCGACAGATCTCGGCAGTCGTTCGAGAGGGTCAGACCAAGCTTTGAGGGAAGCCGGGATTTCACGAGTGCAGCGATGCTGAGTAGGATAGAGTCAAGTTACTCGCAACCTGCCAGCTCGGTTTACTCGCAGCCAGGGTTGTCCACAACCAATACGAGAAGGACCCAGACGCGTGATATTTCCCAAGAGCGTCAATAGCAACCTGAACGCTAGGACCGCTGTGGTATTTCACGACTCATGATTTCCTGATGCTGTGATGAATACGGCGACCGTAGTACTGGGCGGGTTGAGCTGTCTGGAAGGCTGGTTTCTGTTTATTTAGCGAGTTTTGCGCTTTGTAAATACTTAGATATATCCACAGGAGATATTGTGGCCGGAATTACATTGTATGCACGGATGAGTGATTTTCAAGCGTTCCGTACGTTTCATGGCCAGAAGAATCGCTGTGTAGGCTTTTGTGCTCGAGTACAATATCTCGGCAAGGATGCAATAGGTTCAGCTATCTTAACCTGGCTATAGAAGAGTGACTTCACTCTCGTTGTACTAGCATGCCGTTAGAGGCAGGTACCAAGTAGTTGTGATGCAGGAGTGACGGTGGACGGTGTACTGTTTAAACAGTTAAAATCAGTAGTAACGGAACCTGAGCCCACGAACCACTTTAGCGACACGAGGCTACGCAAGGCTGCGCGAGGCTGCACGAGGCTCTGCGGCGTTGCACGCGACTTTTTGCCCTGAATTATTAGTGACGCGCCCGCGGTTGGTTTGCGCTACGAGAACTTTCACAACCACAACCACAACCACGGCCACGGCCACCGGCAGGGCTCTGCAGATCTCACATCCCACCACCGTGTACCTGCCCAACAACACCTTGACGGGCCCTCACATGAACCATTAATTCAAGTTCTTCCCCTTCCAGCTGCCGCCGCCGGACGGTACAGCCCTCATTCCTTCCTCACTTCTGCACTTGGGTCGCCCCAGAAGTCCCCTCGTTCCCATTATGAGAGATCCGTACCCATGGTGTTGCGAGATCACTCCACTTCTTGGTGCTAATCCGGTTCTCTCCTCGAGAGTGCAATCATGGCCGAATTCATAAGTGTCCTGCAGTAAGCCTGCTATGAAGACCCAGGCGGTTCCCAACCCCCACTAACATAGGACTACAGAGAGATAAAGCAATTACCGCCGGGACAGCATCTCTTTTGCCCACGACAGAACGATGATGACCAGGACCGATACGAAGATGAGCGGAACCCCGGTGTTGCAGGAGAGGGTGCAGTTGATCCAGATCGACTGGCCAGGATTGAAGAGACCAAGCTCCGCCGAAAGAAGTTCATGACCTCGTTACAGCTTTTGGCTTACGATGGACGAGAAAGTGAACAATATCAACGCTTCATTTGGGAAACTCTTGATCACACTTTGGGCAAGTGCGATATCTGCATCCGCGAGTACTACGTTGCCAAGGTGGATTTTGCAGCCTCGCTAAGAGAAGACTATGAAGGGGAAGATATCCAGAACTTCTTTGAAATCATCAATAGGCGGGACATCCAGCGAATACTCCAAGGACTTGATGGCGCTACCAAAACCCTCAGCGAGGTTCCGGAGCAGAAGAGAGGGACTGCAGTGCTCAGCCAGAAAGATCTGCACGCCTTGTTTGAGGCATTGGTCTGTGACCCCTTCTTGCGGAACGAAGATCTCCTCCAGAAGCACTTCGATCCACCGTTCAAGATGATTCAGGCCAAGAAACCGCTTAAGATGCGAGAGATCTTACCCGCCTCGATTAAGTTCCTCTTTGATTCCGTGCCAGTTCGCGTTGGATGGGCAACCTTGATCTGGAACCGAGTTGATCGATGTCCAACCGACCTCGAATGGGATTGGGCCATGAAGGATTACATCCAGACAAAACTCCAACACGCCTACGAGCCCGGCGACATCACCAAACTATGGAGCGCCTTGAAGTTGATTATCAGCAAACTCGACGAGCGAATGATCACATACAAGCTCTTCGATCTCCACCCAAACCTCTGCACTACGGCGCTCAATCATTTCGCCAAACGCTCGCAGGCCGTCCCTTTCATCTGTCAATCAATGAAAATGATCTTGGACACAGCCCCCGCCGCCTTCTGGCAAGCAATGGGCTCGATTTCCTCCCAAACCATTGTCGAACAGGTATTTGCAAGTCCTCAGTTCAACAAATGTCTGCAGGACTCGGCTTCAAATCCGGAGTCCAAAGAGCTAGACGTCTTGTCATGGATTCCCTCGCTCCTGGACTCGCTGAAGCCTGCCAACCGTCCGGCTGCCTCGCAAACGATTGTCAGTCAATTGTTCGAACGAATCGATAATGACAACCTGAGTCTGGCAGCTAGGACTGCATGTTTCAACATGGTTGTCACGGTACTCCTTACCACCATCATTAGCTTCTCAGACAATGAGAAAAATCGTCGGTCGGTGGAGCGGCTGGTTCTGCTGGACACGTTGAGTCTTATTGGGCATCGACTGGACGAGATCCTGAAACCCAAAAAATCGGATCTGGCAATGAACTTGAGCAAGGAGACAAAGGAGGACATAGCGAACATCGTCAAGAACTCGATCGCTCTCGAATGTCAATGTTTGAAGTCAGATTTCGAGACTCTAGTCCGCAAGGAGCCGCTGCGGCACGGTTCGAGCTCTTACACTCCCGAAATCTGGACCGCCGTAATCAATAATTTGAAGGATGACGAGCCTGAACTATCCGCAGCCGCACTTATCGGTATCATGCCACTACCCGGCCTTGAGCAATTTCGCATACGAGAAGGCGAACCTCTGGCAAAAGATAAGAAGTCTTTTAATTCAATCTTTGAAAAGTTGACGGGCATGGTAGCTCGACTTCTGGAGCGCATCTCAGAGTTCAAGCCGGACCATCTGGACTACTTATTCAGAGCCCAGAACACCAGCATGTCTCTGATAGCTGCATTGTTCTCGCCCGACAATAGCACCTATCAAGCAGCAATTGAAGTGGTGAAGAATATCAGCGGGGAATTTGGGCGGAAGGAAGCCCTGGCTCATCTGATCGAGGCCTTCCTCGGGATTACCATATATGGGATCTGTTGGACGTTCCGACGGATAGCCAATTACAGGACCTTTTCCTCTGTACCCCGAATGCTCAAAAATGGCATGGAGATCCTCGATGTGCTTTGCAACCCGACGAACGGACAATTGCGGGCAGCCAACATTACCTCCCGAGATGCTGCGGCCGTCCAGAACTATTGGTCTTACCAGTGGCTCCTCCTTCAAGTGATTTTCAGCCAGACTGAACGGTGGTCGCTAGAGGTTCATGACAAAGAGAAGATGATAGAGGTCTGCAGAGATGCCATGCAATATGCCGAGGCACTCTTTGACCAGTACGATCTTTTCGCGAGCGTCTTGACGAAATCCAGACCACCAGAAAAAGCCCAGGAAATCCCCAAGCAGCTCCTTGATTCAAGAGACACGGGTCTCGGATCTCCTTTGAATACGTTGGATGCGATGGCGAAATGGTTGAGACTTAGAGACGAGTATCTCGCCGATACCTTGGTATCACTCATTACCAACATGCTATATCGCTTGAAACAGCATCAAGCAGTAGTGACGGAGAGCGAAGGTCTCGCTTACGTTCAGGAAGTTGCAACGACGCATTCCGTCAAAACCATCCTCTCTGCATCTCAGAAGGCCAGGCTCGTGCGAGCCTTGGAGCACTACCTTGACCGCCAGATTGAGAGGCCAATGCCCAAGAGACAGGCGAAGCTCAATCTGAAGGACTGGACAGAGACGGCTGTTTCCCGATTAGGAGGCTCCGCGACTGACTCACGGGACGTGAGTACGGATGAGTTTGGCGACGATGACATTGCAGACGAAGACTTGATCAAGATCGAGAACAAAACTCTAACACAAAAAGGCTTGATCTCCACAAAGGACAAAAATAAGATTAAGCCCTTGCTGTCAAAACAACAACCTAAACCAGCAAGGACGGCTCCAGTGTCCACAGCTGAGGTTGAGGCGAAGAAAGCCCAGCAAGCGCGAGCCTTTATCGAAAATCGTAGGCGCGAAGAAGCTGCTAGGAAACTCAGAGACAAAGAAGCTGCTGCGCGGTTAAGAGGCAAAGTCGGCATTGGCGAGCAGACTAGTGGTCAAGGCTCGGGCTTAGCAGGCGTCGGTGTGATAGGCAAAGATCATTCCGCGGGTACAAGCAGTCTGATGGTGTCGTCGGAATCCGAGTCCGAATCCGATTCAGATGATGAGCTATTTGGCTTGACTTCAAAGGCCGGACCGACAGTGCGTGACCAAGGAGGACTGAGGAAACCTGTGGTCGCTGGGCCAGTGCGCAAAATCAAGCAGGTCCGGTCACAGAAGGATGTTCGAGCTCGGTTGGCACCAGATCTCAGTGATCTACACCGCACAATCCTCAGCTGGGACTTCTTCGCAGACACCGACCTGCCCCCGAACTCGGCAAAGGATGACTACACTCTTGTGACCAACACTTTCCGAAACGCCCTGGATTACCAGAAGACCTTCGAACCGCTTTTAATACTTGAAGGCTGGCAAAGTTTCCGACAAGCTCGCGAGGAGGGCAACTTCAAGCCTTTCGAGGTGAAGGTTGCCAACTCCTTGATCGTGGACAACTTTGTTGAAGTGAATTCCGCGATGTCTTTCGCGGAGGGGAAGGACTTAAGTATCGGTACCTCGGACGTGGTGTTGCTGTCGAAATCCTCAACTCCGGACCAGGATCCACAGCAGCCGCATTGCTTAGCACGGGTCAAGGAGATTTCCAGGAAGAAGGGCGAAGTTCAAATTGTTTACCGGGTCAACGCGTCAAACAACCCCTTACGCTCGTATCTGAACGACAAGACCACGATCTATGGCGTGCAGATATCATCTCTAACGCCACTGGAGAGAGAATATGGCGCGCTGATGGCCTTGCAGTACTACGACCTCTGCGAGGAGATTATCCGTGCTAAACCATCACCAATACTTGATTATCCGGATTCAGTGCTTGCGCCATTGCAGAAGACGTACGAGGTGAACAAAGCCCAGGCAAAAGCAGTCAAGTCCGCCCTCGATAACGATGCCTTCACTCTGATCCAAGGACCTCCCGGTTCGGGAAAGACCAAGACCATCTGCGCCCTGGTTGGTGCGATGATGACAGGCTTTATCAAAAACTCCGACGGTAAAGGTGTGCGGTTGAATGCAGCGACCGGTCGTCCGAGCCCTGCACCACGAGCAAGCAAAAAGATCCTCGTCTGTGCCCCGAGTAATGCGGCAGTTGATGAGTTGGTCATGCGATTGAAGCTGGGTGTTACCACACTCGATGGGCAATTTGAGAAGCTGTCCGTGGTTCGACTTGGACGAACCGATGCCATAAATGCCGGTGTCAAGGACGTCACCCTGGAGGAGCTGGTGAATGCTAAGCTCAACGTCGCAGCACCGAAAGATCCCAGAGAAGATATCCACTCTGTGATGATGGAACACAAAGCGGTATCCGAAGAGTTAAATGCGCTTCGTGACCGCATCACAGAACAACGTGGCAAGGGAATACCCGTTCCTACTGCCGATGAACAGCTCATGGATGCGCTGAAGCGGAAGAAGAACGGACTCGGGTCCAAGATTGACGAGATGAGAGAACGTCAAAACACCGCATCCCGTGACATGGAGCTCAGCCGGAAGAGAATCCAACAGGAAATCCTTGATTCGGCCCATGTCCTTTGTGCCACTTTGAGCGGGAGTGGTCACGAAATCTTCCAGAGTCTCAACGTCGAGTTCGAAACAGTAATCATCGACGAGGCCGCCCAATCCATTGAGCTGTCGGCACTGATCCCTCTCAAGTATGGATGTTCAAAGTGCATTTTGGTGGGTGATCCAAAACAACTGCCGCCGACAGTTCTTTCGCGGGAGGCAGCCAAGTTCCAATACGAGCAAAGTTTGTTCGCTCGCATGGAAAACAACCATAAAAAGGATGTGCACCTCTTGGACACACAATATCGTATGCACCCTGCCATCAGTCTTTTCCCCAGTAAGACATTCTACGACTCGAGACTCAAGGATGGTGCGGACATGGCCAAACTCCGACGGCGACCGTGGCATCAGAGCGATCTTTTTGCCCCGTATCGCTTCTTTGACGTGCAAGGAATGAGTCAAGCTGCCCCCAAGGGACATTCGTTGGTCAATATTGCCGAATTGAATGTGGCCATGCAACTCTATGATCGCTTGGTGAAGGACGTCCCGAAATATGACTTTGCGGGCAAAATTGGTGTTATTACGCCTTACAAAGGCCAGCTGAAAGAGCTCAAGTTGCGGTTTACACAACGATACGGCCAGGACATCACTTCCAAGATTGAATTCAATACCACAGATGCTTTCCAAGGTCGAGAGAGCGAGATTATCATCTTCTCGTGTGTGCGAGCATCGACTCACGGTATCGGTTTCTTGAACGACATTCGGCGTATGAACGTGGGCCTCACTCGAGCCAAGTCTTCCCTTTGGGTGCTGGGAAATTCGCAGTCACTGATGCAAGGCGAATACTGGCGGGCATTGGTCAACGATGCAAAGGCCAGAAATGTGTACACGCATGGGGACATCCTCGGCATGCTGCGTCGCCCACTGTTGACAGAGGATATGATGAAGGACGACATCGACATGATGGATGCGGATGGGCCTGCGGCAGATCCGGTAAAGCCGGCGCCTCCGTCACGACGAGAATCGAATGACCCGGCTGCAGTGCCCAAAAAGGCTGGCAATGATGCCGCACCGCCACGGTCAGGTCCACCCTCAAACCAGAGCACACCGCTGCCTTCCAGACCACAGAGCAGTCTCTCACGACGCTCATCGACATCATCAGCTACCAAACATGAGCTACCACCTCGGGAATCGACGCAATCCGATCCTAGACGGAACGTCAACGCATCGAGGATGGAGGTTGACCGCGAGCAGAAAGCTCCTCCAAGCAAACTGCGGATGGATTCGAATCTGCCAGAGCCTAATAAGGGTGTTTACGGACCGTCAGGAGGCTGGAACGGGCTCAACGATCTGGCCAAGTGTGCCATTTGCGGATCGGCCGAGCACTTCACCTTCAATTGTGACAACGAAGATGCCAAAGCTGCCGCCCTCGGCAACTGCCACCGATGTTATCAGCGCGGACACAGCTACACTAGCTGTACTGAGCCTCGATGTCTGAGTTGCGGCGAAGTTGGACACGTCACTGACAACTGTAAAGCTCCGGCAGACATGAGATTGACGGAAGCCCAGCAGAAGGAGGTCAAGAGACAAGAACTTCGGTTTGGGGCGGCCCGGGACAAAGCGCGCGAACGTCGAGCGGAAAAGCAACTCGGTGAACATGGAGCAAAGATCCCAATGGTGAAGAGCACCTTGCCACCAAACACACCGGTGGGACCAGCAGCGGATAGAACGAGGACGAACACGAACCGCGACGGCACCACTAATGCAGGATCGGCGGGGATGATCAAGCGAAAGCGAATAGACGAGTCCAGTGATTCCGATCGCGGCAAAGTACCTCGTATGAACCAAGATGGCAGGAGTCCTGCATCAGCTGCCCACGGCAATAACAACAAGAATAACATTGGTCTGAACACCAAGTCCCGTGTTGGAACCGGACCTGCTTACGGATCTCGACCTGGAGTTGGAGGTGGATCTCGAGATGATTCTGCTCGGTCTCATGCTCATCCTCCTTCTCGCCCTCCTCCTACCGGCCCTGCAGCAGCAGAAGCAAGACCAGGAGCAGGAGTTGGGATGGGTCAGGGAGGAGGTGGTTTGCCTCGGCGCCCTCCG
This sequence comes from Exophiala dermatitidis NIH/UT8656, assembly GCF_000230625.1. Taxonomy (NCBI): domain Eukaryota; kingdom Fungi; phylum Ascomycota; class Eurotiomycetes; order Chaetothyriales; family Herpotrichiellaceae; genus Exophiala; species Exophiala dermatitidis. The sequence continues at coordinate 2,048,783 of NW_008751649.1, read as the reverse complement.
CCGCCCATCCCTGCTCCTGGGTCTGGTGGTCCAGGTGGCCGCCCTAGTGGTGGAGGCATGACTGGTCCCGGTCCCGGCCAGCCCATGGTGCGGAAGAAAAAGGCAAATGCCGCCGACATGTTTGTGAAACGCAAGTGAATATGAAACTGATCAAGGGCTTGTTTTTGGACGGTGCAATTCGATTGGAATGATTTGCATTAGACAGCGAAAGGAGCGAGCAAGATGCAGTGCAGCCGGTCAGTCATGCAGCCCGCGAATTTCGGCCCCGAGGGTGCCCGTTCTGAAAATTGCTCCAAAAATGGCTTTTGAGCAATGAACAATGAATGGAACATTGAACGAGGTAGAAAATTCTTGGGAGAGCAAATGGTTCTGCGACTACAGCTAGTTATTGTAGCTCGCCACCATGCATGCATATATACATGAGTATTCAGTATAGACCTAAACAATCAGAGCAGGGATGATGACACGAAAGAGAGACAGCTTGAATAAATGGCATTTTAGTCGCGCGACTTACAGTATACTGCTGGGTTGTGTTCATCTATACTACCGACCATATTGTAAACTAGACACGATACAGTGGAAGGACAGGTACGACAATTGGCGCTTCATCCCATCTTAGAAAATGTGTTTCAGATACTACACCTACTGATTGATGATGACCAGTGACTGACTGTGATGTTCAATTCTAATATGAAATATGGGTATGGATATCGATATATGCAGCACCTACCGTAGTACCATATACTATATATGGAATTGACTACCTGGTACGTGAATGTAATGCTCTCATCCCAACTTGAATTAGCAAAAGCAGATATCCATCACTAGGAATTTCCGGGAATCCGTCCAGATGGTTTCAAAAAGCAAAACGTATACAGGCTGCATCCATCATCTTGTGCATCTTTCATGCATCACTTCATTTCAATTACATTCGTTCCTTCACGTCACAAATCACAACCCGAACTGAAGTCCATTATTAGCAAAAGTACAGTATTTCGTGCCAATTCTCCTCCCTCTCGTTCTCGTTTCCCTTGACAATCGCCTCTCTAAGCGTCTCGGCCATATAATGCAAACTGCTCAATGGCACGGTCCATTTGCTCCGTGTTGGTGAGAACATGGTTGATGCTCAGACGAGCGGCCTCGCGAGCATTTTTGGTGGCTTCGCTCCCCTGTTGTTGTTGTTGTTGTTGTTGTTGTTGTTGTTGTTGTTGTTGTTGCTGCTGCGCTTTGTAGTCTTTGATGCCGGCATGATCATCTTCATCAGGCTGTTGCAAAGTGGGAGAACTTGGAACGGCGACAATCGGTTCAGTGTACTCCCCACGCTTGTGCTTGTCCGAGAACTTCTTTGCAGAGCCGAGTGGTGCGGGTTTCAGCGTCGCAGACGGCGCAGGATCATATTCGAATGGGTCGGTCATCGAGGCCTCGTCACCTCCCAGGGACTTACTAGCATCAGTCGACAGGCTGCCCGTGCTGGAGGCGGTGCTGGCGTTTCCTGCGCTGTTTGTCCTGCTGTGATGATGACGGCGTTGGTTGGAGACGATGCCATTGTTTATGCCGCCTGTATATTGTTGGGCCATGGGCTCCGAGTGGGCAGTCCGATGAATTTTACTAAACGAATTCTGCGCTCCAGGGTAATGATTGATGGTCTCTTCGTCATCTGTCGTGGTATAATATCCAGCAGGATCATCAATCTCCACGTACGGAGAAAAGGTCTTGACTCCTCTGGCACGGTTGATGGGTGCAAACACCCGCATCATCATCTGGATCTGCTGGGCCTGCCACCTGATCCTCTCTTCCTGCTTGAGCATGGTCTCGTAGTACTCCTCAAGATCTTGATGCAGAGTCTTAATCAGACCAATGTCGCCGCTGTTCCATCTCCGACGTTTGTGCGCTCTGAACGATGTCTTTTTCGGCGAACGCAATTCTTGTTGCTGGTATTCATCACTTGAACTGCTCCATTGTCCACTACTATTTCTTGCCGCACGTCTGGTCTTCCTCGGCTTCACCCGACTGGACCGGGCTGACGTCGAATCGTCTTCACCCCTCAAACTCTGGACACTGGTCTTTTGTTTCACGCTTCTGGCAGGGCTTTGTTGGTCAGGCTCGTTGGTGGTGACCTGTCTCAGATTTGAGCCAGTTCGTACATGTCCTGGAGTCTTGGCTGGGCTTCCACCTCGCATGTGCCCACCGCCAATACTTGGAGTCGGACTCATGGCTCCAGCGCGGAATCGTGCAGTGACAGGGTCGGAATCGACCACCACAAATATATTACTTTGCGAAAGTTTCTGGGGAGCGCAGCTGCCACGACGAGACTTGTTGTTTGATAACTGCCGAACAGAGCTGGCCTGACTGAAAGTGCTCTGTCGGCGGTTGTGACGGGTAGGACTTGATGCATTGTTGGAGAAGCTCGTCGGCCTCGAGCTTGGAACTGCTGGAAACTGGTCGAGTTGATCCACTGACTGTTGCCCAGCAGGAGCAGGACCAGCATCATCAGTTACCCCCGGTCTAGATCTGCTTTCCTGTGTTCCTGAACTGTCAGCAGCACAGTCTGACTTTGGCGAATTACTCCGGGAGTTTGCCAAATCCCGCATCCGCTTTTCCTTTACTCGATCTGCACGTGGGCCAGAAATCGTGTGTCGGTTGAAGGAGCGGGAGGATGACGTTGATGACCTCCCCGAATCTTCCCTCTTGAGCGAGCTGATTGGAGTCGCTTCTGCGCATAACGCAACAGAAGGCAAGAGTGAAGGTGACGGTCGAGACCGGGACAGATTTTGCGCCAACTGAGAAGTCGGTTTTGAAGGAGATGTCTGTGTATGCATATCAGATTCTTCTTTGCTACCACGCCGACTCTCGGCTGCAACACTGCCCTGACCGGGCACATTTTCCACATTTGCTTCGGCTGGCAGAGCTGGCAAAGGCCGTTCTGGTGGTATGCCTACAGGTCCACCACTTCTAGACTCCGATCTTGAAATTGACATCTTCCTCGCGTCACGCTGTGAAGTAAACCGCGAAATGCTTCGGATTTGAGCCTCGATCTTCGTCAGCGTATCTGTGCTCATGACCGATTTGGGACTGTGAACAGAATGACCCACAGTGGACGTTGCTGATGGAGCACGCTGTAGCCATTGCGACTGGCTTGAAAATTGTGTTCCAGGGGTATCTGTCCACAACTGAGCAGGTGTCACCGAAGAAGGATTGCTGCTGGACTTTGAAACGACTGGACATTCGTGTGATTGTGCCATTTGCATCATGGTCGCAAGACTGCCTACAGTCCTGCTTGAAACTCTTGCGGGAGCTTGAGGCCGTTGTCCACGAGGTGAATTGGCCACGGATGGTGTCGTGGTCACGGTGATGGCCGGGATCTGCGTTGTAACCTCCGCCGACTGTTCGGGAACAGAGGAAAGAGCATCGTGCACGGATATCTCCTGGTTGGGGTCTTCCCTGGTGACACGGCTCCGTTGAGTCAGCTGTCCGACACCGCTTCCGGATAGTCTTCCAACCGCTGGGAGGACTGAGGCCGCTGGCAATAACCAGTCTCTGTTGAAGTCCATGGAGCTCAGAATGGCCCTGCATTCTTCGGAAAATATAGTATCCTTTTCAGGATCGTGAAGAGATGGAATGGGCGATCGCTGTTTTGCAACTCGTCTTCTCTCCCTGTAGGATCTATCCAAGCCGGCGGATGGTGAGCCCAACGAAACGGCTCTATGTAAAGTAGGACTCCGCGTAGGCGAGGTAACTTGTGACGGCAGTTTCTCCTTTCCACTTCGTACCTTTGCAGGGACGGGCACTCTTCCTGCAGTGCGGCCCCCTCTGGGTTCCCGCTGTCTGGCCAGAGACGCCCTCCGGCTCACAGGCCTTCTCCCAAAGCATTTTCTAGCAGTTCTGTGAGGTCTTATCACGACCGTGGCCTTGACAGTCTTCCAATAGTTGGTAGCTCTGGGCGGGCAAATTCCACCCTCCTGGAGAGTAGAACTGCTCTGGCTGACATGCCGTGGACGTCGTGGTCTGTCAGAATGCCGTTTCTGGCTGACTGGAGTTTTGGATTGTTTCAACTCTGCGCGCTGTTGGTCGAATGATACCTCGCGCATTGTTGGGATCCTGTCGTCGGGATCTGCCATCGGCTCCCGATGGACAGTCATGGAAATCTCATCAACAGGAGGAGCGCGCGTTGGAGCCGTACGAGTAGAGTTTTGCTTTTTTGCTGCCCATTTCTTCGACTGTTGGAAAGGAGGCAGACGCGACCGTGCGCTTCGTGGATACGTCCTCAACTCATCATACTTCCGCACAGTAGGACTTGGACATGCCTCTGTGTCCATTTGAGCATGCTGTTGGTGACTCTCGACCGAGATCTTGGGCAGTTCCGGCAGACTTTTGTCGACCAATCTTGCTCCTGCTACGGAACTCTGCACTTCGTAATCGTTCGCCATTGTTCTTGTCTTGCATTGGCGATTCGACCTATCGGTAGAACAGATAGATTTTTTTTACAGTACAACTCAATTGCTCTCTAGCAATCCTAGCAGGTGGCTAGACCTGGTGCGAATCGGACCGCACTTCATGCAAATGCATCCATGACTGGCAAGATCGAACGCTTGGACGAACACTTGGGCTAGGAATGCTGGCGGAACAAATAAAATTCAGAATGGCCTCAGGGTCATGCATGAGGGTCAAGGCGTTCGTGAGATCCGATGAAGGGAAACATTCTTGCTTTATGCATGCCAGGGAGACCTGCCAACGCCGAAATAAGGTAGGAGAGGGGGATGACTCTCGAGGGAGGACAGAAAACGACGCGTGCCGTGGTAGAGATTCCTAGAAACAGCAAAGGCTGGTTTTCGGATGAGGGTGAGAGAAGACGGGGAATATGGAACATCCACCGGGCTTGCATGGCCAACTGTCGTCTGCTAAAATGTCAGATGCTGGAGTGGGTGTATGTGGATGAAGAATGGATCACAGTGCGGTAAGGGACTCGTTGTGCTCGGTCACAAAATGGGTCCAAGATGTTGGCGTCATTTTTGACAGGGAGCGTCAACCAGCAATATCAGCGTGCGAAGACCCCGTTGATGTATGAAGTCACAGCGCAGAAAATAAGGTTTTTGACAGAGGTCGGCCTCTGAGTTTGACTACAGATAGAAGAGTTCCCAGTAACTCCGAAACGGCTGGGCTGGCATGCCATTCGTGAAAACCGTCCTGTATCTCTGTTAACTTGCCCATCAGATCGGTCCTGTGTGGTGAGCGGCCCTGGTTGGCACCAAGAAGGGGGGTTACCGTCCTGGCGCATACCGAGCCAATGCAGCCGCAAATATCTATGCTACATTGTACAGTCCGCGGACATGGTAGCAGGCAAGCAACGCTATCCGAAGTTGCATTGAGAGAACAAGCCCCAAGAGCTCTGCTGGACGGGCGCAACCTCGAAGAGAGGGCAAAATGGTGGGTCGATAACGTGGGCTAAATGCTAAAGGGGTTGGTTTCAGCCACGGTATGGAACGACGGATGACGGAGGCAAGGGTGACGCCGACTAGTGTCAACGATGGCTTGGGGAAAGGGTAGCCACCTGGACACTAACGCACAGGCCTAGTACTTCCTCCAGTTCCAGTAGTGGTACAGTTGTCGATTCAGTGCCCGTGGATGTTCTGTACACTGACTGGCATTGTACGTACAGACACGCCGGTAACGCGCAAAGAGGAAAGCTGACAGGAAGGACAGAAGTTTGCTAACGCCCAGTTCGAGTTTGGGACTTCCCAGGCATGCAAGATTGTGGATGTCGGGCCTTCCTCCATTATTGTTCCCAGCCTGTCGATTGGATCCTGAAACGGCCACACAGGGGTGACGGTTGGTGGCGTCAATCCGGAATTCCGATTCGGGCGTCGGGCTCGATGGTAGCTTGATCGCGAGCGGCGGCTCCCAACGGATACGCTTGACTACCCACCATGACCCCGAATCTCAGTTTTGGCGGCCCATACTGTGGAAGAGTTTGGTCATATTTTCCACCACCTGGAGCATGCGGGACCCGGTGGCTTTTGTTCGGCACGAGGGCCGCTGTACGGACAGACACTCGTCGGAGTTGGCTAGGAAGACACAGAGCCCGGTCTATACGGGATTTGAGATCCCGTCCGTATCGACAGGCTTTGAAATGAGGATGCAAACAATAATAGTGACAGAGTAGATGGATGTACGAGGGGCAGAAGGCGAAATCGAGACAAACGCCACTGGAGCCGGGTCGGGATAGCTTCTAGGCGGGCTCTTCATAGTGGCTATGGCAGATGATAGTTCGAGTAGGCCATGGAGAATACATTGCAGGTATTGGATTGCATTTCAGGAATTTTGAGGGGAAAAGTCGTAGTTGAGACACTGATGGCGACAGATACACATACACCACAGCCCACAAGTATGCATTTTAGTCAAGTGCGCACCTGCAGTTGGAGAGAGATGTCAGAAACGCGTAGTACAAGAACGGCGCCCTGTCGCCCCGTGTCCTAGTAGCAGCAGTGCAGTACCTAAGTAACATACTATGTAGTAATGCAGTACTACGACCATTATTATTGCCGCCTGCAAGTCACATCAACTACTGCGCCTGCACCCTGCACCTCAGCTGCGCTTCTCCAGACTCCCCCTGCGCTGAACCGTCCCGGGCACAAACAAGCTGAAGCCAGGGTCGAATTCACCTCGATATCCATTGCATCAGTGGCCCTTTTATCAACTCCAGGCTCTATACTCCTAGCTTGAACCCGATCTCTTGACCCCCTGAACAGACCGTCATCGATTGCCTTCAGACCCTGCCGGACTGCATACACGAAGTCTCCTCCCCGATGTCAACCTTTTAGCTTCTCGTCGACCCTCTCTCTGAGCCCTGCCAGTGTCGTCGTCTACAACAATAGCACCTTTACTAGCCGCGGACCAGAGCGCAGATCACTTTCTATTCTGTCATAGTAGTCCTTCAGTCCGGGACCCAGCAGCCTTCAGTGACCAATCAACACATACTTCGGTTATCTATCCGAAGACATCTACTACGCGCTGCTACATTGTGTGTGCGGTCTGACTGCATGTCCTGGAGTCGAGGCTGACTGGCGTCCATCCATTCCTACCTCCATTTGCACAAGACCATGACGAAGTGGTGCTGTCGACATCTTGCAAGCGTTGTTCAAAGCAGTCCCCGGTGTGCTGCGTAGGACTCAACCTGCGCTCCATTGCCGGAGAAGCTGCTCTTGGGCCTGAAGAGGAGAAATAGCTATGCCGGCTTGTCACGCAATGCGCGAACGACATACGGCAATGGTGTTGCTATGACCGAGCTCGTTAACGGTCCTACGCAGTCAAGATCCAATCGTTCTTTGAGTGCAACGATGTTGGTCTCAGACGATCTGCACACATCTGTGTCGTTGGTATGTGCACATCCACGTGAAGGCAGGCATGTTCGCCCATGGAAGCAGATCAGCAACCAGGTGGGTTCACGGAAATTGCTGTCAAGCCTTCTCTGACCCTGGCCATGTTCAGTACACGTGTTGATGAGCAGGCGATCTCCCTTGGTGATCAAGTTGATCAACATACCAGGGCCTCGATGAGATGAACAAGGCTGAAGTTCCTGATTTGCTCCCATTTCTTTGGCAGAGATATCCCTCTGCCTCGGTGGACGAAAAAAGAACCGGCTCCCCGAGGTGCACGAGGCTCAAAAAATACAGAGTCTTCTTGCTCGAATTGCCAGGGGTCTTCAGGGGTTGTCCACAGTTTGTCAATTCCATCCACCTCTTCGCGGGGATGAAGAGCATGCTGGAGCACCAAATTGCCCACCCATCCCCTCCATAGCCGATCCACGGTTCTCCTTGGGAGGATATGGATTCATGGACCTATTTCCGGCTCCCGCTGCTCTTTGATGTCTATCCACCTCCGGGTAAGGACAAGTACACAATCATTAACACGAATGTACAGTTTTCTGGCAGTCCAGACAATTGCACTGCACTATCAAAGTCAGCCGTGGGTGCGTGGCTCTGAGCTATGTGCAAACAGACCTTTACCGCACAGCTGCAGCGTACGAGGAACACCTTTGTTGAATCAAGCGATGCGTCGACGACGCCGAGACCTCCTTCTGGCGCTGATGACGTTACCTAGCCGGTTCGATAATGGATGCCGCACACCTAGGCATTGCGCCTGGAAAATTCGTCTCCTCCAACCCAAGCTCCCTCCTTGCCGGGGACTTATGAGCGGCGCGTCATGGCGTGGACTAGATGAAGGAGGAAAGGGCAGGTCTTGCCTGCAGAGAAGACACTGACGATATTGCCACACAATTGAAAGACCCAAAATGGGCCGCATGTCTTGACGATTATGGGGAGTGTTACCGCATGACAACCAGCCTCCAGACGGGCACCATATAACGCTACTACTTCTCTTACATACAGTGCTTGCAGTACTTGGTACCTGGAAGTTGGGACAAATGTCTATTCGTAACAAGGGCAGCGATCGGGATGGCGAGCCTGCTTATTTGTTATTTTGGCACCCGTTCTCCAAGCATTCGATGTCCAGTCTTGTCTGTGCAATTGGACAGCCCCGAGGGACATACTACCTCACTGGCAGCAGTTATGCCAATCCGCAACCGTGCTTGCTGTGTAGGTTGGTTGGCCGGGTAGAAGAAACGGAAACTACCTAGGTACCTGAGCAGGCAAGCAACCAACCGAGCAGTTGTAGCCTGGGTGAGGTTGCGCTTCTCCCATATAAATGTATCTTTCTGAGGTTGCGCCGGCAATAGTAGCAGGACGGGGTGGAAGACGAAAGACGATGACATGGCAAAAGGATTGGCAAAAGGATAGCATGAGGATATGACCATGACCCGAATGGAAATGGAATTAAATTCAATCCATCATGTTCATTGCGTCGTTTATCCGCAATCTATGATAGCGGTTTACCACAGCATGGTGACCGCGAGTAGAACCGTGGGAGATGATGCCAGACCCAAAACTCAAATACGTACAGTCAAACACGCATCTAATCAATCATGACAACCTGAAGGGTCCCTATTCTAAATGCCCCCGGCCGTTTCTATATTCAATCACGCAGCTCCAGCGGCGTAGACCTTCTCAGGCTCGGTTTCCTGATGACTGTTGGCAGCCATCATGTTCCGAATCCCTTGGGTCAACTCCACACCTACCCTCTCCTTGGCCAACAGATCTACCAGCAACGGGCTGGGCTTGCTGTCCCGCTGAGGTTGGAAGGCCGACTGGCTCTGCTTGTATTTCTGTACATTGTCCAAGTACATGTCAAACAGGTAAGAAGAGTCGAGAGGACCTCCCTTGGCTTCCGGGTGGAATTGGGTCGAGAAGATGGGGCGAGTGGCATGGATCAAGCCTGGATAGATAGATGTGAGTACATGAGGCTTCGAAAGACAAAAAGGTACAGAACAAAAAGGGGACCAAACAAAAAGGGGACCAAAATGCTAGCCAACTAACCTTCGTTAGAGTTGTCGTTCAAGTTGATAAAGTATGGCTTCCACTCGTCGGACAATGTGGCAGCATCGACGGCATAACCATGGTTCTGGCTGGTGATGTGACATTTGCCCGTGGTAAGGTCCAAGGCAGGAATGTTGTGAGCCCGGTTACCGTACTTGAGCTTGACGGTTCGAGCACCGGCAGCAAGAGCCAAGAGCTGGTGGCCCAGGCAGATCCCCATGATGGGGACCTGGGATGTTTCCATCAACTTTCGAAGATGGTACACCGTGTCCTGGCAGTGGGTTGGGTCACCGGGACCGTTGGAGATGAAGACACCGTCAAAGTGGTGAGCAACCTTGTGGATCGGGTAGTCGAAGGGGAAGGCGGTCACGCTGGCGCCACGACTGACGAGGCTGCGCAGGATGTTCTCCTTGACACCGCAGTCGATGACCGCAACGTGGGCGGTCGGAGAAGGGGCGCTGACGTGAAACGGTGCCTTGGTGCTGACTTTGCGGACGAGATTGATCTGTTCGGGATCAATGAAGGCTTCGTCCTGATCCTGGTCGTATTCTTCTCCAATAGTGATTCTGGCCAGACTGGAACCTTGCTCCCGCAGATAGGTGACGATGGCTCGAGTGTCCACTCCAGTGATGGCGGGCACACCCTCCCGGGCACACCACTCACTCAAGCTTTCCACCGCAGTCCAGTGGGAATATTTCTCTGCAACATCCGCAACAACCACTCCCACAGCCTGGATGTGAGGGCTCTCGAAATACTTCAAAAGTCCATACTCGTCCCGGGCGTTCGAGGGGACCCCGTAGTTACCAATGAGGGGTTGGGTGAAAACCAAAATCTGGCCTCGGTATGAGGGGTCGGTGAGTGACTCAGGGTATCCAACCAGGGACGTTGTGAAGACTGCCTCTCCCGAAATATTGCTTCGAGCCCCAAAAGATGTTCCCTGGAAGATGGGACCGTTTCGGATCGTGAAAGTGGCTGGCTCGTACGAGGGCGCAGTGTGTCGGTACTTGGTGTGCAGAGGCAGATCTTGCTGCCGTGGCGTATTGTTCGACACCGTGGCTAGAGATCGAGCCCGCAGGGTCGACGCAACGCTCGCGAAGGGTTTGCCCGTCTTGGGCAGAAGAGCCGTCGGCCTCAAAGCTCGAGAAAACATTTTCAAAATTTATGACTGTCGTATATCTTCCTGACCGCTAGTTTGCTTGGGCCTTCCACAAATGATCTATCGGCGAGTTAGATTTCCATCCCAACGACGGCAAGGAGAGTGAATAGGTACCACTAATGTAATCCTATCATTCACAAGTTAGCAAAGGTCTCAAGAATGATTCTGATGACGTTTTCTGTGCTGTCAAGGCAGCAGGAGGTGCTTATCAGTGGGCTTGCAGGACAGGGCATGAATTTACCTGAGAGGTGAAGATGCTTGGGAAGCACATGAACGCGATGAGATGTCTTCGATAACCAGTCGTAGCAACGATCAGGAACCTCCTGAGACGTCGAGAATGCCACAGGAGCTAGAAGCAAGGCTTTCGACACGAAATCCTTTCTCGTAGGAGTACGCGGTGTGGAATTGGAGGAGCAGAAGATTGGTGGGAGACGGGCGAAGCTCTGGCGGAGTGGGATCGGAGTCACAAGCACACGGCCCAATGAACGCTTGCGTATCTGCTCAGGGAAAATTCTGCGGCTCGTGACGAAAGATCCAGATAAGATGTTTTCGCTACAGATGACATACAATAACCCTTGTGATTTATTACTACATCAAGATAATCGGAAGACTTCACAGCGCTGTATGACAACTCTATTGTCTACAACTGTTAATCAGCTTGGGCTTTCGTAGTCGCCATTTGAAACGGTTTTGGAATGGCGAAGCACGCCCAGGTAGTCGACCAAAGGGTTCCCTTATCACGTGACTTAACGGTCACGTGTAAACTTTGTCCCGTAGCCGGTGACTTCGAAAGCAGGGAGGCCAAGTAGCAAGGCTATACCGGGTGAAAATAGCCATTGTGTGCTTTTCGAGGGCGTTTCAAAGAGTTCTTTGCCTTGGTACAGGAACAATACTACAGTTTGCCGTGGACAAGATGGTGGCGGCGAGGCGCAACTAGAGCCTTCGACAAGGCTGCGTATCACGTGCAGCGCCAAGGATTCCGTCCATCATGACTTCAGCCTTGTTCAAGTTCGTCGTTCTCTCATTCTTTGTGTTACCCGGCCTTCAAACTCTGTTCTTTGCGATTAAAAGCCATAATAGTATCAACTCGGCCACGGAGGAAAGATATGGCTGAGGGCGATTCCGAGCCCTTGACGGCACTGCCGTTTTCGCCTGTCACGGCAGCGCATATTCTAAACTGTTCATTTCATTCGTGGTACCCGCTTTTCCGATCCGCCACTCCAAAGGCCAGACTTATCCCATTGTCACAACCATTCTTGGAGTATTTACGCGCTGATGGGATTATCCTTCCCCCGGACCAACCACCTAACGATGCGGATAGTGGCTTCGAGGATGAGGAGGAGGAAGATCCCTCAGAACCTTGGTCCGACATTCATGAGCGGATCAGATCCACCATTCAAGAACTAGGCGGGAAAGTCGTTCCCAAGTTGAACTGGTCAGCGCCAAAAGATGCCACATGGATGGCCACTACTAATGACATGGAATGTCGGACTCCAAACGACATTTATCTCCTTTTGAAATCTAGCGATTTTGTCACCCATGATCTGGAACAAGCTTTTGATGGTTGTGTCGACCAGGCACAGGTTCCGTACCATCTCGTGCTGCGGAAGTCATTCAACCTGAATCCTTCGTTGGAGTTCCGATGTTTTGTACGGAACAGAAAACTGATTGCCATCACTCAGCGCGAGATGAACTATTTCGAATTTCTGTCTGACCTGAAAGAATCATTCAAAGCCAAAATCCAGGACTTTTTACAAGAGTTATCCGCCTTTCCGGACGACAATTTTGTGTTTGACGTCTATATTCCGCCACCGCATAATCGGGTTTGGTTGGTCGATATCAACCCATGGGCACCGAGAACAGACCCCTTACTATTCTCCTGGCTCGAAGTCTTGCAGATACCAGAGCCAGAAGAGAACGTTATTTTCGATCCAGAGTTCCGGCTTGTCCAACGTGACGACCCTGAGGCTTATCAGTTCGCATCGACAAAATACAGCGCTCATAAACTACCAAAAGAGGTCGTGGATGCCAGTATGGCTCCGACTGAAATGAAGAATATGATGGAAGAATGGAAACGTGTAATGGAAAGACGAATCGAGGAAGATTTTGACGACTAGGTTATCAAGGCTGATGGGGTCATGCCATTTTCGCCTTCAAGGACTGAGAAGCACTATGTCCTGTCATTGCATATCAGCAAACAAGGACCTGCCATATCCGGAAACTGTTTACGCGCTTGTGGAGCCATCATTCTCTCTTCTGCTTTGGAACTCTTCGTCAGGCTGCAGTGTTACAGGGCTCGAAACCAGACAGTCATCTAAACCAGCACAGAGTCCAGTCGAGTTGACTTCAATGCGTCGTTGTCGATGCCGCAGAGGGAGTCCAGATTTTCGAGCAGCTGTCGCATTACCCAAGTTACAACGACCTGTTCTTTCCTTCATGGGTGCTTCTGGCGGTGGTATTCCCGCCGCGGACTCGGCAACGACTTACAGGCGCGGTCGAGTGTAAGCATGACACCAAAAATTCTGTCATCGGGCGTCGAAGAGGCAAGCTGAGCTGAATTCAAGGATCTGCGGCTCGCAGTACATTCACGTGGTCAAACGCGCGAACGAACCGGCATGTGCTACGTGCCACTGCAGCATACTTCATCCTCTCATAGACACCGTGCCAGTGCACACAGCATTACCACACTGCAAGCGGTAAAGGAACGCGGTGTTGTCGAGGCACAGACAGGCGCCTCAGACGGTTTTCGATGGACATCTGGCCTTCACGTTCGCACAAACAGCTACCATATGGGGCACGACTTGAGTGCCGTGCACTGCCGATTAGTCCATATATGTTACGATGGGACAGTAACAGCAAGTCTGTCGCATGGCCACTTAATGGTCTTGCTGGTTTTGCCTTTTACACAGCGCTACTCGGATGTGTGGCACACTATCACCTCAGTTTCGATATTCTGCTGCATGCGAGGAGCTTTGGATTGTTTTCAGGATTTTGCCCAGTGGCCTCTTTGTCATAAGGACCAATTACTGCGGCAATCCGTGCATTACAAGCTTGACCATTTATATCCAGACAGAGATGTCCCTCGAATCTCACTCAGCGTGGTTGTCATACGTCGGTTCAAAATTCGACCGAGTGTCTCAGTGCGCTCTGCGGCTTGCCACATGCTGACACCGCAAACTTTCGGACTCCGCTACACTTTGATTTACATCATAGTCCGTCCGAATTTGTTGGGATCGATAAACCTTGAAATTCAGACGCGTTCGTGTTGGCCAGGATTGGATGGTATGAGCCGGGATAGGGAATAATCACATTGTACGCAGTGAGACTAGGGGACTCGTGTTCCAAAAATGCAACATGGAGTACTGCAAGGAAGGATCTTGGCTTCAATCTCCACCGACGCACATCTAGAGCCCTTCTGACACTGATGGGCCCCGCTCTGCTTTGGTCCAATAGGCGCCTGTGCGCAGCTTACCCTGTTCTACACTCGGAATGAACTCACTTTCGACGACTCGAGGGATCGAGGCAATGCCAGAAAAGGGGCATGTAGCGCGGCCAGCTGGAGACGTTTAAAGGCCAGTCAGTATCGCCCCGGATTCGCAACTGGAATGCAGTCTGCCTTTTCAGCACATCTCACCTCTCTTTCCAACACGGCATTTAAGCCCAAAGTACAAAGTCGATCTTCCATCAACTATTCAGAACACTTGGTCACTTGGGTTCAGGTACAAGTGGTGCTAGTGCCAGCCTTACCTGGGCGCTGTCTTCCAATCACGTACTTTTTGTTACAGAGCACTCTGATTCGTTGCCTCCACGAGAAGGCATTCTTCCGCCTTGCAGAAGACGCGTTTCTATACTACAACCTGAAAGCAAAGCTACCCGACCAAGCCCTCTCTGACCAATTGAAACCCGCATACATAAAACTAGGAGACTCATGGTCAGTATCTATTCAAGTTTGCAATTCGCTTGGCTCACAGCGCTTATATACATATGCCTTGGGCCGCAACAAAGAGAGCGCGTGACTGCTACTGACACGTCGAGTAGGCATCCCAGTCTGGCAAGAAGAAACCAGTGGTCTATCTCTGGTCGTGCGTTAGTGCTTCCCAGCCGCCTTACCTCGTCAAGCCTAACGATAGCAGTGTCGCTGCGGTCGTTCACACATTCCAGTTCGAAGCCAAAAGTGCCCCAAGTGTGCGCAAACGAGGTGTTCAACATGCCTCGTGGAAAAGCTGAGAAGCTAAGATAGGGCGAGGAAACGTCTTGCGCGCCTACAATTGGGATCTCCGACCTTCGGCCCCTTGTCTGGGTATAAATTGCTCGATCGCCACCCTCAATGCATTCTACTTCCATTATTCCATCAAGATAGACTCTCTCGACCGGCCGCGGGTAACATACCAACGGCCGCCTTCCATCTCACCCTGAGAGTTCAGCCAGTTATTTTAAGCTGCCCACTTCGCCAAACTTGAGACCCATTATTGGAGCAGATAACCGAGAATCGAATGATATTTGCACTATCTTTACTCTTTAGCCAAGGGCTGGGTGTCTGACATACAGACTATCTGGCTTTCACCCCGTCCCTCCTACGCCTTTTGCCTTATAGCAGTATCTGTTTTTTTAATTCAAAGACTTGAATCCCAACACGTTGCCTTGGCATATCAGACCCTATGGAACCCGATCCTGAAGATGAAGACGACCAATTGAACTTGCGGCATTTCACACCCTCAAAATCCCAATGGAAGGAGCCTCTTGAATGTGACCAGGACTTCGTGGCGGAGGAGGGTTCTCGTGTATATGTCGATGAGAATGGCAAGGAGACGTCATGGATCGAGAAGCAAGCAGAGTCTCGGAGGCTGTACAACCAAAGGCAGCGGTCAGGGCTGGATGAGAGCGACACTGATCTCTTAGACTTCATCCAGAGCTTTCGGGAGGATGATGAGGCCGAGATTCTGCTCGATTTTTGTCATGGCGCGAATGTGGAATCGCTGCGCGCAGACAAGTGGAATAGGAAAGAAACACTCCCGAAAAATATCTGGATCGATGAAAGAAGCTGTCGTGGTCAAGTACCCTGTTCAAGGCCCAACCCGGGACCTGTCACAGCTCATGGTGCTTTTCAGAGGCTGCGGAAACCGGTAAGTTTGCGCACTCCCTCTGATGCATACTTGACAGGAGAGAAGTGCAAGATTGAAGGAGATAATACGCGATGTCCCAAGTTCGACGTTAACATACTAGTTTGCAGCGCTTCAACTTGGAGCTTAAGCATCCCCGGGCGGGCCGCCGGCCCGAAAGCACCAAATGCGCTTCTTGCACGCATCCGGTTAGCTCGCCGGACATGGAGACTCGACCCGCGCGGCCCGCTGCTACATGTACACTTGAACCAGAAGCCCAAATTGCCTTGGCTGGTAGCGCGGAAACTGCGGATTTGGGCTTGTTCTCTTGCCAGTGTCTGCACTGCCGCCCGAGCTCCGACTCTGATCCAACTGATGCCGATCACGATACCGGAAATGGTGAGGCTGAGGTTGATGCCGATCGCCAGTTGATGTGCGTGGACAATGAACAGCTCCGCGACTCGAGTGAACGCCTGGCCATATGCTGACCTGGAGCTAGATATATCCAGGACCTGGATCCCTGGAGTGCATACGCTCTCATCGGGACTGTTCCATCCCCCCATCGCGAGACACTCCGCGATGCCCTGCGGAGACACGTGGCCGCCGAGACCTTCGTGGGCGTGGAACACCCGGTACCTCAATCCTATGGTAGCTGAACATGGGCGCCTGGAATCTAATTGTATCGCAGGTCAATGGCTTAAGATGCCTCTCCCGCTTTGAAATGCATTGTCCTTTCCCTGTATTGAAGCAGGGTCCCAGGGTTGAGGACCAGCGAAGAGGCCGGGACGGGCAGCCGCTGAGACATGTTACCGATGTTGGCTTTCTCAGCTGGGACCCTGATCCGATTCAAGAGTTCCTCTACGAAGCCCACTTTTCCTTTGCTGTAGTAGGTCCCAACGAATGGGTTTGGACTGCATATTTCCTGGAGGACAGGTATTTCTATGATCCCAAAGACAGATACCTCCCCGAATACTTCGAGGATGGTCTGTCTCAGGAAGGTACTCCAATGGATCCCCTTTCAGACGGCGAACTCGAAGCGAACTTCCCCCTCTGGTCGCATCGACACTATTTCCTGGCCATCGTACTATCTCGTACCGGACAGGTCAAACGTCACTGGCAGAAGGCTGCCTCAAGAGTATGGAAGAGCATCAAAATCTACAAAACGGTTAGTACTCGGTACGTCTGGTTATAGCACAGCCACCCCATGCTCCTGATTTCCTTGGCCAAGAAGAAGCAGCCAAGGCATATTGGGGTTCAGTCTATGAGCGAGAGCCCGGGGGTGAAACAGAGGTTCTGTTTTCGCATGGCTCACCGAAGCTAACTTCCGGACTAGAAGTATCACTCTGCTATATCCCGTACGAATGAGCAGAATGGAATGCCCCATTCGCAGGATTTTGTCCGAGAGCTCCATAAGTCGTCATCTTGGGTCCGACACATCCGAGACTTGACGATGCAATTGTCCCTAGGGATCACGGAAGTCGTGGAAGCCCACAAATTCATCAACCAACAAACGAATATCTTCCATGATCTAAGCGAGGCGGAGCGGCGTCTCTTGGCCGCCATTGAGAAGTTAGTGGGCGAGTTTGAGAAGCTCCAAAGGCAGTTCAAGAACATGGAGAGGTATTGTGAGCTTTACCTGAAGGACGTAAGTACTGGAGCTGGACTCATTCTGGAGGAGGAGCCAGCCACCCCATGGCTGAATTGTGTCTGCGTGGCATGTCTGCTCACAACTAACACCTATTCATGAGCACAGCTTGACATCTCCCTCATGCTCCAATCAAATCGAGCAAGTGATCACAGCAAAGGACTGGCAGACGTCATGGTGGTGAGTCATCTGGCCTCCATTGAAGAAATGAACTTACCAAAGCCCGCAGAAATGGATGACCCCCATCGACTTGGCAACCGGATTTTTCTCCATGAACGCAAAGGTACTGCCTCGGTTTATACCCCAGACTTCGGTCTCTTTCTTGTGCATCCTCGTCATGTTCCTTGGCCTGGCTTACTCTTGTATTCACTTCCAAGCGGAGAGGGCGGCCGCATCACTCGGAGTCGCGAGGCAGAAGATTATGGCAGCAACTCCTAGCCTACGTATAGCTCGGCGGAGGGGTCTGGAGGATTTGGAGACCGGCGAAGGTGAGCAGCATGTATGAAGACAAGCATTCACATAGGCTTGTTTGCCACCGTCAGAGCTTCCTGATACAATATGTGATCCTTGCGGAAATACTGTTCTCTAGACCGAAAGAAGGGTACGCAGCGGGCTGTTTGCAATGATAATCTGGTGAACTCAAACCTCCCTTCATCTGCATCTCGAGAGGTTGT
This sequence comes from Exophiala dermatitidis NIH/UT8656, assembly GCF_000230625.1. Lineage (NCBI taxonomy): Eukaryota > Fungi > Ascomycota > Eurotiomycetes > Chaetothyriales > Herpotrichiellaceae > Exophiala > Exophiala dermatitidis. Next base: position 2,030,781 of record NW_008751649.1, on the reverse strand, counting down.
TGTCAAATCCTGCAACCTGCCCAATGCTGCGGATAACCGCACGCCGATGAGTCCAGGTTCTGACACAGTTCTCTGGGTAGCGAACCAATAGTCAATGCACCCCAAACTTGAACGGGGCATATTCGAGCAAACGGGGCACCACTCTCGGCGACGGTGCGCTGAGGGTAAGCCGCTTCTCAAGCATCGTCTGGCTACGCTCCGGGTCACGGAGGCTGCGGGCATGAGGCCAGGACTCGCAGCGCCAGACCATGAGCCAGATTTTCCCTGCAGCATTTTCGAACCCAGTGGACCCCGATCGCCCCGATTTGAGGCTCACAAAGTGTGCATATCATAGCATGACCTGTGCCCAATGCGCTCGTGGTGCGTTGTCAAGTATACCGACTGACGACCATTGATGCCCGAACCCCTAGTATACCGACTGACGACCATTGATGCCCAAACCCCCACCGAAACCAGGCCACAGTTGATTCGCTGCCTTATTTGCTGAGAGGATGTTAAGTCATTGAAAAGTAAGCACATCGACATTGGATGAAGGACTGCTCGTCTTCTGCCTTGGTCCCGTCTATACATGCGCCCGATAGCGGCGTCCAACAATACCACAATACCACCACCATGTCAACACTGTCTTCTGAGGGCATTCAAGCTGTGCTTGAGGGGGTGGGAGTACACAAACCGGTCCCTTCGTTTGCAGGCGCTGATATAGAGGCCACCCCGGGCGATATATACGTCTCATATCTTGCAGCAACGTTATGCGAACTTACGGGATGCGCGCCTACTTGCGCTTACGACTCCATCCAGTGGGCGACCGACGTTGGCGACCTTGTGGTGGTCCTCCCCCGACTGCGGATTCCGGACGCTGACCTCAAAGTACTGTCTGATCAGCTCCAGTTCAATGTGAGTTTCCTGCTACGCAAATTGCACCCCCCGCCAACAGTTAAACTCACAACGTCAGTTCCCGGAGACGCCGCTGTATGACCCTCCATTCGCGGACGGGATCAACCTGCGACTCTTCGTTCACAGGTTTACACTGGCTCGACTTATTTTGCCTTACATCATCGACCGCGGCTCTGCTTATGGAAAACATACGGCAGATGGACTTCGTGATGCCAATTCCCCGGACACGGGACGTAAGAAAGTGGTGGTTGAATTTTCCTCACCCAACCTTGGCCAGGAGTTCGACGGGAACCACCTGCGGAGCACCATCATCGGGACCTACATTGCATCCATGTACGAAAGTATGGGGTGGGATGTGTATAGGATGAACTTCCTCGGCGACTGGGGTAAAAATATCGGCCTCTTGGCCGCAGGATGGTCGAGATTTGGGTCAGAAGAGCTCTTCACCGCTGACCCACTAAGGCATCTGCTCGATATCTACACGAAGATCAAAGAGCTTTTCACAACCGTACAGCAGGCGGCGAAGGTCGAGGGCGCAGAAAAGCAGCCGACCCCTATCAGCGAGGAAAGAGATGCATTTTTCAAGAAGATGGAAGACGGGGATCCCGATGCGGTGGCTTTGTGGAGACGGTTCAGGGAGGTTTGTGTTGCAAAATATGCCGAGGTCTACGCGCGCTTACACGTCGATTTCGACGAGTATTCCGGCGAGTCGGCAGTCCGCCATGAGACAACAGTCGAAGTCGAGAAGGCGCTAAAAGAGTGTGGCGTGGAGGAAGATGGCGACGAAGCTTGGATCATCAACTTCAAGGGCCACGGACACAAAGGGCTCGGCACCCCGATAGCGCGGCACCATGACGGCACAACAAGCTATCTGCTAAGAGACATTGCTGCCGTGCTAGAAAGAAGCCGGAAACACTCGTTCGACAAGATGATTTACGTTGTCTCGGCCAAACAAGACTCCCACTTCCAGCAGGTCTTTAAGGCATTGGACCTTATGGGTCAGGCCGACCTTGCTGCACGGCTCCAGCATGTTAACTTTGGAAAGTCGCAAGGGCTGTGTCCCAAACCCGGTGCCAGTGGCCTTTTATTAGACGATATCCTGAATCAATGCCAGACTGCAGTATTGGAATTCATGCAGTCCCACGCAGACGACTTTGCCGGCGTGCCACCTGAGGACCGTCCAAAAGTAGCAGATGGGCTCGGTTTGACGGCGCTGCAGACCGGTGAACTGCTTAGCAAACGCTCCGGGAGCTTCGTGTTTGACCTATCCAATATGGTCCAGCAGGATGGATACACTGGGCTGAGCCTACAATACTGGCTGGATCGAGCCAGATCGGAGGTTAAAGGCCCCGATCTGGATCGATCCCGCCTTATGTCGGCAGACTACACGATATTTGAGGAAGACGCTTACATACCTGTGATTGATGTCCTGCGGGTGCTTGTGCAATGGCCGGGGATTGTCAAGACCTCGTTCCGCACATTGGAGTCTTCTGTCGTTTTGACTTACCTATTTCGTTTGGTCGATCTTCTGCCTGCGGCGTGGGAAGTCTTCGATCCATCACAGCAGGGAAAAGAGGATGAGGACGGCGAAAATGATGAGCAAGTGGATGGACTCGGTGTGACTGTTGACCGGACCGAATGGGGGTCCAATAAGGGAGAGTCTTCGTCCGACGCCAAGCCAATGCAAACGTGGACGAACAATTTGCGAGCACCAAGAAGTCAGGGAGACGCCAAAGAAAACGACCCCAAACTCGATGGATTCATGACAAAAGAGTACAGAAATGACGCCCATGACAGTCGGGACGAGGCTGAGTCAACTGCACTTGATGGACAGCTTCAACAAGAAGCAGAGAACCACACCCTTGCAGATTCCGACCACCATGCTGGAGCGATTGGGGAGGCCGAACAGGGTCCCATGGACGAAAATCACGGCAACGTAGACGACGACGACGACGACGATGACGACGACAACAACTTGGAGGGCACTGGAAAGGACAAAGGGAAAGCGAAAGCGCCCGAGGACGCTGATGAGAACTCCTCCTCCTCCTCCTCCTCCTCCTCTACCACGAACGCGGATATACTGAAGCTGGCCTTCTTCCAATGTGTCGGGCAGGTTCTGGAGAATGGGATGCGAATCGTGGGCCTGGTGCCTGTCCCTGCCTGAGGACTTTTCACAGGGATTCTGCTCTCAGTGAGCTTTCCATTTTGTGTCACGAGTGGTTGAGAGAGATTTTTTTTTTTTTATTTTTTTTTTATTTTTTTTTTTTTTTTGAATGGGTGTACTTTCTGATTCATTTGATGTACTGAGGTCTGTGACATTGGTATCTCACTCCCCACCCAGCTTCGAAGTCACAAATCACGGCCTATAAGTTTGTGATTGGTATTGCGAGAAACAACTACGACTAGGACGAGTGTGCTTATCACTATTGACACTGAAGACAATACTGCGTATTTACATCATTTAGAGGTCCGGGAAGTATGGACTGCAATTACTGTGCCCAATAACCTGTGAAGTACAGTAATGTGTACGTGACAATAGTACACTCCGCACACAACAGTTGTCAACTTGGAAGTTTTGAGGTTTTTGTTACATGTCCATTGTGCCCACGGGGACACTGAAAACGCCTCATCTAATAAGTCTCCCGCCCTCAATGCACTCACAGCGCCGACAAGCCCGTGGGTGGCTTACATTCACTGTTCAAGTTCACTCTGCAGGTTGTACAAATTAATGTCCAACGTAGTGAAACCGGACCGGACCGAAGCGAGCCGAAGCGGGCGAGCGGGATGATACCTCCCATGGACACACTGACAGATGACCAACCGTGGCCGTGTTCGGGCACCAAAAAGGGCGAAAAATACGAATAAGGCGACGGCGGCCACAGCAATGGCAATAGGAAATGGCAATAGCAATAGCGATAGTAACAGTAACAGTATCAGTATCAGTATCAGTAACAGCAACACATGCATATGGAATAGCAATAGCAGGCCTGATCATCATCTTCTTCTCCCCAGGACAACCCCCCCCCCCCCCACCCACTCCTACTCCACTTCCCAACCCAGCACGGGCAGTGCAGTGGAGTACTATTTATTTATTACTGCTACTAAGTAGTCCCGTAAACGTCGTACATTTACTGGCAGTACGTAAACGTACTCGGCTGTCTATCTGAACAGCTATGAAGCTATGATCTAACTAGAATTCAAGTGCACGACAGGCGGTCCGACGTAACTGGCAAACGGTAGGGAGGACACACACGAACTTTGTGTGCGAATATGGTGCGATCCGAAAGGGAAAGATTCCTAATGGACTGATGATCGTATAGGCAACTCACTATCTGTACAACTTGTGCAATGAACATAGCACGTGCTGAAGTACCTAACAATGGACACGACAGACCTGCCCAGGTAACAGGTGAGGTTTTCACTGGCAGGCGAGAAGGAAAAGGGCTAAAAGGCATCTGTGATGCATGTGTTGTTTCGAACTCTTTCGTTGGGGTGGTGTGGTGGGTGACCGCAGTGCACAATGACAATGACAAGCTGTGCCACGTTTCATCATCATCATCATCATCATCATCAAACGGCAGAGCAGAGAGCGAGGCCCGAAAAGGGAAGCTTGGAGGGAAGGGAGGAGGGAACGGACGGACGGACGACTTTCGGTTGGTTTTGATTGAAACCAATGATGGCTGTTCGCTTGTGGCTTTGGGCATCTATCGCTAGGTTCCTAAGGTAGGTAGATGTAGGTATTTCAAGGCAGGAATTGTAAATGGATGCCTTGGATTTTTTTGGTCGGTCCAGGGTATCAAAATTGGGTTGAATTGGCGAATGAATGTGACGAATGGAGATGATGCTACCGTCCTACAGCTATTCCGCGCCGCCTGGGCCTGAGTGATTAAGTACTGTGCGTGCTGGATATGTTATTTATTGGTGTTGGTGTATCTCGTGGGGTCGTTGCTTGAGCCAGCTGCACGGTCGGGAAAGGAAACGGTGGTATTCACCAGAGTACATGCACGTACACCTTATTCCAGAACTGATTGATGAGTGAGACAGGGATGCTATATGGTTAGATACACAGCTGATGATGATGATGATGATGATGATGATGACGGGTATATAATCCATCCTCATTCGACACATTCAAGGGTTCTGCTGCCCAGCCAGAGAAGCACGCCGGGCCCAACTCAGCCCTGGCCAAACCAAGGAGCCTGACACGCCTCATGGCTGGGAGATTCCGTCAACTAGTGTATAAATTGAAGAAGCAACATCTGGTCACTCCATCCCCTCGCCTTTCAATCCCTGCAGGCCATGTGATGCATGGACAGCGCAAAGACGCGATATGTGTCTACCAAAATCGTGCCCAAAGAAATAGGAGCATCACATGGCTCGCCCATGCTATTGGAAGTCAACAGCTGATCCAAGCGAGAAGGCAACCCCCTTCTCTGAGCGAAGCTGAGCCAGGCGAGGCGAATAGACTCGGCTCGCCAGTCCAGCCTCACTGCGGTGCGACCACTGAAAGATCGCCACGCTTTGGGACGGCACAGCGACAGGGGATCATGAGGATGTCTGTCTGCAGGCTTGATCCTCTGGTGTGTTTCTGCCCATGAACAGATGAATCACTGGATCAATCGATCAATGCGGCTCTGCGGATTGGGCAGATGCTGGAAGGAAGGGCTGCTCGATGTTTTCTGTCTTGAGCGCTCCCTCTTTCTTACAACATGTCTGCTATTTTTCGATTCTCCTCCTTTCCTTCTTTCTAAAAGCACCACTCTGAGTGAGTCAGTGTGTTGCGTATAGTGGTGTTGAAACTCGCATCAAGCGGAGGGTAGGCCCAGGAGGTGAACAAATCATGGAGCTAAAGCACCGACGGCTTTACCTGGAGTGAGTGCACCCTCGGTTTGTCTGCCTTAAATTGCTTTGATTCCGGCCAATCAGTCTTGGTGTTGGCTGAATTTCAACCGTCACACTAACAATTCGACAGATGGTGTCAAAGTACGCCGATCAAACTGGTGGTGGATCGAGAAGACGCGAAAGAAGAGAGCGAGCATTTCCTCATTCCAAGCCAATTTCTCCGCCACCGGTCCCGAAAGTTCCGTGAGTTTCTTGACAAGCCCGAGGAACACGCAGATGGACCGTATCTCTTGTACCCCGTCCATGACACCTCTGTGCACACAATGGAGGACTTCTTCATATGGACTTTCTCGCCGCAGCCAGAGATCGATCAGGGTGCGTCTTTCGACGACGTTGTCCAGTTGGGCATTTTGGCTTGGAAATATCAGATCCCTGCCCTCAATAACCAGGCTACAGATCTGATTCGGACCAATCTTGCTAACGGGGAATGGGCTCTCCGAGCCCCGACGGTGGACGACGTTTACGAAGCCTCGCCGCCCGGTAGCCCGCTGCGTGAAGTCGTGCGCGCCGCCCTTGGTCGGTTTCGGTCCAGCGTCGAGGAGCAGGGCGCAATCCGAGAGGAGTGGCGTCAGACCATGGTCAAACATTCCCAGCTGGGCGTCGACTATCTCGAGGCCACGCTCTCAGAGTGGAAACGCCAGAGTTATTTGGCTGGCGTGTGCCGATTCCATGATCATCAGGGCGTCGATCAGCAAAACGGCACGCTCGCTGATGGATGTCCGTATGCTCGAGAAGAGTGCTATCCGACATGGGAGAACGAGGAGGAGGAGAAATATCAAGAGCCAAAGCTAAAGGAAGCAAAGAAAGCACAGGATATGGGTCTGCCCAACGGAATTCCTAAAGATGAGAAGAAGGAAAAGCATCACGAGCCTGGTGATGCACTTGTGCCGCAGATAAATGGACGAGCGGGAGTCTTCGCGGAAGACGCGCCCCCGACCGACGTGGTTGCGGCCGAGTATGATACGCCCACACCGCCAACTGGACAGGCTGCGATCGACGAACGCTTCTACGACTCAGAAGAGGCGGAGCGTCGACAACCCATTCCCGAACCAGTTGAGAGAGGGAAACGGATTTCAAAGAAAACCAAACATGAGCCCGCTTACCGTGAAGACGCTTCTGCCCGCAATGGTGGAAGCCCGAGTCCAGCTGGCGCTTCTCCAATAGTGGAGCATCCTATTTACAAGGCTGTGCCAGAGGAGGTCCAAATGGATCATTCTCCATCAGCAGAGGGTACCGGAACAGGACCGGACGAGTCCACCGCAACCCTCATGTCTGATTCCGCCGTCGAGGAAGTGGACGGTCCTTCGACTGTGGAAGCGGTGAGCATCCCGTCGAATGAGAAGGCCATTGAGCCCTCTGCACCACAAACAGCGGTAGAAGCCAAGAGTCTGGGGTCCGGAAAGAAGAACAAGAAGAAGAAGAGGAACAGTGTCAGTCAGCGAAATTGATCGGGAGGTGGACTGTCAGGCCAAGATAGATTGTCTGGATGTGTGGCTGGCAGGGGAAAAGCACATCAGAATATCAATGGTCATTTGAGTCGTGGCGGAGCGTGAGTGTCCATGACCGTGAAGTGTTGTTGGAAGCTTCATTCGTTGTCCATGGGAATATTAGTTTCTGTGTGATGTGCTCTCTAGGATGGCCAAAATGGGACAAAAAGTTCACATACCAGCACAGTGGCTGACACCTTTCTTTGAACACCGGCAGTATATTCTGTTAAACTGGACGTCCAAAGAAGGGTATCAGCCACTGGGACGCTTTTCCATGTCGCTCATTCGGTTCAGGCACATGCTTGCTAGTCGCTCAGAACTGATCAAGTGGGCATGTACCCCTGATTGCGAGTTCGCTGCGTACTAGTAGTCCTCTGGCCGTTTGGCGGCACCTCTATAGGTGCCTAGGTAGTAGGTAGGCTTCCCTCCGGCCGAGTCAAAAAGTGTAGATGCACGACCTGTCAACCCCCGCACAATGATTGCCGCAATATACGCGCACTACAATGGTGCTTGATCGACAAAGGTGAAATCGAGTGTCTCAAAGCCATCTTCCACAATATGGGCCATGCGCGCCTTAGGCCTTGGTGGTCGACTGGAAGACTTTTCTGCCGCTGCTGTCCTTCACCCACTGACTGAGCGCAGGGCGGGAGCAATGGGGAAGCTCTCAAGTGCCGTCTTTCGTCTGAAATTTGTTCCTGTTGCCGCGATTTATTTGATTGCCTGTGTCGAGTCTAGAGTTCAGAGCAGTATCCACATGCCTTAGCCATGACGTGGTAGTTGGAAGCAAGTCCTCTCCCTTGGGCAAGCAATCCGCCCCGTAGACACGTCAATCCATCAGTGGCCGCGCCATCGTGTACTGGCTTCGAAGTCAACATTGTGTTATTAGAAGGGGAGAGGCCATCCTCTGCTCCTGAACCGCCGGCTCCACGGGTGCTGCAGCCTTACAATTGTACCGTCGGCCTTATGCAAGCTGTGAGTGATGTTCATGCTGCCCCCGGAACCCATATATTGCAAGGTTGACCGGCAGGTACAATCGTAAAAGGCCAAAAGATATTCCAATTTCTTCTCTGTCGTCCTGCGGTTCACGTAACTTGCCTGATCTTTTGTTTCCATACTCTCACGGGTTTCGAGACGATGATGCATACACCCACCAACCGATCGGGTATCGTCGACCCAGAGGCTGCCCGTACAGCCCCATCAGTTCAAGATGAAGGCCCTGCACAGGCTCAACACGTAGGAACAGCTGGACCACCGCCGTCCGGTCGAATGACCGACTTCTCCTGCGTGTATTTCGGATATGGCTCCAACCTGTCGCCGCGAACCATAAAGCAACGGTGCCCAGACTCATTGTACATCGGCCTGGCAGACCTGAAGGACTGGAAGTGGATCATCAATGAGACCGGGTATGCTAACATTGTCCGGTCTCCTGGCGATGTCGTCTACGGTAGTCTGTGCTTCCTCAGCCGCCGGGACGAAATGGCGCTCGATGAAAGCGAAGGGGTCCCATGGCTATATGAAAAGATGGAGCTTCCTGTCACACGTCTCGTGGCCGATTCGGGCCAGTCATCAGATTGGACGCAAGGCGGCAATAGCCTGCAGGTGACGGCAATGACGTACGTGGACGTCCAGCGTATAGCGGTAGGCAAGATCGAGCGCGAGTATGTTGTCTGGGTCAGGAAGGCGATTGAGGATGGTCGGTTGGCGGGCATGCCAGCATCGTATGCGGAAAAATACATGGCCCCGTTTATGCCGAGCGAGGGCGAGGGAGCGAAGCTGGAGGACATAGTCATGATCAGAACGACCAGGTTCGGAGAACATTCTGCGGGAATCGTGCCGCGAGGCTTCGCGAGTTGGAATCGTGGATAGCCCCCGGCCTAGAGTGTGTTGTGTTGTGCAACTCATTTTGGGCTGGCGGTCGCCATGTCGGATTGCGTCCGATGTATGGAACTGTAAGACAGCGTCAAAATTGAAGGTCACTGTCCAGTGTTGGGGCCGTTCAATCAGTCAACCAAACCCGCACCTATCCGTAGTATGCTCGCCGATCGCAGTTCGAACCATGTACACCATCACCACAGGCCCCAAGCGCTTCGGCTGAAGAAGCAGCCTGCAAAGACTCGAATTTGTCACTCACCAACATGGCTGCCTTACGGCCTGATTGTCGAGCGGTTATGCGTGCGCATTTTACTCAGCCAATGAACCAATCTATGAACATCTCTACCACGAAGAAGAATCTTCGCTCGCCTTAGTAGAACATCGCCAGAACTGATTGCTTCCACAACTGCTGATAGCAAAGATCAACATGGCAGAATCAACCTGTCCGGTTCCAGCCCCTTAGACATTCCGCGCAGATGAATCCTACTGCAACGCTGGCCGAGGAGAATAATGATGGGGTTGACACGACGGAATCTGGTCAGACAGCTTATGCGGTATCCTCGAGTGACTCTCCCGGCCGCACCATCGAGGAGGATTCGGCCCTTGATCCAGAAGCATCAAGGAACAGCGTGGAAGTGCCGGGCAGTATTTCGAGTTCGTCAGCTCCAGCAGAGTTGGAGACGGACATCAGCAACAACCCTACAGCCTCGCCGGAGCAATCACAAGCGGCATTAGATGCTGCGTGTTTTTGCTCAGAGCCCACCAGCCCTCCTTGGAAGTCAAGCACTGAAGAAACTCGGAGCCGTGGCATTCTGGACCCTTGTGATAGCGTTTCCTATAATTTGTGGATGTCTTGGTTTCATCGGTTTCTTCTGGTTTGCTGGTGCCGACAACGATACTTGGCGTGGGATCGTTGTCAACGACCATTTTGTTACTGTGGTTACCGCCCTGTCCAAAGGCTTCGAAGAACAGGCATACAACTTCAGATCAGCGTCATTAGTGCTATACTTGCGGGAATCCTTCTTGAAGGATCCCATGTGGCGCTCACAGATGTCGCCAACGTGTCGCTCACTCGATGGAGCGGCGGCGTTGTCACATTGCTCCTGAATCTATGGCGGCAAGCAAGTCACTCTGATCGTCCAACGACAGTGCTGCATAAATCGTCGATACTGCTTTTGATGACTGTGGCTGCTACTCTCATAGCTTTCTCACAATTGGTCACCATCCTTCTCAATAGGAACCTACGTCTCGAGCCTCTCGCAGGCTTCAATGTCAACGGTACAGTACTATACGACTTCACATCGGCCGCACATCCTGGCAGCGGTTGGAACACGAGGCCCTCACTGTTTCCAACACTGCTGAATACAGCAAACCCGGCGTCGAGCAAACTAACGTCAAAGATACAGGCCCTTATCTTCGTGCCTTCCTGCCATATTCATCGGAAGCCAGCCGACAGAATATACACTCTTATCGAGGCCTCGCTACAGTCATCGACACGCGGGTAACGTGCCAGAAGCCTGTGCTGGTAGGTCTCAATCTTTTCTACGATGCCGCAACGACCGGTCTCCTTGTTACTGGGTCTGTTGGAGCGTCTCAAGACACGCCAAAGTTGAATAATCAGACAGTCGTGACGTTCCCATTTGAGGATCCACTGGGACCCAATGATACCTTTGCGTATGACCTCCCCGTTCCCTTCCTCTGTGTACTACCTACGCTGGAGATTTTGAACCAGTGGCGCACAGTATTGTGTTCATTACCAGAAGACGGGAATGAGGGCTATTCCGGCGGCCTTTCGAGTGAATTCGCATCGCCCACGACAACCAATCTTTCTAACGGATACAACTGGAACATATCGTCGAACTCCCAGAATCTGGGTCAGGCATATCTGATGCTGAATCTCACAACAGGATCACAAGCACAATGGGCCAAACAGCTGGCCTCGGACCAAAATGCTCTTGATCACCCGCCTGAAGGTTATCGAGATCGAGATGAGTGGGTGGATATGTTTTACTCCAATGGCACTCTTGCATTGAGTATAACGCTCTGCTACACCTCCTTTGCGACTGCCAATATGCCTGTGCTGGTGTCCAGCAACATGAATCGCACAGAACCCATCCCGCCATACGAGAAGTCTACCTCCAGTTACAAGTATGACGACGTTCGCATGCAATTGGGTCAGAGCAACAATACAGTACACTCATTGCCGACGCCAGAAGAGCGCGGTATCCTTACATTGAGCAGCCAGCGTGATTCATGGCTGGCGCATCCCTCGGAGTTACCAGCGCAAGAACCCTGGTTAAGACAGTACTTCAATGTCCCCGGGAAAGTCTACAACGAGAACGGCTTCGCTGACCAAAGCGCCAATTCCACGGTCTTTCTATTCGACGGGGAAGCACTAGACCAACCGGGCGGCAACACACTCCAAGCTGATTCAACTCTAGTCACATTGTACCAAGAGATTGTCACAGCCAGTGGTGGCTCGGTCGCTTTTGCATTGCAGAGTCTATGTACGGTCATGGCTGCGAATGTCTACTACCTCAAGCTGCCGGAGTTCGACGCCCGTTCTGTCGTGCAACGTGCAGATTTCAAGATTGTCAATCGACCGATGCAAGCATGGGGTTTCTTCGTCGTGCTAGGCATGGTGATATGCCATTTTATTATGATCGGCATCGTTCTATGGTTCTTTTTCCGCCAGACCAGATATACGTATCTGGGACAGGCTTGGATGACGGTTGCACAAACCGCTGGTGGTGCCGTGTTGGAAGAAGAGATCCTGGGAGAGGTAAAACAACATGGAGGACTCATCACTGACACACATATAGACGAGATTCTAAAGCGGAAGGGTGTCGAAAACATGCCTGTTCGCCTGCAACAGCGGCCAAAGGAGGATTTGAATGGCGACAAACCAACAGTTCCAACAGGGCCGGACTACCCAGAAGCCTCCTCAGGACCAGAGATGGTTGGATTGTGTCTCTCGTGAGCAGGTAGATCGGAAACACCAGTACTAGTGACGGATGTGATGCTAAAATGATGCTTAATTCTTTAGGTAACCTTTTAACCATCAATAGATACGCGCTAGTACGCGCTAAGATATGATCAGATAACGAAACTCTTTACCCGGCCTCCGACTCGCGTTGTTTGGGAGAAGGCTCCCTTGATGTTTGTTGATTATTGGCTTCAGCCAGTCGCGCAGCATCCACTGCCAGGCCAGTCCGAAATGCTCAAACAATCGTACCTATACATACCCAACTCAAATCTCATAGTCACAGGCCACATCATAGACACGGCATAGTTTTCGATGCAATACTAGCGATACCACTTCCGTCGACGTCGCGTGCGCGAGAATGCTCGCCAACGAAACGGTCCTCGAAGCACCCGTCACCCCAGCCCCGGTATTCGCATACCGGGCGTTGAAAGGCTTCTTCATCTCCTCACCCGACTCCTCGCCAGACCATGACAATAAAGAGAACGTCCACCCGGATATCAAGACATCGCCTACCAAGATGGATAATGGCCAGCAGCGGCTTCAGCTGACGCCGTCACACAAGCGGAAATGGGACAGCGTGAGAACGGGGACAGTGGTATCGCCCACGAAAGGCATCCTGCGCACACCAGGGCTGGTGACGCCTAGGACCAAGGCCCTCAAAGAGCTCAATGTCAAGTTCAAGAGTGTGAGTCCAGAAGTGGTCGAGCAGCACAAGAACGTTGCAACTACACTTCCCGAAGCTGGACCGGATGACCATATGCGTCGAGTAAGCCAGGATGGGTTCAGCTCTGGCCGTGGAGCACAGCACGCCATGAAACCCTCGAAATCTATGGACAACATCCCGAACAGCCAACCTACGGTCGGAAAGGGTTCTCTCCGGTCCTCATCGCAACAAAAACAACCCGCCAAAGTGACGCGGTCTATAGACAAGTCAACGTCCTCGACGACATCTACGAGCACGACAACGGCCGAGACACTACTGTCCCCTGATGCCATCCAGGCGTACATGCAACAAACGGAGAAAGAGATGAAGCGACTATTGCGGTATAACCAGAAGATGCGCGAATATGCACGCAAGAAGGACGCGGAGAACCAGGAACTACAGGCCATGATTGAACAACTTCGGAAGGAAAATGAGCGCTTCCGAAGCGGACTTATTCCTGGTGCACAGGGTCGGGAGGACCATGTTGGTTTCGCCAGTGCCAGTGCAGAAGTCAGCCGCAGCCAGGGAACAGATGGGGGCCATACTACGATTGGCAAGTCTACACAATCGAATCCGACAGCACCCACTCAAATCAGACAACCTTGTTCGCCATTTCAGCCGTCGAAGAACCCTGGTCCGGTCGAGCTGCGGGAAAACATGGACATGGGTCTTGGAAAATCCGACAATGTTCTCGCAGCCGTTGGCATGGCTACTGCCACCAAAAACACAGACTTGTCATTCGGTGTACGCGCTCCTCCAGCTACGATAACTGGTCAAGGCACGGTGTCACTGGCTGGGGCAGAATCCGAAGCAGGAGCACCATCAGGACCCGAAGTAAGGTTAGGAGGAAGCACCCGCCTGCCTCCTGATCGATTAGCAGCAGCTCGCGAGCGGCTCCGTCAACGTGCGGAAGCGAGGAAAACAAGTGCCTGCGTTACCAATGCCTCTGTCAAGAATTTTTCCTCCTGCAGGGACCAGGCTGACGAAGGCTCGGGAGCACTGGGCCAAAAGCGAGAGTACTATCACGAGCTAATCAGAAACGAATCCCATAATCGAAACCCGGAGCAGAACCAGACCCAAATCAGCACGCATCTTGAGGTCCACAGCCGTGATCAGAGTCAAGTCGACTGGCTCGATCTCTAAGCGAAGAAAGCAAGCAAGCATAACGGCAGCGAGAACTCACAGCGCGACTCGTCTCTGGCGGCCTTGGGGCTGCATATGGGCATGCAGAGCATGGTGTGTGTGCGCGTGTATCACATCTGGTTGCGGTCCAACTTGCATGGTCAAATCCTCAGGTTGTGTACCACCACCTTTCTGTGTGCTACCGTCATGCATGTATCACCATGACCTTATTCACCTTGACAAGCCTCCTCAAACAAGTCGATGCTCAGCAGGGCGGTCAGTCAAACGATCAGTCCAGGCTGAGAAGTGAGAAAAGTGTTGTTGTGGCCGCAGAATGCTGGGTTCACCCCGCCAACACCCAGGATCAAGATTACATACATTCAGAATTCAGCTGGGGGCAGTCCAAAATTTGAGCCACCCGCCCATTCTATCCTCGACGTGGCTGCAAACCCGCGCGAGATTTCTGCTGTGAACCAAAGCAGAAATTCCTACCGTGACCCTCGGCCAGCTTGAGTTGAATAGTGATTTGATCCTTCCTTTCTTGCTTACAGTTGGGCTGGATTCGGATTCGCTTATTACGGCATCCCGTCGCTGTACAGGATGAGTAATAGTCCAATGGATGGAACTGCAATGAGATGGAACGAGACATGAGACACGAAAAGGACAGGGCATCACGCGACAGGACAGCAGAGAACTGTACAGCACACTGCAGTCTAATGATGTTTCTTGGATCGGTGTTACTCTAGGTAGTGTGGCACGCTGCAGAACCTTCCGACCTCGGCAGGGTCTCCTGATATTTGTTGCCTTTGGCTTCAGATCCAGGTTCATAATTTGTTCGTTGATATGTACCTTATGATGATATGTAGGTACCTAGAGATAGACACCACCATGCTTGCAAGGAAGGCTTGGGCGAGAAAGTTTCTCTCAACCTGTGCTGTTCCCTGTTGAAGTGCGCCAGTCTATACTGGTACACATCTGCCGACAGTCATAACCGTCGGATTGTCCGCCTAGCTCTCCAATAACTGGGTGATAAAGTATACTGTCGTCTATGCTCTTCAAATGTGCCGCCTTTCGCCCTTCATTCAATTCCGACCCTGTCATGAAGTGCTTGCGAGGCCAGTCAGTGTATCTCTGACCCAACACAATGCTTGGCCTGTCCATGTTGTAAGACGGAAGAGAAGATGGGTCAACCAGCGTCCATAAGGTGAAAGCCGTTCCGTGACGAAGGTCGCTTTCATGTTAAGAGATGAGACTAGGGCCCAACATGATTGAAACAAACAGACAGAAAGGCCCTCAACCCAGACTCTCCTCATAGTTGACGGGCGGCTTAGCCTCGTCAGTTTGCGTGCTCTGCGCCCGACTGGGAGTAGAATAGCGAGCCTCGACGCGCTCTTCCATCGCCTTGGCGGCAGCCTTGCGCTTCTTCTCTGCTTCTTCCTTCTCGCGCATTTTGATGGACGAGTAATTCAGGGCCGATATGATCATGACTATTGTGGATTGTCAGTACTCAGTCACTGTCCATAACGAGCGACAACAACAACACAACAACAATACAACGTAGGAGTAAGCGAATATTTATTCGCTGAAAGCACAAGCAAAAAAGCGAGGATGGGTGGGTTAGAGAAGCGCAGGCGAGGGAGGTTTCGGTAGAACCTACAAGCACAGAACCCAATAGCCATGGCAGCACGACGAGTCAAGACCCAACGCAAACCCTCAACCTCGCTCTTTGCCTCGCTGTTCAGTAGTACAGTGATTTCATAGTTCAATTCCGAGATCTTGCTGTCAATCTTGCGTTTATCCTCCTGCAAGCGTAACTTGCGGTCGTTGAACAAGCCCTTCAGTTCTTCGCGGAGGGTCATGAGATCCTGAGTGACTTTTTGGTTCAGAATGTCGAACTCATGCTGCAATTGAGCCCGCTGGCTGCGCTGCTTCAACGTCTCGGAGTGTCGAGTGGTCTGCAGCGTCGTCTTCAACTCGGAGCATGCCGCGCGGAACAGGTATGATTCGTTCTCAATGTCCGACTTGGACACTAGTCCTTCCTTGGCCATGTCTAGGTTCACGGACAACATTCGTCGAATGGCTTTCATGAGCGTTATGGCTTGATCGACGGTGTAGGCGTTCTTCGCCGCCAGCTGCTGGACCAGACCGTACGTGTCGAAGTGGTGTTCGTATGGAGGCGGTTCCAGATGCGGATGTCTGGATGGGTCCTTGTTCTTCTTCATGTCTGAAGGCGATGGCATCGAGAGGACCATGTCTAGTTCCTTGTTCTCCAACGGACCCTGCTCTTCGGGCTTGATTTTATGGTTCTTGGACACCAAGGACGCTTCGTCAATGTAGTCGGACTCGCTGTTTGATTGTTGGGGTTCATCTTGACCTATTGACTCCTCTTTTGGCTCCGACTTCTTTGCTGCGGGCTGCTGAGAAGCGGAAGAGGACGACGAGTCCTGGCTTTTGCCTGCTTGCTGTTGTCCTTGCAGGCTGTCCTGGCCTTCTTTCTTTGCGGGTTTAGATGAATCGGACGGTTTCTGGGGAGGCGGCAAATGGCTTTCTGAGGCGGCTGGACCATATCGTTGGGGAACAGCATCTTGTTGCCTTCGGACTGAAGTGTGTAGTCTCGCCTTGCGCGCAGATTGCGCATTGTTGGCGGGAGGCGCTCGAATGGAGTGGTACGTTGTGGGCTCACATGCTCGCACCGCTCGAAAGAAATTCGGATATAGAAATGGCAGACGTGTGGTCGCCATTCTTCAAGGGTGCAGCTGGGTGCACTGAGCTAACAGGTACCGGTGCAGTGGTTGTGGTTATGATAGCGTTTCTCAATTCAAATCTCTATTTCCTCCATTGTAAGATGCGCGCATTATTGAACAGCACTACGTGGAACCCCAACCAAGTGTTCGTTGTCAGCCTGCGCGGCGGCGGTCATTGTTCGGGGGACGATATTATGTCATCCAAGGAGAAAAGTATCTCCGATCCGTCCGGCCACCATACCTCAAGTACCTAGGTACTGATTATTGAACTCTGAAAAGCAACTACACAGTACACAGCACACAGAAACCGACCATATCCCTGCGAGTAATCTGGGCAGATTTCATGCTACCGAAGGAGCAGAAGAGCGACCGGCCTCTTCGGCACTCCGAGAAGGAAGGATCTGCATCGTAAGGTTGCACGAGGTTTGGCCGTTTCATCCCCTAATTATTTTGACCCTGATATTGAAGGCGAGCAAGAGCTTTCCTCGGTGTGGCTGTATGTGCATTTCATATCAATAGGCAAGCGACCACATTCAAGCCAGACCGGAAGCATTAGACGTCCGAAATTTCGGCGGAAATACCTCAGAATCTTATCAAGCAGGGCTAGAAGATCGAAAGAGTCCGTCAAGAGCGGACGAACACTTGGGTTTCTCCTACTTCATCTCATCAGCTCAGCTTATGCACACGCAAGATACAGCCTTGTGGAAGGGGGCTGAAGTGGAGACACCCAACATGCAAGAGATCAGACAAGCAGACAGCACTGGCACCTCATCTGTGGGTAACGTCGATGACCGAGCACAAAGGCTAAAGCTGGTCAGGTACTGTACCTGGCTTGCGGTGGATACTATGCCGTCTTCCGACTACCACGTTCTGAGACCCGCTTGAAGAGATCCTGGCCAGCTCGAAGGACCTCCGAGCCGCCCTACAGAAGCTGAGTCTTCCAGAATCGCGGATCGAGACAAACCCTTGTCTCCCGGGCCTGTCGGTTCGGTAGTGATCCAATGACTGCGCAATTTAATCCCAGCCGGTGCCTTACAACCTTTTAGAGGCGGAATGGTCGGTCTGCTTGTTGTGCTTGCCTCATAACCATGATGGAACTAACCTTCAGGACGCTACAGGCATTGGCGATGCAATTGCATCATCTGTACAATTGGAACCGCAGTACCATTTAACGGGTATGATATAATTAGTCAGGTTCAAAGAAGAGGCAAAGAACAGAAGTCTGCGACTGATATGGTTTCGTGATTATTTTTGACTCTATTACACTATACGTGCAAGAGAAATGACAATGGATAAGACTCTCCCTTTAGACGTTGAAGTACTACTTCATTCTGTACATCGATGTTCTTAAAGAGCGGGTGAATAATTATCTGATTATCCCCGTGCCGCATCACCAACGACTGAACAGTTTTCAAGAGACCCTGCCACGTCGCTTGCACTTTGGTTTGAGATCTTCCCTATGCCAATGCATCTTCGGACATCTGGTCGTCCCGGGGAAATTCTCGTCACGCTTTTGCACTTTTTTGATCCCATTTCCGACTGTTCTTCGGATTGTTCCCACCTCAACCCAGCTGAGCGCCAGATCCTCTCGGACAAGTCGGGTAGTCTGCGGAATTTGCGTTGCTTTGCTCTCCTTTATGGCTCAAGCGGAAGGGCGCAGTGAGGGCGGAGGACCGCCCGGCTAAATATTTAGGCGAAGTACGTTTAGGCGGCCGATATCAGATCTCAGTTTTGAACCCTCAGATGACTGCTGACGGTGCGGGTATGGGCGGTTAGTGGCTCCCCACATGTTCAGCTCCCGACCGAGCTGCCGCCGTTTGCTACCCAAATAGTCAATTTGTTTACTTTGTGGGGTACCGATCTCGCTGGCGCTGACTTGGCCGACTCTGTCGGCAGATCAGAGTCGCTGTAGGATACCTGATCCAGCTGTCACAGAAGGAATGGTTTCAGGAGGGTATGGCTGCGAATACGTGGACCAAACCACCTTTGTATATGCGTTCTTATGTGTCAATCTGCGAAGGTGAAGTCTTCCCCTTGTCCCACCACACCAATCATTGTAGCTATCGCCATAAGCAATCCGGGGAATTGTGCTCCAAGCTGCATCAAGATGAGGAGTTGGCCAAGGATATCGCTTCGAGCCGTGGACCAACTAGGAGAAGAGTGTTGGCCCTAGCCCAGCAGCGGCCCCCATGCTTCCGCGGTCATCATGTCTAGGCCTGTCACCATCAGCCGTCAGGACTTGTCCAGTTGTAGTAGTAGTACACAACCTGCATCGGCTCTTGGGAAGCATTGGACGGAGGTGCCAAAGAAATGAGGGGTGGGGCAGGGGGTCGAGGAGGAAGAGGAACAGCAGAGGCTCGATGAACCAGTTCGCTCCGCAAGGAAGAGAGGGGCATTGATCGTGTTTGCCCAAGATTTGCGGACAAGTGTTTTGGCGTCGTCGTGATGAGGTCGAAGTTGAGAAGGAGGTGCGCCAGCCGTAACCTATAAAGAGTTGATGTCCGTCCAGAAGCAAACATTTCTTACCTTGTCTTTCAGCAGCCATTGCAGGTGTTTTACAGGAGGCATCGCAGTTGAACATCAATTGAGGTACGTACTACAAGTTGTGGTATTCGTACCCCTCGCACTGTGATTCGCGTCTTTGATTGGAGGATCGCTTCTCCGAGAAGGGAATCTGCGCCCATTGTCCCTCCTAATCCTCACGATCTCCTTATCGCCGGTATTTTCCCCATATCCAGCACCACGTTACATGCCGCGAAGCACCGGATAGCCGTCTGTCGGTACCTACGTCTATGTACCTAGTACTGTGGGCGGACTCCTGCTGCAGCCTGTGCTTTGGCGTTGGGTCCAAGGGTCCGTCCCAGGTCCTCAGGCGCCTAACGCTGCCAGTCCGGGTGTGACTTCACCACTTTGGGGGTCCGAGCCAGCACCTAGAATCCGCCGCGGTCGAACCCCTCCGCCCCTCTCTCCCGCCCTCAGACCATCATGATCGTCCTAATACCGATGCCCCCTGTATCTCAATGCCACATCCATCAATGCCGGGCTGCCGTCTCAATCAAGTGTTGAGACCGTCGGCTGAATCCACATGGACTCCAATTAATGTCTCCAATGCATGGCCCCAGCTGGGCTTTCTGACGTTTCAAACATGCTAACCATGATGCACGACACAGCAACCACATCCCCTTCAGGCTCAAAGCTCTGCCGGTCGAAGCCATTGAAAAGCAACCTGCCATCCTCCTCGACACCTTCAGTCTACCTCTGACTTGACTACCTTCAACCTTCGAGTCCATCCATCAATATCCTCAGTCACAATGGTATTTGCCCGTGCTGCTGCGCGTTGTCTGCCGCGCTCATCCACCTCCCTCTTTGCTACGGCTTCCCCGCATTTGGCCCGCCGCGCAGCAACACCCTCCATCTATTCCTCCATTGGCAAACGCACACTGACCGCAACTGCTTCTCGCCAGGGCAAAGTACTTCTCGTCCTCTATGATGTATGTCTACAAACTCTCCTCCTACAGTCGTGAACTTGTCTTGTCCTAACGTCCTCTAGGGCCATGAGCACGCCAGAGACCAACCTCGTCTGCTCGGTACCACGGAGAACGAGCTAGGAATCCGGAAATGGCTCGAAGAGAGGGGTCACACCTTGGTCACCACCTCCGACAAGGAGGGTGAGAACTCCACGTTTGACAAGGAATTGGTTGATGCCGAAGTCATCATCACCACTCCGTAAGATTGCTCCGAAGGTCATGTCTGGTAGGACCATCCTCTGATGTCACCACTTTAGTTTCCACCCCGGCTACCTCACCGCTGAGCGGTTGGCAAAGGCGAAGAACCTGAAGATTGCCGTCACCGCCGGTATCGGTTCGGATCACGTCGACTTGAACGCCGCCAACACCACCAATGGCGGTATCACCGTCGCCGAAGTCACTGGCAGCAACGTCGTCTCCGTTGCAGAGCACGTCGTTATGACCATCCTGACTTTGGTTCGCAACTTCGTTCCCGCCCACGAGCAAATCGAGAGGGGAGAGTGGAACGTTGCTGCTGTGGCCAAGAACGAATTCGACCTGGAAGGCAAGGTTGTCGGTACTGTTGCTGTTGGGCGAATTGGTGAGCGTGTGCTGCGCCGCCTGAAGCCCTTCGACTGCAAGGAGCTGTTGTACTTTGACTACCAGCCCCTGAAGCCAGAGGTTGAGAAGGAAATTGGCTGCAGACGTGTGGATGATCTCGAGGAGATGTTGGCGCAGTGCGATGTTGTCACCATCAACTGCCCGCTCCACGAGAAGACCCGCGGATTGTTCAACAAGGAGTTGATCTCCAAGATGAAGAAGGGTAGGTTTACACTCGAGTTGATTGCTTTTTCGTCATATGAGGCAAGACTAATAGTTTTGATGTCCAGGTGCTTGGCTCGTTAACACCGCCCGTGGCGCCATCGTCGTCAAGGAAGATGTCGCCGAGGCCCTCAAGTCAGGCCAACTTAACGGCTACGGTGGTGATGTCTGGTTCCCTCAACCAGCACCAAAGGACCACCCGCTCAGATATGCCAAGAACCCATGGGGAGGCGGTAACGCCATGGTCCCCCATATGTCCGGTACCTCAATCGATGCCCAGGAGCGTTACGCCGCTGGCGTGAAGTCCATTCTGGACAGCTACTTCTCGGGCCGTCACGATTACAGACCTGAGGATTTGATCTGCTACAAGGGTGACTATGCCACCAAGTCTTATGGCCAGCGCACCAAGAAATAGATGCACGTGGAAGATGTTGGACAAAGTGAACCAAAAATCCATGTGTTGATGAGATATGCATGACAAGGATTTGATGATGTCTGCAAATATATAAAAATTGAATATTCCGAGCTTGGTTCGGACAAGCACATACTACATTGACAGTCGACGCTCCGTTTCCATCTATGTCCTATTGCCTGCTACAGCGGAATGTTAATGAACCCTCGATCTAGATGTTCTCCTTGATGTAGCCCATTTCATGTCACAGCAACAAGTTGTACTGACGGTAGGCTGAGATATTTTGGTGTTTTCGGAACAATATTTAGTACCGGAAGCCTCTCAAGAGCAACGTGGGGTGTTCCCCGCCAAAACAAAAATCGATTTGAAAATAAAAAATCGATTTAGAAATATAAAAATAAAACGAATGTACAGTAATAAATACTACTGCTATTCATCCAAAGTACAGACAGGCCAACCGTAACAATGGAGCGCTGTCATCAACCTCAGGCTCTTTACATCCCTACCTTCAGGTTGGTGCCACATTGTACCTCACTTCTGACAGTAGTAGGACATGCTGCACGACAGGCAGGCAGATGGTAGTCCTCACGGTTAAAGAATTACGCGGAGCAATGCAATGGCTGCAGTGGTAGAAAAATCCCACTTTGGCCGGCAACGGCGTGAGTTGCCAATGTACGGCTATATGTCCAGCCTGAGGCACTGGTTGTATTGTGAATAGAATGCACTGCAGTGCTGGTAGTATTGATCGTATTCGCGGTCAAGATCGAGTTTGCTTACGCTCCATGTTGTCACGCAACCCGCGGGCTTATACAATACCTCAAGTATTCACCCTAAGCTGCTGTTATCACCCCGGTTAGATAGTGTCCGATAGTTTATCCGAAGATGGGGATAGCATTGATATTGTGTGTACTCAGGTTCGTGTGAATCTCGCAGTGTATGAAATCTCGCAGTAACCGACCACGCTCCTCAAGTTTGGCAGCACACCTCTTGACCATTTTCTGATTGCCATGGGACAGAATGGCGTTAGAACACGTCTCTTGACTCCAACCTATTCCCTCCAATGTAGTGGCACAGGAGTCGTGCCACCGATCGGTGGGGGAGGAACAGAGTAGCGGAGGGAGATGAGAAAGGTGGTTGGAACGCTGGTCTGGCGGACAGGCGCACGATCGTTCAGTCAGGGCGATCGTCATGTTGTGTCTGATGGATTCAAGTTCCTGAGAGATTCAATCGTCGAACTGAAGGAGCCATCTGGCGTCCAGCCAGATGATCTGAGTCAGAGTGAAATCGTTAACAGCCAGCCCCGAAGTATTGATAGGGCGGCGAAATGAGGTGAAGCCAAAGAAATGGTCTCGATCGTGCCGCTCCTTACTGGCAGTGAAGAGGACCTGTTTGGCGGTGATGGCTGAGGATCACCTAGGTACCTTAGGTACTATCAGTAGCAGTAATACCTACCTAGGTACCTTAGACTAGGTGTGCTGTGTGTGGTGTCCGGTGTACGGGGTAAGTGCTGATGGTTAGGTTGGGAGGGAGATGAACATTTACGAACTACCTAAGTCGGTAGGTATTTGGGTACCTAGGTAGGTGAGACGCATAACTCCTAGGTATCTCGCCTCCTGGAGTCTTGAATCGAATAGTACCTACTGTAGGTACTAGTATGGGTCTGCTAGAAGTCCAGCTTAGTAGCTTGCCGGCCTTTCGTCTCAGTAGTACACAGGTTGGCCGGGCCTGGCTTATAACTTATCTCCAGGTCTGCATGCTCACTGTATGATCAGACCAGGTAAAATCGATCTGAGAGGAGGGCAGACCTTCACGTCGTCTTGTGTTCAATGCGACAGAACCACCGACCTTTTCGATATTGCTTTAGATTTTCGAGGCTTGGAAAGCATAGCTTTAGCACAATAATGGGCTTCATTGGGAGCAATGGGCATTGAAGACTGGCATGGGTCTATCAGCACCCCTATACCACTAGTAGCATATGCCTACGAAACAGTGATGACTATGGACGAAGGGATTGAAGCTGTCTTAGTAATATTGAAGAAGCCGACAGGAGGATTCTGGATTCGTGTGCTCCAATAGTACCCAAGAAAAGTAATATGAGCCTAACGCACAGGTTGGCCATAACACTGATTGCTCAGTTGGAAATATTAGACCGGAAGAGGTAGTCCAGGAACAAGTCAAGTCGGCGCTCAATGTTTGAATGTACCAGCTCACGGCTCGAGGAGGCCAGACCTTGGTTTTGGACGTGTTAGATAGTAGTCCGAGAGAGTCAGCAATCAATGGCCAAAGGAGAACAAAGGGCGGAAGCCCAGGGCGAGCACATATGTATGTGGGATTCACGCCGGAGGGCTGTCTTCGACATGGCAATCTTGTGTTCCGCGCTATGCCTGCCTATGGGCTTCTTTGGGGGGAAGAAGCCGGGTGATAGACAATACTCGGAGCATAGATTCGAGCCTGCTGTACATAGGACGACCTGAGCAGCCTAGTCAGGCTGTATGCCATGGGTAGCGACTTGAGATAGTAGTGGTTTCTACCATAGTTACTATCTGGACTTCTCGAAGGTCCTGTCACACACATTTGTATCTCTCGGTTCATCGCCATGATCTCCCTTGACTCCCAGAGACGTTCAAGCAGTCCCGTCGAAATGTAGTGAGAGGGTGGCGCCTCAGGAAGGTACCTCGTCGCTGGACAGCAACCGAGTCATCAGGGTGTTTTGGCCTGTACACCCACTCTTTCAGAAAACCCTGAAGCACTAGTACTCTTGATCCTGTGTGTAAACTACTAGCCTTAGTCCCATCTCTTGAGCTTGAGCCTGTGTCCTGAGCTTTGATGTGGTATCGACCGGAGGGAGCGCCCAATACTGCATATAACGCCGAGTGTGGGTGGAAGAGGCTCGATGTCGACATCGTGACATGAACTGGCAGTCCAGATGGATCTGCTCGACCTTGTTCGTGGTATATAGAGCCTGGCTGTATGGCGAGAATGATCGTTAGAAGAACATACGTGTGCCTCACTTGCCGTCACTTGTCACATAGAAGTTTCCCTTGAAGCCTTGCTGCCATCAGACATGAGACAGGGACAAACTGCGCTAAAGCGCTTGCAGGCGCTTCGAACCGCAGGAGGCTGCCAGCCCCCCTTTGCAAGGCATGTTGGGGCCTGTAGGCATCCCTAGAACGTCGAGCAAGCTTGGAGCACGGTTCTATAGTCGGGCATACAAAGCTGCCCGGTAACTGCCATAGATGGTATGGGCACTGCTGAATACGCGTCGCAGGCATCAACCATGCCCTAGCATCGGACACCCAGCAGAGCTATGGAGCAGGGAGCTTCGCAGAACAAAGCAGTGTACTGGTACTACTAGAAGAGGTCAAGCAGCAAGAAGTAGACGTCATCTAATTTGCTTGAAGCCGAGCCCTCGTCGTCGCTTCACCATTCTGGAATAGCTCGTTCTGCAAGGTGACAGCTCTCACGTAATCCACGACGCCGTCGCTGGCGAGTATGATTGGTGGCCTTACGGGTGACAGCGACAATTCTATTCGGACCTCATTTGTCCCTTGATACATTCTGCCTTCACTCGTTGTCGTCCTGTACCTTCCTGCCGCCAGTATATCGCCAGTCTTTGGAGTGAGCGCGGTTTCCGGGTGCTGCTCACGTGCTCCTTCCTTCGGCCTACTCTGTCCTGTTCTGCTTCTGATCTGATCTGATCAGGACGTTGTACTCTGATCTTGATCAATCCAAGCTGGCCAATCGAAAAATTCATTCAGATATTGTCTCTGATCTGAAAAATTACTCCCAACCCTCCAATGGAGTGAGGGTGGCGGATTGAGTTTGCACAGGAGGAGACTGTAGGTTTTGCAATTGCGCGGTATACTGACACAGCCCCTTTGCCACATCCCTCTGAAGCTACGAAAACCTGAAATGCACACCCAACAGATTGCATGGGACTGAGGGCCAGCTTGTCCAATCTTGAGCCTGCATGGATTTCACGAGACGGCTGGCTGTTATCCGCAATCGTGGCTATGTTGAAGATGATCTGCAAAGAAGGTTCGTGTGGTCTTAGTACGACGCAGAACTGGCTCGCCAATTATGGATGCCGAAAATTATGAAGGCTGGAAAGTTTGATATTGCCCAGTGATGTAGAAGACACAGTTTCCCAATGTGGAGTTGTGTTGTCTGGTCTACGACGCCCCGATTCGGCGCTACGACCACGCACCGAAAAAGTGGTAAGTGTCACAGGTCACAGCACATCTCCTGCGAGGCAGCTTCGGCATTGCAATCCAGCCAAAAGAATAACTGCTCTACCGTACCATTTCTATGCTGCAATGGAGTCTCGTGGGTGCAGATACCCAAAGAAGTGGGAAAGGTGAGGCCGGGCATGATGCGGAGCACATGTCCGCATATCTCTGCAGCCTGCAGCCTGCAGTCTGCAGTGCACTGGCACTGGCACTGGCAGTACTTTCCATTGGGACCAAACTGCCATGGTCCAATCTCTGACCCCAGCAGCCAACATTGAGTCCAATGGGGATGCCGTCCAATTCCTTCCAAGGTTAGGTGCCTTACTGCCCAATTGACTCCAACGGTTTTGGCCGATCGTGGTGCATGGACAATTATTCGCTTGGTGCGGAGGCTCGGCGTCGATCCCAGACCCACTCCAAGATCTGCATCTGACACAAGGCTGCTATCAACTTACTGCCTCTGTACTTTTGTTCGACGAGGCTGCGGCTCACAGCTGTGCCGTGCAAGAATGGCCAACATATGCTGATGGTGATGCTGGGTCGGCCAGAGCTCGTTGTGCGCAGACGCAGGATCGCTTTCAATTCCTCCTCCTGTGCAGGCTTCCCTATGGCGGTCCTTACGGTTCATACTTTCTTCCTGAGCTTGGCTTCGTCCACCGTCACCCTGGCGCCAGCAAACTCTATCAGAAAGTCAAGTCCCCCTTCACTGCACTTCAGTTTGGTTCTCCTGGGACAAAGACGACACAGTTGCAATCCAGTTCCACTGCTGAGCTTCTTCTCCGCCTCATTGCTGGTGACTGGCTGTTGAGTGTCTTCTTGCCAGATCAACTCGCCTTCACGCCGTGACTGGCTGTTCAATATCTTTCTGTTCAAGATCAACTCGAATCGGTTGACTTTCCTCAATTCTGCGGGTTGATCTGAAGGAGCTTCTCATCTATAAGTACCTCTTCTTCTCTCCTCGATTTCCATTTGAATTTCTCTCCTCTTCATACTCTTCCAACACACTTGAATGTAAGTACAAGACTCCTGTGGTTTTCTGCACTCCCCAAGCACACTGCCCAGCCCCAAAACAACCCCAATTCCCAAGCCCAGCACACCCCCATTGCCTGTTGCCCATTGCCCATTGCAACACGCCCCCATTGCCTATTGCCTATTGCCCATTGCCCATTCCAACACGCCCCCATTGCCCATTGCCCATCACAGCACACCCCCATTGCCCATTGCCCATTGCCCATTGCCCATCACAACACACCCCCATTGCCCATTGCCCATCACAACACACCCCATTGCCTATTGCTACCAGGTAAGTACCTATGCATACCACCCATGCCCATTGCCTACTTGGTAAGTATCTATGCCCACCACTCGTGCCCATTATCCACATCCACCACCTATGCCCACTACCCACTGCTCTTTACTCTTATCCAATCCCCTTTGCCACTGCCTATGCCCACCACCCCTGCCCACCCCTGCCCACTACCCTGCCCACTACCCATTGCCCAATGACTATTGCACGTTGTTTCCCATCGCTGCCCTATACTTATTGCCCATATCCTCTGGCCATTACCCTTCCCCTTTTGCCCATGGCCCCAATTCACTGGTCATCGGGCATACGTCCTGTTTACTGCCCTCTGCACTTATTGTTTTCGGCGCCTTCCCCAGCCCAGTATTCGGTGTTTTTGAGACATTGATCATTGCTTGTTTGGCGTGCTCCGCGTTTACTGTTCTCCACTTTGCGCCCGTGCGTTCTCTTTACTGTCGCCCGATTTTCAGTTTCCCGGTGCTCCAGGGACTGAAAATTGGGCATTGTGTCTCGCTCGTTTCACTGCCAACATTGAATTTTGCACTTTTCTCCTTCCCGAGCCATATTTGCTATTTTTTTTCTCTGCTATTGTCAAAAATTGTTTACTGACAGAGTCCTCCATAGCCACAGCTCCAGCAACAGCAACAACGACAGCAACAGCAACAGCAACACAGCAACAGCTCCGGCAACCTCAATCTCAACGACTACTTCACAACCACTCCCACTCCCACTTTCCCGCAGTTCAAGATGGGCTGCATTCTGTCTAAGTTTGAGGGCGCCAAGGCCAAGTTCTTCGCCTGGCTTTATGCCCGGGTGCGCTCCCCACGCACCCGCTCTTTTTTCACTGCACGACACCGGAGCCCATACTATGAGGCTCCCAACCCCTTCCCAGAGGGGATCCTTCCGGCAGGTGAGCCGGAGCCGAAAATCCTTCGGTCGCCCCAAGGGACCGATGAGAGGAAGGCCAATTATCGGCGAGGAACGGTCGCCTGGGACCAGGACTTGGCAAAACCGGCATTTAAATGCCTGACCCCGTTGGGCTCCGCCTACCAGCGGTCCAAGCCCGACTTGGCCAAGTGAGGTTGACTCCGGTTTCCCGCGAGAGTCACCTCCTCCCACATTTCCGCAGTGGTCCGCCACCCTTGTGCCCAGCCGGCCTGTCACACCGGCCTAGGGCAGAGGGATGCCACTGCACGCCGTCTTACAACATGAGGTTTGCCCACCAGGCCTGTCACACCTGATTGTGGGGCCCTCAAGATGTTGTCGGCACCATGTGCTGCCTCGCAACGATACGACATACACTGCCGACAGCTTTCTGATTGCCGGGCCCTTGGCCTTTCCCGACTACGTACTGCAGTCGACTAGGAAAGGCAAGGTTTGCCGGCCAGTTAGCGGGCATGTTCGAGACGTTGCCAGCACACATCCCCCGGAGGATTCCTTTTGATTTGTACTTTGGTATTGGCGTTGGGCATGGGCATTGGGCATGGTTGTGCCTTGTTTATCACCTGAAAAACACCAAAAAACACCAAAAAAACGAGCAAAACTCAGAAATCAAACGAAAAAATGCGATTGTTTCGGTTCCTTTGGTTTTGCAGAAGCCCACACGAGCCCCGGCGTTGGATTTTGTCTTTTTGGGAACATCATTATTATTATCATCATCGTCGCCATGGTCACTGTCTCTGTCAATCATCAGTACGACCACATCATACCTCACCCTGGGCGACAACATCATCACCATCAGTCATTGCTACAATCTGCTGTTAGCCAAATCATACCAGCAAGCATGACTGTCTGGTCTATTCCATTGGTTTGCCTTGGGGAAAGCAACCGATCGGACCATCACATCGTTGATCGATCAATCAAGCGCTACACGTGCACGATCAGCATCTCAATCCTGGATCCTGTCTTTTCTGGCGGAAAGCAGCATGGAACTCGAGACAGTCTGTCTGCAGCTCTCAATCACCTGCGGTACACTCTACCACTTATCATTATCGGCATATCATTACCGACTATTCTTATGGTCATCCTTACCGATTATTCTTACCGATTATCATTATCGGCATCATTATGGCTCTGCTATCCTACTTGCATCCACGTCGTCTGTGACAGCGACAGCTCAATCAAACCAACAAGAGCACCACTCCCTACATCACACTGCTTCACCGAGGCATCTCACAATGCATTCTTACCGGTTATTCTTACCGCGCATCCTTACAATCATCATTATCGGCATCATTACGGCTATGCTATCATTACACTAGCATCCACGTCGGTTGTGACAACGACTGTGGGAAAAGTCCGACCATGTCTTGCCATCTACAAATGATGAAATTTACATTCATACAATCTGCACATCATGCAATCTGCACATCATCAAACCTCCAATCATGCAACCTCCAAATCATGCAATCTACAAATCATGCAAATCATGCAATCTCCAAATGAGGCAATCTGCAAAGCAATCTGCAAATCTACAAATCATCAAATTTACAAACATGCTCGTTGATGCCTGGGAAATATCACACGATGCTACATCAGACTTGACAGTCACTCTCTTCAAACACGCTCGTTGACGCCTGGGAAACGTCGACCATGTCTTGCCATCTACAAGTCATCAAATCTACAAAAATATGCTCGGTGGTGCTTGGGAAACATCATTCGATGCTATCTACAAACACATCAGACTCTCCAGTCACTCTTCAAACTCTAAACACACTCGTTGACGCTTGGGAACCGTCAATCGAGTCTTGAGATCTACTCTCTATCATTCATTCAAACACTCGCTCGTTGATGCTTGGGAACCATCATTCGATGCAATCTACTCTCTGATCTTCAGATGATCCAACAATCACTCTCTTGGTGCTTGGGAACCACCACATTGAGCAATCTACCACAATCTACCAAGTCTACCACAATCTGATGAGGTTTACCATCCGTTGCTGCTGTCAACATCTACCGTTATCTATTGCTGTTATTCTCTCTGCTGTCACTCAATGCTGTTATTCGCCGCTGTCCTTCAATGCTGTCAATCGCTGCTGTCAATCGCTGGTTTTCTTGGAACACATGATCTCAAACAACATCTTTTTACAATCTACAACATACCATTTCAAACCAACATCTCAACAATCATCTCACAACCAATCTCAAATAACCATCTCCAACCACCAATCTCAAAACAAACTACAACATACCATCTCCAAACAACTTTTCAATCATCTGCCACAATGCTACCACCACTCCATAGTATTGCAAAATGCATACTATGCCGCTGCAGTGCTTCATTGCAAAGCACCACCAACACAAAGGAGGCCAACGAAGCCTGAAATCTCAATATACAATCTACACCCTCAATCTACACCCTCAATCTACACCCTCAATCTACACCCTCAATCTACACCCTCAATCTACACCCTCAATCTTCAACCTCAATCTACAACCTCAATCTACAACCTCAATCTACAACCTCAATCTTCAACCTCAATCTACAGGCTACGTCCTCAAACTCCAATCTCAATCTACAATATCCAATCTACCTCTATATCCTTATTCTACATTCTCAATCTACAACCCTCTTCAATCTACAACCCTCTTCAATCTACAACCCTCTTCAATCTACAACCCTTTTCAATCTACAACCCTTCTCAACCTACTGCATCTATCAGTATAGGCCTTGACAATCTATGGCCTCAGCAAACTTGCTACCACTGCAGATTGCAGCAATGCAAATCTACAAGCGCTACAAATTTATTGCCAATGCAAATAATCAAATCAAAGGCCAAAGCAAAAAAAAAAAGAAAAAACAAAAAAATACAAAAAAATACAAAAAAACAAAAAAAAGAAAAGAAAAGAAAAGAAAAGAAAAGAAAAGAAAAGAAAAGAAAAACAAAAGCCAATACAAATAAAAGAAGCAAAGGCCAATACATATGAAAAAAATCAAAGGCCATTTCAAATTGAAACATACAAGATACTATCACAGTCACTCTTTTTTTCATCATCCTCTAGGCCTTGTGCCTGGGTTTGGAGAAGAAAAACTTGCTCAAGAGTGTCTTGTCTTGTTGTTGGCCGTGTGTTCACTGCGTGAACACTTGGATTGTATAGAGTCGGCGTGACGATAGGCTAGGGGCTGCTGAGAGCGCCTTCGGATTTGGCTACTTAGGCTGCGCTGGGGAGGTGCCTAGAAATCAAATGCAGACCCCAAGGTGCCTTCCTGGGCAGCTAAGGCAGTTGCCTAGGTAGGCTGGGCTAAGTAAGAATTTCTGGGTAGCTGTCTAGGGAGTTGTCTAGGCGGAAGGGCGCTGGAGATGCTGACAACCACCAGCTACCTATGTTCATACATTGTCCATTACAGGACTGCGCCCTAGTACCTACCTAGTACGTAAGTACCTAGGTACCTTAGCAGGTGTTTAGGCATGCTGCTTAGTTACCCCGATGGCATGTCTAAGCTGTGCGGGACCCATCCACCATCTGATCATGGACTCATCCTAGCCTGACTTTCCTCCATAACCTCAAACAATCCAGCATATCGGCGCCGGCTTTGCTTCGCCCACTAGCCGAGTTCACCGACTCATTGACCACTGCAACGAGGGCGGCGGCGTAGCAGAAAGCCAGCTTATTGTCATACAAGACATTGACCTGCGTCTTTTTCATCCCTCCCACCGCGGCCCAGGACATCCACTCATCCAGG
Organism: Exophiala dermatitidis NIH/UT8656; assembly: GCF_000230625.1. Classification (NCBI taxonomy): domain Eukaryota; kingdom Fungi; phylum Ascomycota; class Eurotiomycetes; order Chaetothyriales; family Herpotrichiellaceae; genus Exophiala; species Exophiala dermatitidis. The sequence continues at coordinate 1,999,115 of NW_008751649.1, read as the reverse complement.
ACTTTGACAACCTTTCGGGCCTCGCCCTCTTCGCTCTGACTCTGATCTACCACCATCAGATACAAGACCGCCTCAGCGAGTTGATCCAGCGTCCACTCCCTACCGATCAGTCCCTGTTCAATAAGCCATGCCAGACATGCCTCCGCGACGGCCTTTGTACTCATCCTCGGACTGGCGATTGCGTCCTGCGCCCTGCGTTCGTCCCTCTCCTGTCTCGCGGCCGCTGAGGCCATCATATCGTCAAGGGCAGCTCGGCGTTCTTCAGCGAGTCGATTCATCTTGTGAATCTTGGCTTGTTCGGGTGGCATGGTAGCTTCCAGCCTCGTGGCCGCTTGTTGAGCCTGGAATCGCTGAAGTTGCCGTTGGGAAATGAGCTGCATAGCATTGCGAGTGGCAGTTTCGCTCTCACTCGACCATTCGGGTGCCTCTCCCTCGTCCATCAAGCCCAGAATCACCATAACACCGCAGGGTATCGAGTCTCTCCGCACAAATGTTTGGATATCTGTAGGGATGTCGAAAGCCCACAGTCCTCCGCTGGACTGTTTGCGTGAGAGGATGGCGGATGCCGCACAAGTAAACCAAAGTCCGGCGGTGGACTGCTCGAACGTTCGGAAGGGTTCACTGACCGAGCCTGTTTCGACGTTCTTCTGTTCCCAGAAAAGACGCTGGATCCGGTTGTCTTCAGCGCGGAAACGGAAGCTAGAGCTATCCATGCTGTACTTGTTCGAGTCTTTCATCTGCTCAATCCTTGACGGCAAGTCTTGCTCTTCTTCCTTTTTCTTTTCGCTCACTTCTAACAACGGCGGTTGAGTCAGGCGGCCCCAGCCGGGCGGAAGACTTGCAGCTCCTCTAGACTCCCCGACAGATGTCATGTCACGGGTCCATTTGACTGTCAGGCTGAGTATTCCGTCGCTCTCATCGGGCATACTCGTTCTCAGGATCCAGTCAACGTGTTTCCGCGGCTCAGTGATATCGCCGTCTGGCTTTTTGAGGAGAATGGTCCCTGCGGGCGTCCACAGTCCACCCGATTTCAGCTTCTCCCATCCCATTGTATCGGGAATGGCGCCCCAGTCAAGAAGGAAATGCACAAGTTCCGAAAAATCAACCTCCGCAGGGGGTTCGCGCAACTCGTCTTCATACTGTATTCTGTATAATTTGCGTCCCACTATCAATCTTTTCCAGTGGAATGCCCGCCAACTACCGCCGCGAAGGAACCCCTGTACTCGACCTTCCTCAGCCATGCTCAAGGTGCTTTCGGCTCGCTCGAGCAATCTGTGGTGTTCTTCTTCTTCACATTGACCTTCCATCGTGGTTTTCCAATAGTCGGGGTCATTCCGCTCAAGTGGTGCTATTGTATATTTGGGCAGCTCCACCTCGATCAAATTCGTCATGGGAGAACTGCGGATCGTGAAGCCGTTCTGAGGATGGCCGGCGCCCATGGGTCGGTGGCCATGCTGGATGAGCGAGGCGCAAATTCGTCGCTTGGTCACGATCGCAAGCATGAAGGTGTACAGAATGGGAAGGACACCCAGCACCGCCAGCGGCACACCAACGTACGTGATAACGTCTGATGCTGATGCCATCGTGGGCACAATGCTGTGTATAGCATTCAACAACGCCCCGGCGAGCGGCCTGCGAAGGGTACGAAGTCACCGTCTCACTTATGAGCACTATGACATTTCCCCGAAACCGAATATAGCAGCCGCAGCACGTCGCCTGCTGCGCCGGTCCTGCAAGCCACAGCCGCAGCTGTGGGAGTCATATTGGCTACCTACTAGTAGTTGAAATAAGCCTTGCACACAATTCTCCATATGGTGGGCGCAGTCTGGTCAGGCTGTGGTCGAAATTGTCGGTGGAGGGTCCTGGGAAAAGGGGTAAAGGGGGCGCTCACTAGCCCTGCCTTGCGCATATATCATGCCGCTTCTCGTTGGGGGGGATCATTGGGTTTGCCCATCAGGCTGAGCCCGAGCATAATCAAGGGGCTTCGCCTCCTTAGAGCAGCGTCGTTTGCTAACCTGATTCCGATTCGGGCTTGCTTCTCCTGACCTTCCTTCATGAACACTTTGTCTGCTGACAATCAACTGGCCACTTGTTGCAACTGTACAGTTGACAAACATGAGCTGTGATGTATATATTGGGGCCCCGAAGGCCAGCTTTTTCTTCGTTCAAGGCCAACGATTCTAGACAACCCCGCGTCAATAACCAGGATGGGGTTGCGCACCCCTCATCCAGGTGAGCATATCTTAGTGGGCACAGCTGGGCGCACATTTCCAGATGCGGACGACAGAGCCGGATAGGATCTCATCGTGCTGGTTCACGTCGCTGGTAACTGACCGCAACGTCTTACGCTGCTCTTGGCTTCCATCGCTCGAGGCGGATTGCTCAGGACTATTGTGTCCCTCTCGCTTCGTTCATCTCATCCACGCTCGTCCTTTCGAACAGTCGACTGCTGTGTCAGCATACTGAGCAAAAATATCCAACTTAACTTGACGACGGTGGACCACCGTGGTACTGTATCATGGGGTGATGGAGTATCCGCAGCAGCCTGGTCAAGACCGGTCCGTTGCGGAGCATAATCCCCATGGATGCTGATGATGGACCATCCCCCCTGTGCTGTATCTCCAGCACTGGGCTCTATCTGGTTCTCGTGCTTGGTCTTTTCCTCCGGAGCCGTAGGATAAAGACTCTCTTCACTGTCCTGCTGCCTCCAAAGATGATCGACGCCGCATCTGCCTTCTGCGTGCAACGGGCCCTCCTAGTACAACTCATCCTGTCAAAAGTGAAGATGCGGACTGCTAACTGTATGGCACCGACCGTGAATACCAGTCGCCTTGTCTTATCGAGCTCTAAACGGGGATTATGGTGACTGTGAAGTTGAGCACGCCTTGGCGAAACTGCCCTGACAACCAAGATGTGAATGCCAGCGTTCAGGCAGTGGTAGCCAAGGCTCGCGTTGAGGCAGAGGAAGTGAATGTCGCTGTTGATATATACATACTAATCTGCGGGTTGTCTCTCATTCTCCCGTCATCTCCAACTTCAAGAATCCCCTGCTGGGACCAGGAGGAACAGTCCACTTCCAACTGCACCTTACAACGCGCTTTGATAACAAATTTGAATATGGGCTTCAAGACTTTCCTCAACAAGTTGGTCAAGGGCCAGGACGAGGTAAGACACGATTGCAATCACCATAGCACCTAGTTCTAACAGATAGCTCAGCTCAAGATCCCGCATACTACTAGCCATGATGTTGGCATCACGGACTCTCAGCACGCAGACTCTGCTGACAGGCGCTACCCTATCCCCCTGAGAATGCATTTTATCACAAAGGGAGCGACTGCCACATGCAAGCTCACCACAGAGCTAGCCGCGGGGACGACGTTGACTGCGTCGGCACCCATCGAGACATCGCAGCTTTGCCGACAGCTGTGGGAGGCGGCCCTCTTTCAACTAGGTGGTCAAGATCGGCCGTTGTCGGCCAGGCGGGCTTTGCAAACAATAAGAGCAAGATCCTCAAGTTTCGATAGCATTCCTGTGGCACCGTGAGAGCCAGACAAACTCGAATCGACTTGCCAACAACAAGAAAGCATACTTACAAAATCCTCCGGACCAGCGGACGCTGGACGACTGTTGGGATCAACTGAAAATGATGGTGCAAGATTGACCGTGGACGTTGCAGTCGCAGAAGGTTCAATTCCAAGCGAGTCCTTCACCAGTGCTTGCGAGCAGCAGCGCAGACGGGACTGGGTTGCCACAGTTAATAAAAGAATGGTATGGCCCTCAGAAGCCGCTTGCATCATCCTTAATAAGGATAGGGGTTCGGACGCGCTTTTGCTCGAACAGCCACCACAGAGTCATACTATTCCAACTCTCGGGCTAGACGTTGTGGCGGAACACTCTGAGAGAACCCCCACTACCGCCGAAACCCCGTCTTCAGTGAAGGCCTCGGACTTTGACGGAAGCTTCAGCACATTAACGCCTTTCACATCTGCTGAAGTGCCGAAATTTCGGGAAACTCCACAACAATTCTTCGATATTGTCCACTCCTCTGAAGTCGAACGCAGCAATGGAGCAGTCTCACCGAAGCTATCAGATTCTCCCCGTCCCACCTCGCCCGACTGCACCACATCTTCCCGGAGAACATCCAGCTGCCTCGCAGTTGAGAAAAACGTGCAGGATTATGAGCATCTCGCGGAGCCAGAACAGCTTCAAGCCCATTTAAGCTATCAAGAGTTGCTCAGCAAGAGTCTTCGTCTTCAACTGCTCGAGAGGGAAGATGAAGTAGCCACACTGCACAAAGAACTACAGGCGCTGCAGAGGGAGCGTGCTATGTACGAGGCTGAGCAAGATGCAACTGCTGAACAGTTGCAGATCATGCAGAAAGAGCTCATGGAAAAAGGCAGTCAACTCACCGAAGAGAAACAGAGAACGGCAGCGGCTGTTCATCAGTTGCATTTGTGGCGCGACAGTATTCAATCCGGCCCTGAGCAGCTCATTGCCCAGCGTGACCAAGCCCTCCAGGAAGCACGAAATCAATATCGACAAGCCCAGAACTCGTGCGCCACTGCTAATGCCGCTATGACCGAGAGAGAGAACATGGTCCAATATTTGGCACACATGGACGCGGTGGCCACTTCGAATAACAAACTGCACGAGACCGAGGTTATGGAGCTGCGCGCTAGATTGGAACATGCTGCAGAGGCGCTTAACGGGCAACAGCAGCAAGTCAACCACCTTGTTAGCGAAAAAGACGCGGCTGAGGCTCGTGTTCGGGAACTGGAGGTTCGAGTCGAATATCTGGTCGCTGATGTTACAACGAAATGGCTTGAGGATCCTCCTTGGGAGCAGGAACAGGTGAACTCCTACACAGTGAAGCCGGACGAGCTTCGTGACCTTCGTCAAGCCTTCGAAATATCGCAGACAAGACTGGCTGCATCCGCCGACACAAACGAAGAGTTGCACTCAGCGGCTAATAAACGGGAAAAAGAGCTATCCGAACTCCGCGAGAAGAATGAGCTGCTAGCGGACAAAGCAGCCAGACTCTCATCCACTTTCAATATCTGGAAAGACAAGCTGGATAACTGGATGCAGACGATCCCCGGAATTGTCAACATGAGAGAAGACGTGAACGAGATCCCTGGCCTGAAAGAGCTTCTTGAATCTTCTGTCTACCACGAGCAGCGTTTGGCCGCAGAGCTAGAGGGAATGGCCGCCCGAATTTCTGAACTCGAAGGTGCAAATCTAAAGTTGCGGCAATCTCACCGTAAGGAAGTTGAGGCACTGGAAGAACGAGCAAGCAAACTCCAGGAGGACACCGTTCGCCTAGATGCCCTAAACTTCGAGGTCAGCGACAAGCTTGATGAGGAGCAGCGCGAGAGCGGGCAGCTGAGGCAGCGTCTTACGGAAACCGAGGAGGACTTAGAGGCATGGCGAGCACAATGTGAGACGCAGGCCTTCGGGGACAGTGCTACGGTTATTCGTGAGCACCATGAGCAAAATCTCAAGACGGCCTCCGACATCAATTCAGCTCTTCACCACCAACTGGCCCGATACCACACCGCAAAAGAAGTCGCGGAACAGGGGTTAGATGACATGAAAGGCTGGCTCACAGAAGAGCTCGCAGGAGTTTCTGAACTAGGTGCGCAGCGTGACTGGTACCAAGCGCAGGTTGACGCCTTGCGACAACGATTCCAGCACGAGCTGTTGGTTGAGCCTTTGGAGATCGCTTACCGGCCAGCATTCGCGGATCTGTCGTCAGAGGAAAGAGCGGCTATGATAGCTGCGGAAGACAAGGTGATCGGGCGTGTCACCACCATGGCCCCACTTCGCTCATGGGCTGAGCCCAGGGATATCGAGATTCCTGACTTGTGGGCCCAGCTTTTGAGATGGGTGAAGGAAGGAGACGATGTTGATGCCAAAGCACGGGAAACATAGGATAGTCACCGAGCGGCACGGCAGCTCATGTTCCTTTCTTCAGCTGAGAACCTGTTTGCCTGTCAAAATCCTAACATTCAGCGTTCTCAAACCTATCGCACGAGGAGAAAGAGGAGATGTTGTCCAAGCAGGATCACGCCATCGCCCAGATCACAACAATGGCACCACTTCGCTCGTTGGCTGAGCCCAGGGATATTGAAATCCCTGACTTGTGGGCTCAGCTTATGAGATGGGTGAAGGGGGAAGAGCGATCCAAGAGAAATATAGCGTGGCTATCGAGCGATAGGGCAGCCATGGTTTCCATTCTTCAGCCGAGAACCGTTCGCCTGCCACAATCCTACCGGCCAGCCTTCACGGAGTTGTCGTCCAAGGAGAAGGCGACTATGGTGCCTGCGGAGGACTAAACAGAGATCGGCTCAGGATGGGACGGTCTGTATACCTGGCATGAGCTCCTCCAAGTCCGACGACAGACTTACCCCCGCAACATGGGTACCAAGGCATGCAGCTCGTGCCTGAAGCACATACAGCAATCTGATGCAGAAGTCGTGGAGGAAGGTGTAAGATCAGTGTTCGGTGGCAAGTACGGTGCCTCCACAAATTGAGCGTCACGGTCCGCTGTTGTATTTTAGGCCCACCACTCTTTTTGGAGATTATTGCAGTATGTATTAGGAGTCTACAACGTACAAGTTGGAGGCAATGCAGTAAATGACGGCAATAATGATTCTGAGCATGCGTGTGTCTCTGCGATGGTAAGGGGAAAGGGGAACTCAGCCTGGTCAGGGGTCATCGCTTGACCTGCCTAGAACAGAAGCCCGTGTAAAGCGGCGCCACGTCGACCCCTGATCTGGCCCTGAGGGCCGTCATGGCTCTTGGCAGACTGCGCAGTTGTCACAGTGTCCTCACGGGCACCGAAATGCTACGTGCTCCAGACACAAGTCCATAGCTTTCAGGGGACAAGGACACTTCTCTTCCACTGCCAGCTTGTTCTTCTTCATCTGCTTTTTGAGCAGGCCGTTCCCCCCTCTCTTCTCTCCTTCTACCGACCTCCCTGACCACTCTCTCAATCCCAGGGTTATTTGACCTGTTGTCTCGCGGGCAGCCATTGTAGCAACCATGAGTGGTCGTGCGTGAACCCCTCCCTCCCAATGTTTGCCAGGGTCCCAAAATGCTAACGAACACAAAGTCCGTTTCCTCGATCTCATCAAACCCTTTACGCCCCTCCTGCCGGAGGTGGCAGCACCTGAGTCCAAGGTTCCATTTAACCAGAAGTTGATGTGGACAGGAGTAAGCCAACACACGAGCGCACGAGACGCGCGCGACTGGAGCACACGACTGACCACCTTGATAGTGCACACTACTCATCTTTTTGGTCATGAGCCAGATGCCTCTGTATGGCATCGTCTCGTCTGACACGTCCGATCCGATCTACTGGCTGCGTATGATGTTGGCCAGTAACAGGGGCACGTTGATGGAGTTGGGAACAACGCCCATTATCTCTTCGGGAATGGTTTTCCAGGTACGGCGGGACAACATCCATATCGACGCGTTTGGAAGCTGATGGGATCGTTCTAGCTTCTGGCCGGTACTCACCTTATCGATGTCAACCTTGACCTCAAGTCTGATCGCGAACTATACCAAACTGCGCAAAAGCTGTTTGCCATCATTCTTTCTTTCGGCCAAGCCTGCGTTTTCGTCCTCACTGGTCTCTACGGCCAGCCAAGCGACCTTGGTGCCGGTATCTGTCTGCTTCTGATTGTCCAGCTGGTCATTGCTGGTCTGGTGGTTATCCTGCTCGATGAGTTGCTGCAAAAGGGCTATGGGTTGGGATCTGGTATCTCTCTCTTCATCGCTACAAATATCTGCGAGTCCATCATCTGGAAGGCATTCTCCCCGACGACGATCGATACTGGGCGTGGCAAGGAGTTTGAGGGTGCAGTCATTGCGCTCTTCCACCTCCTCGTCACTTGGCCAGACAAGACCCGTGCCCTGCAAGAAGCCTTCTACCGACAACACTTGCCCAACATCATGAACCTGCTCGCGACTTTGGCAGTCTTCGCCGCAGTCATCTACCTGCAAGGCTTCCGCGTCGAGATTCCGGTCAAGTCCTCCCGTCAACGTGGCATGCGCGGCTCTTACCCCGTGCGCCTCTTCTACACCTCGAACATGCCCATCATGCTGCAATCCGCTCTTGCGTCCAACATCTTCATGATCAGTCAGATGCTTTACACTCGATTTTCGGACAATCTTCTGGTCAAGATGCTTGGAACATGGGAACCAAGAGAAGGATCGTCTCAGCTTTATGCATCTGGTGGCATTGCTTACTACATGTCACCCCCACTCAGCTTCCGCGACGCGCTTGTCGACCCCATCCATACGGTCATCTACATTACCTTCATTATTGTGACATGCGCCGTCTTTTCCAAGACCTGGATCGAGGTGTCCGGTTCTGCCCCACGGGACGTTGCGAAACAACTCAAGGAACAGGGTCTTGTCATGGCTGGTCATCGTGAGCAGAGCATGTACAAGGAGTTGAAGCGGGTCATTCCTACTGCTGCGGCTTTTGGTGGTGCCTGTATTGGAGCTCTCTCTGTTGCCAGTGATATGCTTGGAGCACTTGGAAGTGGTACTGGTATCTTGTTGGCCGTCACCATCATCTACGGCTACTTTGAAATCGCTGCCAAAGAGGGCGATTTTGGCGGTAACCTCAAGGGTTTAATTGCTTGAGCTTGAGCCTGAGATGGTGAATAAGGGGCAATATAGAGCAATAACCTTATTGATGACAGGAGGGCTATGTCATTGAACTAAAAAAGTGTGCCGTTTTTCTGCATAGCATGGGGGAGTGTCGCCCTTTTGGTGTGGAGTGACACAGATATGAAGGTGATTGAATAACTTTGTGTACAGTAGCTATGTTGTTGGGTACTTACTGTACTGCACTGTACTTTTAACGGGCAGGCGAGGACCCAAATAGCAGGAGCAGAAATTCAAGAAGTCAAGTCCATCTGTCGTTCATTGCTTGCTCAACTTGAAAAGGTGAATAGGCGTATGTCTAGACGTGAGGATGTGCTTTGGTCCTCACACTGCAACTCTGTTACCATCTCGTCAAGTCGTAGTCTATGTACTCACTGGGCTTACAGAGGACAACCACATAAGAAAACCAAACGGCTCTTTTTCGTCCCTATGGTTCATCTCCTCAGAATCACGCTCGACAGGATTTCTCTTCCCAGCCGAAGCCAGCGCACACTACCTTTGTAGTATCGGGTCAGCAGTATGGAGCACTAGGATGTATGAGAGAGTTAAGACGTAGACTATATCAACCATACAAATCTGTTTTGTTCTTCTCTGGGTTTCTATATATTCTTAAGTTCTATAATCCCCATTAATAGTCACATACTCATGACTAAAATCGCAAAACCAATACTTGGCCTCCTCCTCACCCGTACCCAGATCGACTTCGATCACAAGATCCTCGTCCTCCAACAAGCGCGCGGCACGCGCCTCGTCAACTTGTTCCGGTTCGCCATTAACGAGCAACTTCAAGACTCCTTCGGATTTTGCTTTGCTGTTTTCCGCAGGCACGAAGCTGACGTTCGTTTTGGACGGAATCACGGCGCCAGGAGTCAGATCGGGCGTATACCCGATTGCACAGAGGATGCGGCCCCAGTTGGCGTCTTTGCCGTACAGGGCGGTCTTGACGAGTGGAGAACGTGCGATGGTCGAGGCGATGGCGCGCGCGTCGGCATGCGTCGGGGCGTGGCGCACGGCCACTTCGACGAATTTGGTCGCGCCTTCGCCGTCGCGCACGACGAGTTGCGCGAGTTTCTGCGAGAAGGTCGTGAGGATGTGGGACATGGCGAGGTAGTCTTCAGATGAATCTGAGGAGATGGGTGTGATGGCCTCGGCTTTCGCCTCGGCCGCTGCCGCTCCATTGGCCAAAATCGCCACGGTGTCGTTGGTCGACGTGTCGCCGTCAACAGATATACAGTTGAACGACTGGTTGACGGCGGTGGTGAGTAGCGATTTCAGTGCTTTGGCGTCAATGGGCGCGTCGGTGCACATGATTCCTAGCAAAGTGGCCATGTTTGGATGGATCATGCCGGCGCCCTTGGTCATTCCTGCAAGTCGGTATTCGATCCCTTTGTGTCGTGGGGATGGAAGAGTGAAAGTGGTGGACAGGAGTTTGGGAAACGTGTCGGTCGTGCAAATGGCTTTGGCGGCGGTCAGCCATGCGGTGTGGGAATTGTCGAGGTTGGCGTAGGCAGTTGGGATTTTGGACAGGATCTTGGAGATTGGGAGGCGTTGGCCGATCACGCCAGTCGACATGACGAGGCTGTTGGGGACTTGGCCCGCGGACGAGGTAGTGGCATTTGTTTGCTGTGAGGAGTGCTTTTGTATTTCCGCCGTCGCTGTCTCGGCCATGGCTTTGGCGTCTTCAAGGCCCCCAGCTCCAGTGACGGCGTTGGCGCAACCCGAGTTGACGATGATGGCTCGAACGTCTTTGCCCTCTCGCTTTTCAAGGACAGCTCGGCTTACTTGCACAGGCGCCGCTTGGAACTTGTTGGTCGTGAACACGGCAGCCCCGACGGCAGGTCGGTCCGACACGATGAACGCCAGGTCGGGTTGGGTTTTGTTGGCTGGCTTCACGCCCACGTGCGTCCCGCTGACTTTGAATCCTTTTGGATATGTCCCTGAATTAGGGATGTATTTTGTCTTGGATGCCGGGATGGACGAGTCCACGGGCGCAGAGTAGTGCCGGATACAGGTGCGGATGAAGGACCGACTCGGAGCCATGGCGGAAGAAGCCATGGTGGACGATAAGAGACTGATACAGTATATTCCAGAGAAGCGGCTGAGGGTTGCAAATTGTCGACTGAGTCCACTGACCAGTTAGACTGAGACCGAGTCAAGCTTGCTCAGTATCTAGTCTGCTGCGGTGGTGGTGGTTTGGTAGAGAGCAGCCGGGGTCTTGTTCCAAATGCTGTATCGGCGTATGACTCCCACGTCGGCACAGCAGAGGAGTAACCACTTCTTCGCCCGTTCCACTCCAGTATTCCCAAGGCAGGCCTGACACGGGTACTAGACTCTCAGCAGCCGGGTGCGTTCCCTCTCTTGCAAATGTACTGTCTTGTCCCGGGGAAGCTTGTTCGTCTACCGGGGCCGTTATCGTGTGACCACACCACGGAACTGAGCAGTCGTGATAGTTCAGAGTTGTGTCCTGTGAAATCTGAGAGGGCAACAATAGTAGTCGCCTTCAGAGCTCCTCTCTCAAACTGCCCCTGAGCTTGTCGCCGATCTTCCGCTGTTGCTGCTGGAGTTGTAACGGGAATCAGTGAGTCAATGCAATGTCAATGTACAACATGCCTCGCGGGCAGAAAGCTTTGCGGTGAAGTGCGCGACCAATCGGCGGGTCCGATTTGCGGAGAGCCGCAATACGCGTAGATTCGAACTTCGGAGAACAAACCACATCGCAATCGTGTTTACTGGAGTGGATGAAACAAAAGCAACAAAGCAAAACCCCTCGTTCATGGACGACCATGCTACAATCAAGAACAACTGAGTCGCTGTAATCTGGTCTTTTCGGCATTGGCATCATGGCCAAAAGAAAGCAGCCCGATCAAGACCCAGACTCGTCCCTAGAACCGAGCGAAACCCCTTCGAAGCGCCGGCGAACCAGAATCACAGACACAGCACCCGCGAACGGCGTCCACAATGGAGACCATGAACGAGGCCACGATGATGTTGATGATATCACAATGGCGGATGAGTCTACGCCCAAGAAGCCGAGAACTCCCTCCAAAACCAAAAGAAAATCCGCCGCAGAAGCATTACTAGATGAAGAAGAGCAGGGACTCGGAGACGAAGGCAGTCCGACTCCCAAAGCGAATGGCACTGGTCGGACACTGTTTTCGACACCACGAAGAGGCAGAGGCAGACCCCGCAAAGATGGCCTCCCTTCACAAACGCCCACCAAGCCTACAACGCCTTCCAAGGCCAAGGCATCAGCATCAGATCGCTCGGCGAAAAGAAAAAGTGCACGAGCGCTAGTTGAGGCGCAAGAACAAGAGGAAGGTGAAGACGAAGACTGGGATGGGCAGATTGCGCTGGCAAAGAAAATCCTCTCAGCGGGCGATGATGGGGATGAAGCTGAAGCCAGCACTGTGAGAAACAATGATATGCTCGATGAAACCACGGTCGAGCCCGACGACACTACGGCTGCTACGACCACACCGACCAAAACGCCAGGCAAACGTGGGCGGCCCAAGGGCGCCAAAAACAAACGATCCCCAACACCAGAAGGCGACATCGCTCCCGAAGAACGGTATTTCTTCCAGAACCGCGCAGGCCCGCCTCAGATTTCAAGCAACAAATTCAATCCCGTCAAATTACTCAGTCATGACGAGTACTTTGAGCAGATTCAAGCACTCACCCAAAAAGACCGACATGAAAAGGATCGCGAGCAGTTAATGAAGCTGCATGCTCGCTCATTTGCACAGTGGTCCTTTGAACTCGAGCAGGGCTTTAGTTTGTGTTTGTACGGATACGGGAGCAAAAGGGGGCTCACTACGAACTTTGCGGAATGGCTTTACAGACACCTGCAACAGCAACGACAACGGCAAAGGCAAAGGCAAAAATTGCACGCAAATCAACGACAGTCTGGGGAGGCTCTGGAGGAGGATGAAGAGGTTTTGCGTGCCCCGCGCATCATCGTGGTCAATGGATACACGCCAAAGTTGAACGTGCGTGGAATCCTAAACACCATCGCCGCAGCGGTGACTACCAGCGACTCCGAGTTGTATAGCGACGGTGACGGCGGCAGTGGCAGCGGCGATGAAGAAGGAGACAGAGACAGCGGTGAGGAGGATCATGACGACCATCGTCATCGCCAGCAGAGCCAGAGCCGTCAGAAACGGCACCGGCGCCGATTGCGTCTGATAGGCCAACCTCACGAAATGCTCGATACGCTGCTCACGTACCTTGACACCGAGCATTCGTCAAGTACTAGTAGCAGCCACAGGAGCATCGTTGCGGATGAAGACGGCAACAATGGCGGACGTGACCTGGAGATCGTGGTCCTAGTCAACTCGATCGACGCTCCTCCCCTCCGCCGGCTGGGAACACAATCACTCCTTGCCCGCCTCGCCGCACACCCCAGCATTAAATTCACCGCTACAGCAGACACACCGACGTTTGCTACTTTGTGGTCGTCGACCCTCCTCGACCAGTTCCGCTTCGTGTATCACGACTGCACGACCTTTGCTCCATATACCGCCGAGATCAGTGTCGTCGACGAAGTCCACGAACTCTTGGGCCGCAAGCGAATGCGCAGTGGCGGCAAAGAAGGGATCGGGTTCGTGTTGAAATCGCTGCCGGAGAACGCGAGGAATTTGTATCGCTTGTTGATTTGTGAGATTTTGGCGAGTTTAGGCGATGATGGACTTGAAGGAGCAGGCGCCGGCTCCTTCGAAAGGGTGAATGATGATGGTGACGATGATGACGGCCGGTCTGCGAAAAAGCGGTCTCGGTCTCGATCTGCTAAACAACAAGCCGAATCGGAACAATTGGGTGTCGAGTATCGCACCCTTTACCAAAAGGCTTCCGAGGAGTTCATCTGCTCGAGTAGTATGAATTTCCAGTTTTTGCTCAAGGAGTTTCACGATCATCAGATGATTACGAGTCGGAGGGACCAGAGTGGCACAGAGGTCTTGGGCGTGCCATTGGATAAACAGGAAATGGAGGCTGTGTTGGAGGAATTGGTTATTTGAAGCATCGAGATAGATATAAGCAGAGCCATTCCAAAAACGGATCAATACAAACGAAGCTCCGAAAAGGAGTCGTTCAAGATTCTATATAGACACGAATGTGACTGGCCAAACCAAAGGGAACGCCGATCCCTGCTTTCCCAATGCATGCAAGAATGCCCTGTCATGTTCGGCTCTCCATTTTTGTTCCCTTTCACCTCGCCTGGCTTCCTTGTCGGACAGCGTTGCCGCCTTGCTTTTCGTGTGGTACGAATATGGAACCCGATGTCGAACGCTCATGCACTTCCACTGTTCGGCATATTCAATCCCAAAACAAGGCGGAGAAAAACAAACAACAGTTATTTTAAGACGATTACCAGCCTCGGCCGGCCAGCTTCTCGGTCGGAGCCATGGTGCCGCAGTTGATGCCGACCATGGCCTCACCAAGACCCTCGCTGCACTGAGCCAGAACCTTTGCGTCTTGGTAATGAGTGGTGGCCTGTACAATGGCCTTTGCTCGCTTGGCGGCATTGCCAGACTTGAAGATACCACTGCCGACAAAGACGCCGTCACAGCCCAGCTGCATCATCAACGCGGCGTCCGCAGGCGTGGCGATTCCGCCAGCGGCGAAGTTGACCACAGGGAGTCTGCCCAGCTCGGCAGTCTGTTTGAGCAGGACGGGATCGCAGCCAAGCTCTCTGGCATATGCTCTCAAAGCGCCCTCGCCTTCGGCCAAAGCAGCCTGCGCGCGAGCAATGTCCTGCTTCACGGTGCGCATGTGCTTGACGGCCTCGACAACGTCGCCAGTGCCAGCTTCACCCTTTGTTCGGATCATGGCGGCACCCTCGGCGATTCTGCGAAGAGCCTCGCCCAGGTTCCGGCAGCCGCACACAAACGGCACTCGGAAACCGCTCTTTTCCACGTGGAACGTGTCGTCGGCAGGAGTCAAAACCTCGCTTTCGTCAATGTAGTCGATGCCCAAAGCCTCGAGGATCTGGCATTCGACAAAGTGGCCAATCCGGGCCTTGGCCATGACCGGGATGGTCACTGCCGCTTGGATTTCTTTGATCAGGTGAGGATCCGACATGCGGGCAACGCCACCGTCTTTTCTGATGTCCGCAGGCACTCGCTCCAAAGCCATGACAGCGCAGGCGCCGGCCTCTTCAGCGATACGAGCTTGCTCCGCGTTGACCACGTCCATGATCACACCGCCCTTGAGCATCTGTGCCAAACCGGCTTTGACGGCGAACGTGGGGACGGCGGGGGTGCCATTGGTGGCGGAGGAGGAGTTGGTGTTCGACATGTTGCTGTTATCGTTCATAACCATATTGTGGTGAGATGTTTAGGAACAAAAAGCGTGGCGATAGGCCGTAGGTTGCGTGAAAGTCGGCCGCAGGAAATGAGTCGCAAATTGGACGACTGTGGGTGGCGAGGATTTTATACGGAGCGATGTTGATTATGCAGAGTCTCGCCTTGTAAGTAGAGTGATTGACTCGTATGCTTTGTTTCGTAGACAGAATACTGATATGTTCAAAAAATCTGAAGGATCGAGCGAGGACGAGTGAAGTAAAGTAAAGTTGAGTCACCACCAGTGAGCCCACCACAATACAACGTACAAAGACTCGGAGCGGGCAGTCAGGGTTTGGTTTGGTGTGGATGGCGAGAGGATGGAGAGTCACTCCGAGGCCAGACCAAAAGAGA
The DNA here is from genome assembly GCF_000230625.1 of Exophiala dermatitidis NIH/UT8656. Lineage (NCBI taxonomy): Eukaryota > Fungi > Ascomycota > Eurotiomycetes > Chaetothyriales > Herpotrichiellaceae > Exophiala > Exophiala dermatitidis. The sequence continues at coordinate 1,983,747 of NW_008751649.1, read as the reverse complement.
ACAAGAGGGTCAGATCGTAGACCCTGTCATTGGGCAATTGATTATTAGCCAACGCAAATGACCGCCGGGGGGACCAGACTTCAAGTTTGTTTAGTTGCCGTTGCCGCGCCCTTTCTCTGACAGCAGGAAAAAAAATTGGGTGGGAAAAATGGAACAAAACTTTTTCTCGGTGCCCTCCCCCGCGCCACGCTTCGCTCGCTAACAAAAAGTTGCCCGACGGAGACGGAAAAACGGCCGCCGAGGGAAGAACTGCGATAAGATAAGGTAACAGAGAATGCCGCCGATGCCCAGCGATAGCCGGAGCACGTGCTTGATTACATATAGTGCACGTGACCATATATTTCCGGGAACGGGACTGTGCAGTACCCCCGTCAACCTCACGCTTCCCTTCGTCCCTCGTGTCTCCAACCCCTCGTATGCCCGTCTAATCGTAGGTGATGAAGCAGTATCGGTCACAGCCCATCCATCCTAGGTACAGCTACTGCACGACCCGATAACAGGTTGACGCAATCTGAGACTGGACACGCTGCGGCAGTCCTGCCCCAATGAGAACCCTCCTGGTATCGGGCGGGTAGTTGTGATGGATTGAGTTGCCTCTTACCTGTGTTCCATACCCTGCAATGATCAGTATGTTGAGCTTCTCGATGCGTTGCTTGACTGCCGCCTCGTTGACATCTATTTCGGACGCCCCCTACCACGGTTTGGTGTAGCTGTCCTCAAGCCGGAATGGTGGATCTTCTTACCATGATGGCTTCACTCACTATGAAGCCATCAAGCCAAGTATCGCTCCCTGACCTTCCCGATGATATGTTCCTTCTGGTATTGAGAGATCTGGCCGCATGGGACGTTGTCAGTTGCCAACAAGTGTCCCAATCATGGCGCGCCGCGTTCACCAAGCCCGAATATATCCGCCGGGTTCTGCAACGCTACCCGCGAGCTAGAGAAGTTCGAGAACTGCCAGCATGGGCACTGGAGTTTCGCTCTCCACAAAGCGGCAAGGTAGATTGGCAACGGATCCTCATGACGGTTGCATCACGATACCGCGGCCTTACCAGGGGCACGGCCACAAGGGTTTGTAGATACCCGATGGCCGCGGTGGAACAGTTAGGCGATTGGTTCCCGGTCGGACAATGGGACTACCACGAAAGCCAACCTGGAGGTCGCTTGTATTATGAGACCGCTGCCATGCATCTCAGTAGGATTGGCTCAAAACCCTTTCTCTTCAGGCCTACCTTGTGGTCATACGACGATGGTCTGCTGGTGTACGCGCCTGTTCAAGCTGGTAAGGACCGATACACGGCGTTTCCCCAGATCCTGGCTCTCTTGGACGTTGCGACAGGTGAGAAGTATCCCGTCCCGTTCGACATTCGGGGCAAAATTATTCGCACCCTGCGTCTCAAGGACCGGACGTTGATCGTGGAATGGGCGGAGAAGGATCCCTTCCACAACCTCAATGCAATGGAGCAAGTCAATCGTCATTTTGCGAATTGCTTTGATGTCTGTCCTGGAGAAGAAGGGACATGGACCGTGACATGGCGCTCCGAATGGAAGATGCACTTCCTGGGCTTACCGCCCAATTACCACGACCGTTTCTTTTCCACCCATAACTCCACTCACTACGCGGTGTATTTCTGGCAACCCAATCGAAGCATGTACACCGGTGATGAGGAGATGCCAATCGAGTCGCTCTCGGTCTGGGATATCACGGCTCGCTCATCATACCAACCGTCAGCTGACCCGTCGGGAAAATCGCGGCCGCCGGACCAAGAAGGCCCGCATATTGTCTCGCGATTTTCATTTACGGACATGGATTTCCTCGGTATAAGGCAACACGCGAATGTGGCGCTAATGTCGCTTCATCTCGATTCCGAATCCCTATCACTCACCGTACGAGAAAACGCTGCGGTGGCAGGACAGGGGTATTTCGACCCAGCTGAGAGGTTATGGTGTGCCAAAACGACAACATTTCCCTTCTTAGGCCAGGGTCCTCGATTATATCGGGAATGGGACGGCAATCTTCCTCCATACCGCGGTCATTGTAGTATGGAGACCGCTGATGTCGAGGAAAGTGAACGTTGGTTTCTGCCCGTCATGGACGTGGTCGATGCCGATGCTGGCATCAGACTGAGTTTGGTCGAAACCTGTCTCTCGGGACAGAGCATACTGAACCAGCTGGTTGTAAGGATCAAGACAGGGGGTGCGGGTGAGGAGAGCGAGGGAGGCGCTGCTGAGGCGAAAGTTGTGGCGCTCGAAGGTCGCTTGACTAAAGAAGTAGGCCCGATGGGACGGATTGCTGGTGATGAGAGATGGATAATCGGGCAGAACGAACGGATGGAGCTTGTCGTGTTGAAGTTTTGAACATGTACGTTGTACTTGTGTTTGCTAATTGTGTCACAACTCCGAGTCTGGTGTTGAACTTGGAATTTTGCAAATATCCATAAAATAATCCTAACAGTCAGCCATACCAAGAGATTGCGGTGTTGAAATTTTGAAACATGTACCCGCGTCTGCTAATCCTACGTAGCGAAGCGTTGTAGCTGCAAATCTCGTAGTGTAAATAACTTGGAATCTGGTCTTGACCTTGAAATATTATTTTGGAAATATCAACAAAATAATCGTAACAGTCAAATTGACTAACGGCACCACATCTCGCTATGAGGTGGGTTATAGTCGGGGTTCCCTAACAGAGTCCTGACACGTTTACAACTACATTGCAGTGTCAGCACCATGTCCCGCCCTACATTGTATGTACCTACAACGTACAGCCTGCCAGTGAGTACCTGCAGTGGTACCTAGGTGCAAGTTGTAGGTGTTGTAGTACCTGAGATTGGTCGGCACAAGAATCCAATCATCCAAGCCTAACCGTGCACTCCGTCAGCACTCGTCGGTTGTTCCCCCCACCGAGTGCACCACAGCGATACGATCGTCCACAGCGATACGATCGTTTTTCTGTAAATTCTCTACACTCTTTATTTAACGCGTATATATACCACTAATAATGCCTACTAACGCTCAATTAATAGAGGAGAAGGTCCTTAACGCCTACGACGCGTATAATCGCGGCGATTATCCTAATATAAAGGCCGCCGCCGACGTATTCGCCGCCCCCGTTTAACGCGTACGTAGACGACTACGAGGTATACTAGGCGCTAGTATAAGAGGAGGATATAATAAGAGACTCTCTAACGAGCAGGAGAGGGCTCTCTATACGCTTATAAAGCGCTACGATAAACTCGGCCTATCCCTAAGGCCTCCGATAATTACTTAAATAGCAAACCGGATACTATAACTCGCGTAGGACGCGTACGATAACGACGATAGTTAACCCTATATATCTTACGAATAGACGCGGCGCTTTCTTAATAGATATCCTAAGTTTATAATTAAGAAGCGAAAGCCTATTAACGTTTATCGATAGTCTATAGAAACCGATTACTACGCCTTAATCGTCGAGTACTTTTATCGCTTCTAGACTATTAAAGAGTAATACGCTATTATCGACGACGATATATAGAATATAGACGAGATAGGCTTCTCTATTAGCGTTAGTAGAGCGCACTATATTATTACTTAGCGTTAAAATAAGAATAAGTATCTATATCTTCCTAATCTCGAAAATCGCGAGCATTATACGCTAATTAAGTCTATTAACGCCGTCGGTAACTTTATCGATCTATTCGTTATTCTTAAAGGCGATATAATTAGCGAGCGCTCTATAACCCTAAGTCTACCTAACGGATACGCGTTAGTCTTCTCTAAGTCGGGTTACTTAAACGACGCTATACTACTTAAGTAAATATATTATTTTAATAGAAGAATAAAAGAGCGTATAAAAGGGCGCTATAGGATATTAATAAGCGACGGCTTTAACTCTTATATCGAGTATAGCTTTATTAAATACTACTAGAATAAGAGAATTATACCCTTTTACCTATCGCCGTACTTAATGTACCTTCTATAACCTCTCGACGTCGTAGTGTTTTAACCGTTAAAGTACTATTACGCGGAGTTAATACTAGATAGCGCTATACGATACGAAGATCTTATATTTTAGCGTTATAAGTTCTTAGAGGGTCTTCACTCGATTCGTACGAAGGCGCTTTACTCGTTAATAATTCGCTTATTATTTAAGCCTGAGAAGATAGGGTTAGTATCGTTTAATCCGAAGTAAGTACTCGATAGTCTTACTATCGAGAATAACTCTAACGAGAGCGATAACGACGACGACGACGACGACGGTCTCTAATACGTTAATAGTACGCCGCGGAAGAGTATAAATTAGCTTAATACGTACGCCGATATGATATCGGAGAACGTACGAGACATAGGTATACTAATAGTTACGCTATTTAGTAAGTTTCGCCGCGCCGTAATTAAGCGTATATATATTAGGTAGAAGGCGCTCTACTAACTCGGCGAGACTAAGGCTACTAAACGTACGCGTACGTTGCGAGAGAATCGACGACGTCGACGTATCGATATCTCCTTAATTGGCGTTATATACGTTAAGACGGCACGTCGACGCCTTTAGGCTCGCGACGACGCCGAAACGTTAGACTATTATAAGAGGCGTAAACTAGCGAAGAGACTATAAAAGCGACTCGTCGATATAGCTCTCGATATAGCGTAAGAGGTAGAGCGACGACGACGTACGCCAGAGGTGGCTTAACGACGTTAAGATACACTTAATAGGCTCGATATATAGGCTACTACCTTTATAAGGCTATTATATTAAGAGTTACGCGCCGAGGCAATAACGAGGTCTCTACGGGATGCTATATACTCGCGTATATAAGTTGCTATAGTACTATACTATCGCTATATAATATCGATATATATTCTTAACCGATATTATATCGACGGCAGTTGTTATATATTTAGCACTTTTATATTCTAAGTCGACTACGTACGGCAATATCGAGAGTATATCAACCACGACGTCTCGGATGGCAGGTTTTTGTATTCGATGCGATTATAGTACTAATTTACTAGGCTTAGTCATCGCTTATATTATAAAACCATCGTTGTGGCGGCTGTAAACAGAATATATCCCAACCGCGTGCAGAAAAACGATCGTATCGCTGTGGACGATCGTATCGCTGTGGTGCACTCGGTGGGGGGAACAACCGACGAGTGCTGACGGAGTGCACGGTTAACACAAAACAAGCTCGTGACCCGCAGCGCTAGCGCCAAGTGGGATTAGTGTGCTGCACAAAATTGATCAGTTCAAAGTATTGAACTACAAAATCTCTTTCAACAATCAGCAGCACAGCAGCTGCAACAGCATCAGTGGTTCAGTGGTAGAATTCATGCTTGCCATCGCTTCTCATCCTCGCAGATGACTTGGAGTAGCAATCCTGCATGAGACCCGCGTTCGATTCGCGGCTGATGCATCAATTTCAGAACTCATTTCTTTTTTGTGCTTTTCCAGCATGCCCGGTTTGTTTTTATGGATTGTGTGTGTGGAAGTGACTGAGAACCGCTGTGCTGCCATTTTGTGGTACGGACTTGGAATTGCTGCCTTAATTTTTTGGGGGGTTGATGCTGCGTGACGGACGAGGCTCCATCCTTATAAGATGAGTCAGCTGCATATGGCGAATGAAATCCTACCTACTTACGTGCTGAGTACCATCTACAACGGATCTACAATATTTTACCACCAACATGAAGACAACATGAAGACGACAAAATCTACCGTCTGGGCAGGAACAGTGAGTGATCATCCGTCTTGTCGATCTATAGACTCCTTCCGCGCGACCATGCTCATTGAGCTTTGTGCATTAGGTTCAACTTATCGGTACTACGAAGGAAGGGAATTAATTATTGGTGTTATATCTGGCTCAACATGTAGGCACTGGCATCAAAAATGATTTTTGCGTATCTATTGCTCAGCTCATGATCACTTTCAAGCTGAATTTCCAGTGCAAAGTCTTAAAGGTTTAGCAATTTGAAGCACGGATCAAGGTCGCCTTGTTAGCTGGAAGGCTCCGCCGCACCACCTCATACAGATGCTCGATCACTGCAACTCCATGACCACAAATCAAGGTTTCCCAAGAATGCTCTTCATCACAGTCCTCAATTTCTCTTCGCAGTTATCACTGAGCGCCATGGAGCGCCATCCAACGAACCTGTCAGGTCGTACAAGAACACAGCCATCTTCCTCAACTTCTCTTCTCCGCTCCCTGTGATGAAAACGCACAGTCAGTCAAGTCACGGGCACAGTTTTTGAGGTATTGTTTCAACGTGATGCATGACCAAGGTAGACTTACCAATCCCGATACACATCCACCCATTGCTGGCCCCAGCCTATACTTTCAGCTTTGATCTCCACACCGAGCTCCTGGCCGACTTTTTGTGCAGCATCTCTCCATCTTTCACCACCGATGCCCATGATAAGACAGAACCTGCCATGCCCAGCAAGATCAATGGTCGATGTATGGTTTTTCACAGGCATCGTCTTATTTAGCCAGGCATGTGGTAGCCGGTGACCAGGGTAAGTGCTGACTCTATGATGCAAAATGGGGTCCTCGGGCCATTCCGGCTTGGTGCGGCCGGCCTTGATCTCGTCCTCGACGTAGATCGCATTCGACTCGTACCTCTGGTTCATTTCCACCCCGAGACCATGGAACTCATGGCTGGTAGCTTCGATTGCAGCGTTGACCCTCCTTCTTCGCTCTCTCGCTTCCGGCGTGGCTGATTTTAGACTGTTGAAAATCTCCATTCTCTGTTCGACCGTCTCTTCCATCAATCCCATGGCTTGCCAAACTGGCACGTGGTCGCGGATCCCTTGGTTTGCTCGAGTGATGACGCTGTGCCCGACAGGTTGACGTTCCTTACTAAATGTCTCAAGCAGGGACGGTGCAGCGAGTCCCTGAGAAACGTATTTGATTTTCCACGCCAGGTTGAACGCATCCTGAACACAAGTATTGGATCCAAGCCCGTTGAATGGAGGATGTCTGTGCACCGCGTCGCCGAGACAAAAGATGTTACCGTCGGAGTAATACTCTGCGATGATTTCATTGATGTACCACTTTGATATGTCCAAAATCTCCAGTGGAAGGTCATCTCGACCGACAATTTCTTTGCATCTTTGCGCCCATTGTTCGTGTGTAGGTTCCTTCCACTCGGCGCCCGGTTTGGGAAACAGGATGAACATCCATCTATCGTGCTCGTCGTCAGTGCGGTTATTTGCCAAATCGTAACAAACCTAAACTTACTCATGCCACGGCTTGACCATCCTAATCAAACCACTCCATGCGAAATCGGGATATTCCCTTTCGGGCTGGAAGACCCAGTGCAAATTGCCTTTTCGGGCCTCGACATAGTCGCTCAAATCGACTTTGACAAGCACATTCAAGGCCAACCCCTGGCCGGGCTTTTTCTGCAAAGGTATGTTCAATTGTTTCAGAATCAAGCTTCTGGCGCCGTCACAGCCAAACAGATAGTTTGAGCGAATGAGGTACTCTGTCTGAGTTAAGCCATCTCGGACGCGGCTGAGAATCTTGCCGTCGGTCTCCTTTTTGAAATCGACAATGCTGGTGCGGAATCTCACGTCCCAGCCCTGAGCGGCCGCTCTTTGAACCAGAATCGGCTCAAACACCGTCTGCGGGAGATCGACGTGGTGGCAAGGGCTGGCGCCCTCGTATTCTGCTCGTCGTTTCGGGTCGTTGCCCCATGAGTAGATCCGCGCGTATTCCTCCCCAGTCATGTCGTGACACCATCGCGTGTGGACCATGCAGTCGCCTTCTGTGGCTTGCTCGAGACATGTTTGTTCCAGCCCAATGTCCCGCAGACACTCGAATGCCGCTGCATTGGTGATGTGTGCCCGCGGTGTCTGTGACGTGGTGCTTGCCGCTGAGATCAGGATGCCTGTCATTGAATAGGGCGGATGAGACAAAAAGCACGCCAATGATGCACCTGCTGGTCCTGCCCCGACTATGAGCAGTGGTGTCTCTATCACCTTGGAAGATACCTCGGGCACGCCATTGGTGGCGACACCGAGAGTTTGAGTGTCCGACATAGGATCTGGGAATGAGAATCACTCCCAAAAGACCAGACCAAGGGGACGGAAGACAGCACTGGCGTTGGCGAGCTGGGCATCAAATATGACCCAAATCCAAGAAAGACCACGTACGAACAGCGAAGACCTAACAGTATAAACAGTATGTACATCAATCGTCCTAGCGTTGTTCGATATATATTGTACCTAGGTATATTGCACACCGGGAAAACCCCCTAACTTCCCCAGATGGGTATTCCCCATCGCAAGTGTACTGACAAAGCCTTGACAAACTCAATCCACCCAATCATGAATCTGGAAATTCAAGGTTTTGGGCGCAGATATCGAGGGTCCAGCAATTGCTTCGGAGTCGAGACGCGGATGCTCAAGCAGGACACGAAGTTTGTGCCCACAGCCGGGTCCCGGTGGTACAATAGAGCCTGAGGACGAGATCCGGGTCAGCGTCGCGACGGTGGGGAAGTAGGTGGCCAAAGCCATTTGCCGGCGCCGGAGGTGGTTTGGTTTGGTTTGCGGAACAGCTGTGCGGTGGGGTTGAAGGTCGAGCGGATTCAGGATTGGATTGCTTTCAAAGATTCGCGTAAGCCGACAGACTGACTTCAAGTTTCACGCCGTAGAGGGGATGTGTCTCTACCAACAGCCTTGAGGAGAGAGAATAGCGACGTGATTTGCCTGCCAGTATGCTTCAAGTTTACAATATACATTAACACTGGAGTCGTGGTCGAATCGACGAAGGAGATATATTTTTCCGAGCCGACTCTCTTGGACCGAGGCTGAACGGTGACATCACCCGTGTTCTACCATTACCTTACTGTGCAATGTTGTATACATGCCACCTGCGACTCTTGTTCAACACCCACTGCCAGACGCACCACGAGTAGCTCAATGCTGTGAAGAAACATACAAACACTTCACAAACTCCTTGTTATACTTACCTCAGGGAGCGTTCGGAGTCCAGCTTCAACGAGCCTAAATCTCCCTCCGCTCTCTCCATTCCCCCTCTTGGCCAAACCTCACCAACAGCAACCATGCTCCTTCGCTCCGCGCTCCGCCCGTCCCTCTTCTCGCCGATATCCCAGGCGACCGCCAAATCAATACCCATACGTTCACGATCCATCTTGAACCGTCCTGTCCTAGTCGCATTCGGCCTTTCATTGTCCATCCCCTTCCTCCAACAACCGGGACAAATTACTCGCCTTGACAGCTCCCCTTATGCGCCCCAATCCTCGCCTTTATCTCAGACTGCGGCGTTCAGCAGCACCAGCACAAACTACACTCATTCGCGGGACGCCAAGACACCCCTCACTAAAGATGGCAAGACTCTGAACCCGGCCGCCGTGAAACAGATCAGTCTTGGAGCAATACTCGGACTCGGCGCCGGCGTGTTGGTTTCGGCATTCTCGCGAAGTTTGACGCTGTTGATTGGTCTGGGCATTGTGATTTGGCAGGTAAGACGGACACACGTTGAATGGCGTGGCGCTGCATCTTAGACGTAATCAGCTAACGGGATCGTTTTCGATTGTGTTCTTTAGTATGCCGCACGCAAAGGATACAATTTCATTCCTGTCGATCGGCTACAGCGGTACGTCAAGGGTGTCAACTTGCGGAGTGCTGTCAACGACAATCTCGCGTTTAAATTCAGCTTTGGGCTCATGTTTGCCCTGTCTGCGTTTGGCGAGTTCTAGTATACTGCGAGGGTGAGAGGGTGAAGCGAACTGAATTGAATTGCTTTGCTCTTGCTTTGGGGGCGTGTTTGTTCTGAATTAGCTCTGCCGAGTTTATCTGTGCAGAGAAGTACCATCTTTTCTCGTGGGAAGAATGGGGATCAAGCCATGGATGACTCGGTCGCTCGACCGAGCTCGTGTGCCTAGGGCGATGTGGAGATTTAAAACAAGGACCAAAAGCGAGGCAACTCGATCGTCTTCTGGCGGAAATATCACACCTGGTGGTTATTAATGGCGATGATAGCATTTGTCCGGCGATACCTTCTGCCCTGCTTCTCCTCCTCCATTCTCAGCATGTTTACTGCCTTTGGGTAATTTGGATACAGAAGTTCAGTAGGCCCAAAAGCTTGTCCGTTCGATGCAGGGTATGGAGGTAAAGCCCATCAAATGGCTGTCTATCAGGTCGAGGATCCTGCGTTTCAACCGGTACAGGCCGTGCGTATAAGCTTGTTCGAGTTTCAAGACCAGAGTCTGTGACCATGGGCAACGTATGGGAAACTCCCTGGATGCATGCGATATTAATATTGGCCCGAGATACCCATCCACAAAATAGCAAATGGATGTTCTGATCTGGTTCTGTTTTTTGTATCGATGTCTAATTCAACGTGACAGTCAACAGTCATAGGCATGCGCATTATAAGATGTCCTGAGATCACAACGGCTCTCTTCTCTCCTTTCTCGATGATTTCTTCCGAAAGCTCCCCTGGTCAATCTTCCTTGGAGGTACATAGATAAACTCAGATCGGAAAACTGGGATACTGGTAGCCATGCAGTGATGAGGTATTAAGCCCTCAAGCAAGCAACCCAAACAACAACTTTGTCCTCGTCCAATAATCTACAGCAGCAGCTTTTTGGGAGGTTTTCGTGTCCATTGCCTTCGAGTCTGCCTCCACCTGGTTTGGCGCTTTGTTAGTGTTATCGGACAATGCAGCGCCTAGATAGGCCTCGTCGAATTCCGTGACCGTATACAGAGATTTGGTTTTCCCAGCATCATCAGTTTCGAAGATTTGATGCCGGACGGCGTCCTTGACCATCATCGCGGCCGGCGGAGACCACAAATCAGTCCCACCGAGGTCGAGCATGATTTTGCACAAGGTGCGGAGGGTTGAGAACGCCGTGGGCGAAGGCATGCCGTCTGGCAGGTGTGACGGGGCACTAGTGTTTAGCTTGGGTTTTGGCCTATTGCTGCTGTTGCTGTTGCCGTTGCCGTTGCCGCTGGTGGTGGCGCCCCTTCTTTTGCGCTGCAGGGCCTGGGATAACTGGCGGGCAACCTCGTTTGCGATGACCCGATTTAAGTCTGTTATGATGTTGTCGAGACTGACAAGTAACTTCTGGCTCTCGCCTGGGAACGCTTGATGCAGTGATGCGAGTGACATTCGTATCGAGCGGAGCAACGTGACTGCTTGGATGATGTTGATATTGCCATCGGATGGGGGGTTGGAGATTTCACCATCGTTGATGATGGTGGATGCAGTTTGAATCATGTTCTTCTCATAGTCTTCGAGAGCCTCGTGCAGCGACTCCCGCAGTGCCTTGGTATAACTTTCCGGATCCGTTTCACAGAGCTCTCTGACTAGCGCGGCAGCCTGATCTTCTTGATCGTCTTCTTCTTCGGGCTCTTCGATGATATCTCTCCATCGGATCTTGGGAAGCTGGTTGATTTCATCCCGAGTCGCGTTCGCAGACGAGATCCAGGCATCCATTCGTTTCGATGCTTTCGCCAACACCAGGTTGAGGCCGGCATGGCGGTTCTTGACCTGCTTGATGAATCGAGATCCGGATCTGGATACACCGGTATTGCCTAAGTCTGCTTGAACTAGCTCGTCGTCCCAGAGCAACTTGGGCTTGTTTGCCGTAGAGGTGGTGACGCCCTCAACCAACCGTCTCGTTAACTCCGTCAGTTGTAAGCCTTTTGCTTGGCAGATACCTGACAGCCTTTGATTCAGAGACCAGCGTATCTCCTGAATAATGTCCATGCCGGCCGGAGTGGAAAAGTACGAGGGCAATAAAGTGGTATAAAGTTCTTTCCGGAGTTCGAGAACCGCAGTCATGTCTTTCACACTCGAAAGATACCCGTCCATTGCCCCGGACAGCAGATGAGACGCTTCTTGAGACCAGGTCTCCAACGCGGCCTGTGTTGCGTCCGGGGTGGAAACACTTCGCTTGAAGTATGGCACAAAAGTTTTGATCTCTTTAGGCAGTAATGGCCAAGTCCTGTCCAGGTCCAACGTCTCGAGGTCTTTGAGAGCAGGACCGTCCAAAATAGGCCTTTTCTGAAGCCCGTTCATTGCATCAGTAAGGGGACGACCCGCCACAGACTTGAAAGTCTGGAGTGACGCAAGTTGATATCGAAGAGCCTGACAGATGATGGTGCGGTCGGCTGATTGACTCAGCCATCGCCGGAGCTTGTCAAGCCTCAGCTGGCGACAGTGGCTAAGCGCGTCTTCCGCCGAGACACTGGTCACTAAGCAATAGGAGCATAGAGCCTCGACAAGATCTGAACGTGAGGAGACGGGGTTCACCAGTTTGGAGTCCACTTGTCGAAGCAGTTGTCGTCGTAGCATGGCGATCTTATTTCTCAACAATTCCAGGCTCGATGCCAGGTTCAGCCCTTCTTGCTGATCGCCGAGCGACTTCAACAACAAGCGAGAAATTACAACGAGCTGGGCGCATTGGAGAAGGTCGCGAGTTCGCAAGGCCGTGGCTGAGGTCGTGCAACATCGCTGTAGCAGTCGCATTTGGGCCAATGCCACCTTGTCGGCAGAAGGTGGTCGGGGAGACACATCTTGCTGCGGTGGCCGGCAGTTATGGCTTATGGATGCGAGGTGTTCTTCTGCGACCTTTGCCTTCGCTTGCAGTGACACAATCGCTTCTGCAGTTGCCAGCAGTTCGCGATAACTCCCCCTGTCGGGAGGCGTTAGTTTCTAATGTAGTTTGAACGAGGGCGGTTCCCCTGGACACCCGCGGGACCAAATGTCGTTTTTCATGATGATCTGACTTACCCGACAGTATTTCGCAGCTTCTCTTTGTTCCGCGCTGCACGGGCGCGCAGGTTCTTCTCTATGGCACGTATTTGCGGAACGCGATTCTCTTCAAAGGCCTGCTGCCATGTTGTAATCACGGCGTCTGAAGTCATCTTTGCTGATGGCAGAGTTCCACCGAACACGCGTCAATCCTGACTTTCAACAGCATATGCGAATTTGCTTTTGCTGCTGGCAACGGACTGTTTGTGCCCACAAGACCATATCTACCTAGGTAGGACCTGGATCTGAGTGTTTGTGGTTTCGTCAACGGACGACGAACACACTTGGATGTTTCAATTACGGTAGTTAAGGTCCGCCCTAGACAGCAGCAGCCCTACGTCATAGCCCACGTACTCCGCCGTAAATTTTGTTGTCTCTCAACTACTATTCAGTAGTGGTACCTGAACATCGAGATATCTGAGTGACAGTGTGGTGGCATAAGTAAACAACTGAAGCATGTATGGCAGCATGAAGTGTCTTCAATTCCTGAGTTTTAGTTGCCTCGTTTGGACACAGCATTAACGTAGAGCCCCTGCACGGTGGGATCCTCTTCTATCGAGTCTAGAATACGTTCCAGCTCCTCTTGTTGTTCGGGCGTCAAGGGCACCACGGTGTCCTCGTTGGGGATGTATACAACTTCGGCCTTTTCTGCCTGAAGTCCAAATTGATCTTGCAGAGATCGAGCAACGTCCATCACATCCGCTGGCTCGGTCTCTACAGTCAGTTTCTTGTCCTCCGATGAAATATCCAGAGCACCCGCGTCAATGGCTTTTTCCAGCACATCGTCTACCCCAAGTTTGTCCTGCTCCTCAAACACTATCCTGCCTTTCTTCTCGAATAGAAAAGCCGTAGGAGTGACTGTTCCACCTCCTACCTTAATGACATGACGCAAATCCGACAAGGTCCTGTTCTTATTGTCCGTCTCACATTCGATCATGGCTGCGACACCGTGAGGGAGGATGGCTTCGATAATGACACTCTCGAGCGCTTGTCCAGTCGGAGACTTCCCTTGACCCTTTGCAATGGCATGTTCGATCGCCGACTTTGTCAGCTGTCCCCTTTTGGCGTTGGCGATAGCAAAGGCGAGTCTGGAGTTGAATGCGGGATCAGGTCCGCCAACTACGCATGAGTCAGTTATTGGCCTCGCTGGGTAGAATAAAGTTGTGGACAGCTCCGCTCATACGTCTCGAGGCGGTGATGACGGCATGGGACAGCATTGTTTTGGCCTTGCTTTTCGCCGCATCTGCCTTTCCCTTGTCGTGTTTAATCTTCGACCATCGGTTGTGGCCGGAGAGCCGGAGCGCAGAGCTCGACCACAACCTGGCCGGCACCTGACAGCTCCATGAGGAGACACCTGCTCTATGCAAATGATGCCCGCCCATACAATCAGCAATGCAGAGCTTGGAACTCCAACACTGATGAACGGAAAATTGCAGCAGCGGCTGAGCAACTCTGGCTGAGCAAGTTCGCAACTTGAATGCAACTACATCCCCAGCATTACCTCTCCACCGTATTATTGCAAGGCTACGTTTCAGCCTTGCATAGGCCCGGTCTTGGCAATTACTGGGCGATCACGTGGATTGCGTAGCCCTGCTTATGTCATTTGAACCCCCTTTTCCGACGTCCGAGTCAAGCTCATGTTTGTGGTGCTTGTTTACATTAACTGTGTCGACTCTAGACAATGAATGCAAGGTAGCTGGGGCTCTGTAGTCCGCATAAGGAGCCAGCCATGGTGTCAACATGTGTCGGTTGTTCTCGCCTTTTGCAGCACGACGCTTCTCCAAGAAGGCCTCAACTCACCCAGCTCCGCTTGCCAGGCGCGCCTATGCTGGATCATCTCCCTGTCCAAATTCCCTACCAATAGACATTAGCTGGTCGGCTGATATCAAAGACATTTAGGTATCATCCAAATCATTCTGATCTCCCAGATGCTGCATGAGCGCCTCGCTGGCGAGGTCAAGTGCGCCTGGTTGTGCTGGGGAAACTACCGCCGTTTGTGATTGGAACTGAGGCATATTCTTCCTTGCGAATGCCGCTGCCCAAGGCCCCACAATGAGGGCAGTGTTTTGGAATATGCAAGGCTGTGCTAGCCATATCACTTTAGGTTTGAAGAAAGGTCGCCTGTGACGCCTTGCAGGGCAAAAATGGTTTACCCTGCCAGCTTACCACGGCTTGCGAATCAGGTCTTAAAACTGACAGTCTGGGCTTCCGGGCAATCGACATCATCTTGTGAGTGAAGCATATTTCACATTCATGTGATTGTGACAATACTGTGAAGAGCGGCGTATGCTGGAGGGCCTTCCACCCTCAAATTGCGTCGGCGTCGTATCAGCATATTTTGTCGTGCTGGATACGACGATGCTGTGTAAACGGATTCATCCAGGGTGTTTTATGGATCAGGTAGATCCTGCTGATATGGTCATGTCTTTCTCGCCGTTTCTCCCCACGTTGTCATTGGCCCAGTCGACCTCCGCTTGTTACGAGATAGCAAATTGTGTTGAATGGAGTCTGATAGTACCCCTCAGTGGATGTCTTCATGCCTATACGACGGGCAAACTCAGATGGAATGCCCTTTGGTATCTGATTTGTCGCACCGCCTCGTATGTTCTTGAACGAGTCCGCCTGACTTTATGGACGAAGTCGAGGGATGATTGAGAACCCAGAGAAGATAGAAAAGTTCGCTCGTTTCAGTGATCAATCCCTCCATCTGTCCAGTTTATACCTTGCTCTGCATCTGATATTCCACGCTCTACTACTCCCTACATCTGATCTTCCAGCTCTGGTTTAGCCATCCTATTACCTCAACCCGCACGTGCCACGACAAAAATCCAAGACGAAGCCATGTGGTGAGTTGATGGAACATCAAGCTCCAACCCTAGCTGACATTTGCTGTATAGCATCAAACAACCGTTCGGATCGCACCATGAGCAGCAGGACCATTGCCACTGGTTGGAGAAGGACTCTACAGCCCACTCCCGTATAGGGGAGGCAACCGGAGAGGCACTGGGCAGCAGCACCGTCGAATTTCAGTCCTTTCAATCAGTCCCATTGATTGTCTGCGCGAGAGGCCAAGTATGGTACTGCTGTTGGTGTAAAAATGGCCCAATGTCCATCGCGATTAATGATGGATGCTCGAAATGCGGCAGAAGGCGTTGTGATCATTGCACGATCGAGATTATCAAGAAGTGATCACGTTGGGTGCCATTGCTTTTGAGCAGCCCACAGTGAAACAATGGGGCCATGGAGAATGGATATGTCTGTGGATGGAACCTCAGATGATATTACGGCTTGTCGTTGGCTTGTGTGCTGATCAGGATGGTCATGACCTGGTTATTTTCTCGTTGAGGTCCCTCTTTCAGACCGTCTCCATGCAAGAGTTACTGGCTGGAAATAAGGCAATCAAAGTGTTTACGGATCCGAGACTCTTCGTCTGTCCTGACACGGATGACGAGTTCTCTGGTAGTCATAAATGGGATCTGCCTCCCTGAGCCAATGGCTTCCTCATCCGTGCAGTGCTTCCGGCCTGTTGGCTTGAAATTCAACGGCCAGCAAGTTGTCTGTGGCGAAGCCAAAAGCACGAATAGGGCGAGTCTTGCCCTGCTGCGCCCCTGGATTGCCCAGGGCATGCTGGCCAAAAGTATAGGTAAGTGGTGCAGCCTTGTCCTACGCCCTTTGGTGCAGGCACTGTGTCACAGGATCAGCGGCCATGTCAGAGTACCCCAAGGGCTTAGGTGATATCACCTGGGACTACAGTGCACTATGGAGCAGCAGCAGCGGGCACTAGGCATTGCACGGGTATCTAGAAAGACATGGGTGCGGTATGGGACTGCCTTTATACAGTGTTGCAACAACAAAGAGTGAGGTTCGGGGTTCCAGTACCAACAAGGGTAAGTACCTTAGGTAAAGTACTACTCAGGCTGTAGGTAGATACCGTAGGCAGTGATCTGGCGAGTCTGGCGTGTGAGGCGTGCCAAGACTGGCGCAGTCTTTTATTTGCCCGCTTCAAGTTTGATGCCTGCTCTGCTGTGCAGCCTGAGTGCAATTAAATGAATGATGATGAGCCTCCAACTTCCGTAAGGCAAAACTCACCGGTTGCTCGACAGCATGCTACTCTCCCATGATTCTCCGTCACTTACGTACCCGCGTTATCATGCCGCAGAACAGCCTGTCCTGACTGAATGTCTTGTAGGTCAACAAGTTTCGAAGCGGCTTAATGGGACCTGGCCGCTGGAAGACAAGGATCTGATGCAATTGTACGATCGGTTCGACGAAACCTTGCTTCTTGCCAAGGTGTTGGAGCATGCTCTATCTCGCCGGACGCGGTAGAATGCATGATTTACTGCAGCCCTGCAAAGCAAAAGGACGGACTTTTGCCCTTGGGACCTACCGAGGTTCACCTAGGCTGGCCATGAATACTTTTGGGACGTACCTGGGCGTCCGTTGTTGGCGATCAAACAGTGTCCGTCAGTCTCTACTGCGGCATTCGGACATCTTGACGCGAAGCACGCCTACGGGCTGACCCGTGATGCTGCCTGGAATACGAGGTCTGCCCTCGGCCAGCCAGTGTGCATTTGACCCTCCGCTCATCTCCAGCCCAATCAGCGCCCAAAAGAAAGCACTGAATATTCTGTGAACTGACATATTGCAAACATTATCAGGGAGATCATCCTCTGTGCCGGCGCCCGCCAGCTTCTGAAACACGCTCAGCAGGGTGCCTTGCTGCATCTGAGTGGAGTCCGAGGCAGCCACCATACTGAACTGTGATAATGGCAGAATACCGGGAGTTCGCCTCAGATGAACGACCGTTGAATGTGGCTCATCCCACGAGTGGGACCCAACAGTAAGTATTGACAGGCAACATGAACAGCGGTTCGCTACCTCCCTGGCCCGTCAAGAATGGCCACCATCCTCGCTGCCACAAGTCCCAGGTGCAAATGCCGCAGCAGAATATCCGCCACCACGATGGAGGCGCGGGCTTTCGATCTCTAACTGGTGGCCAGTTCATCTGCAGATTACTTTTCATGTCCAATCTGCGACTGTACCTCATGCTACAAGCGTTGCCAACATCCATCCATCCAGGCCCTCCGCCTCCAAAATGCAATCCCTGGCTGCGCGGTGCACGAGATTGATTCGTCTTTGATTCCTGTCCGTCGCCTTCGATGGAGACCACCAGGCAGATCCTCAGCAGGCTATGATGCTACAGTGCCATGATTTCAGGGCTTTCAGGCGAACCATCTGAGTCCGGATTACGCTCAGTATCCCTCCTCTTGTGCTGTGGGCATCATATAAACACTCTGCCGGGCTGGGACTACCCACTCATCCCTTTCTTTACTCTCTCACAACTAAACCACCTTGATCTCCTTCGATCAGCTGTACAGCTTGTTCGTCTATCTCCTTCACCCATATATTGCTGTCACAAGATGCCGGAAAAGAAAAAGAAAATGGGCCCCATGAACGGCTGGAAATGCTGCCAGTGCCACACCGTCAACCCTAAACTACATGACTACTGCCCAAACGTCAACTGCTACCACAGAAAGTGTGACGGATGTGCCGAGATCCATATAAGGCAAAGCAGCAAGTCACGAAACCAAGACCGTCAATTGCGTCGCGACTGATTCGACGCACAGTTATTGGTATGCTACCTTCTCGCTGTTGCACCCCCATACCTATTGACTTAACGTGGACAGGAAGTCACACCTCCACATCAAATGCTAGAGGTCATCAGAACTGGGAGGCTCCCCTGTCGACTTCGGAATGCGGATACCTAGGCGAACCCTCTACATGGAATATAGCCGCTGTTGTGGAGATATGGTTGGCGGGATGGGTGAACGGAAGTCACATGGTGGTGCTGACTGCGGACCTGACATTGATCAACGAAATGACGTGTGAGGCGGACCTTGGTGGTTGAGTACGACTTCGAGTGACCTTCATGTTGTGCTGCAGTGATGGCTCGCTTGCCCTTGACTTCCGTCCTGCGCAGTGTCCCTGCTAGTGCGTCGAAACATCTGTACCTTCCTTGCTACTAGTACTAGTGCTTCGCTACCTGGGTACTAGTAGTACAGTACATACCTAGGTACCTACTAGGTTGGTCCTAGTCCTGTATAGGTGTCTATCTACGTACTTAGAGATACTAGTAGTACTACTAGTACTAGTAGTTCAATGCTACCGGTCGCGGCCTAGTCCTGTTGTGCAGTAGCCGCTGCTGCTCCCACGTGGCAGGACCAGCAGTCTAACCGTTTTCCACTGGTACTGGCACTCCGCTATTTCCAACCACTGCCTCCCGACTCTCATCGTCCTCCTCCTCTTCGTCCTGCTTGGTGTCTGTTGGACTCTCCACGCGGGGTACTGTGGCCCTCAGCTCACCACCATGGCAACTGTAGGAAGAAGCCGATCTTCTGCTCAAAACTGTGATTCCGAGACTCAGACGGAACGATTTGTCTCAATGCTTCCCCTCCTCTCTTGGCAAACATACGACCGGGCCACTCATCATGGCACTTCGACGCGGCGTCCTCTCTCTGGCGATTCTGAAATCCCTTGTCAAGAGGCCCCCGTACTCAAGATTGTTGTAGGGGCGATCGTGCTCCACTATACATGTTGACAGGCCACATACGAGCCTGTATAGGTCTGCAGGATGCCAGGTGAATCCAGGGCGGCTTGCATGACCCACTTCTTCACAATCTACCCTGAACCGGCAAGCCTTTGCCGGTCAGGCTTTTCGGTGCGCGAGTTGCAAAGGACACTTCCATTGCAGTTACGAAGCCCCCTTCCGGAAGGCAGAAGCTAACGGACGTGATAATGAAACAGCCAAAATTCAGTGCCGGCTGGTCATCTATTGACCGACTGCGAGGGCAGTCAGGACGCGTTGGAACTGAAGTTGCGCAGCGATCCTAAGAGATTCCCTGGGGTCTCAGGGCACGCATCATTGCAGCGGTGAACCGGCTCCACTCTCTAAATCTTCCATGGCACCTGCGCACATTCTTACCTTTTCTATGGTATTGGACCTTTGCAATGGTCTCCGTGCTGTTACGGGGCTTGACTTGCGAAAGACGTTACGAAACTTCTCGCTGCGGGCTATGGCAGGCTCGGGCCACTGTCGATCTTCCTCCTCGTCGCGGGGGTTTAACGGCGCAGTCGAGGAGTATCCAAGGGTATCTACCACTCACTCCAGCTCATACGTTGCCGATCGTCACGATGTTTTGCTCTCGCGGGTTCCTCAACTCTGCAATGTGCCTATGAGCGACTACACCGCCGCAACCCCTCCAACATTGAAGGCCATCGTGAAGAGCAACTGCAACTTGCTTCCGAGCTTTCACAAATTCACCAACTCAGGTTTCCCTCCATGCTCGCTGTATTTGGTGGCAACGTTACTGTATTTCCCTTGTTCTTCCAGCTCCCCACAAGGAATCGAAGGAAATCTGAGGACGACCTTGTTCGCTTCGCTCAATCGGCATACGCATACCAATTCATGCCAACCAACCATGAAAGCCGCGATCACTTCTATCTATGTGCCAGCAACTCACTGGTATTGCTGCACTTATGCTGTGCCAAGTAAGTCTTCGAGTCCGCAACATCTTGCAGCTGTACAAGAAGGGCACCACATGCGAGCATGCGGATTGCGGGAGATACACCCCCACTGTCTTGAATTGAGAAGGTCATACACTCGTCAGACTACTTCCCAACTCGTCGTTTCTCGACTAGCACTGGGCAGACTATTGAGACAACTCAGGACCTCCTCTGTGGGTCCAAAAGCGGACGCATTCAATACACTCTGGCTGACGTGCTTTCAGAGCGAATTTGACCTGACCGTGGTCTGTCTTCTACGTCTTTTGGCTGCACAGGAGTGGAGCTCACTTTTGGCCAATCTCGTCCGCTTTTGAAGGGCCTGATCGACAGCGGCAGAAATGCAGCTAAAGAGGAGCATTGCGCTGTGACAAGGGGTGCCTCCAGAAATCATCCAGCGAAGAATCAGCACATTCTCCTTGAGGCAAAAAAGAAAAACAAACGTTAGCCACCGGCGCAGATCATATAGCACGGGGCTTATCGTGCATCACGTCTCCAGCAAACGAATCTGAGCTAATCGACATAGCGCTGCCGAGAGTGAGACTGCATGTAAAATAAAGGCCCTAAGGTTTGCACAACTATACGCACAGTTTAGGGCATGCTGCAGGACAGCTGGTACCCGCGAATATTAGTGGATGCCTCGTACCTTGACCGCAACTAGCTCCGGCCACAAGCAATGGTCGCCAGGCATGCTCCCGCCGTCAAGTCGGAATCGTCCATGTGAGCCAGCAAAGCACTACAACGCCAGGCTCTGGTCGGTTTACCGATTCTCATACGCAGCTGTCTAGCGAGACCTGTCAGAAGCTCGCTTTCTGCTAGAGTTGTTGTACAACATGGCCGGGTGCAGGGGCATCGGATCGACCAAAAAGTTGTCGGATCTTTGCAAAATACCTTTGGAAACTTGTCAAGCCGGAGCCCGACTCGCACCTCAGAAGCGCGGGTGACACCTCCATCTCAGAAAGTCGCCGGTGGCCGCCCGAAACAATGGCACCTGTCGTCATTGGCTCGACTAAGCATTAGCAGCATCCAGTGTCACACCTAAATGTACCTACGTTGTCGAGCAACCTGCAGAGATGTCGAGTGGAGAGACATCGCACCAAGGACGAGGGACCGTTGGCCCCTCGGCCGCTTTCTGGCGACAGGGGAATTGACCATTCAGGGCTGCCCGTAACAGCCAATCAGTCCGGTAGGTCTTAGCTCGCATCTACCTCACTCTCGACGTTCGACATTTCACCGGTTTTCCAAACCTTGGCAACCAGTGAACAGCTACATCACAACTTCCTCCGGCGATGAGCCAGCATTTGACGCAGACTAAGTATGCCAGTACTTGTAAGCCTCCACACTGGAAAGACGAGCCCATGGTAAGACAGATCCGGCACTGATCACTCAGAAAATGCCGTGCCGTAGCGCCAATGCGAGGACAAGGAATTTTCCAAATCGACATCAGGCTGAGGTGGACATTGTTGTCATCCCACGGCGGGACTCATTCTATTAGTCATTCAAATATATCCAGGACAGGCGGCGGCCGAGGGCACCGACGATTATGTCGACTCAAGCTGCGAGACATCGTTGAGGCGAGCTCTCGGTCGGGAAAGAAAAAAGCCTCCCACTCAACCTCCGAAAGCAAAACGGGACACAGCCCTGGGAAGTACAACTGACTTGGACCAGGATCGACATTTTTGGCAAGAGGCTTAAGCGAGTACCGCTATTACTAGGCCACCTACCATTCCTGAAAACGGGGATTTGCCAACCAACCCCCAGCTTTTAGCAATGAGTCATCACGAAGAGACAAACATACTTCGCTCTTCACGCATGAGCACAGCCCTTCAGTGCCTCGACGAAATCCGCCGTCCCGGTATATGGATGGGTACGATCGACCCAATGAATGGCCTTTTTGTTGGCTAGGATGCGACAACCAAAAATCCGTACGTACGGTGCCCATCGGCTGGTTACAACCGTCAGTTATGCCTTTATCCGGCTTGGTCACGGCACAGGGCCCACACTTCTCAGAGTTGAGCTGTCCTTATGAAGGCAATCTGAAGTTCGAGGACCTGGCGGCCTTCAAGGTACGCTTGTTTAAGACTTGGTCTGCTTCTTTTGCGGCCCGACAGGCGAACTGTGCTGGACGCCTGGTTATGAGCATTCTTTGAGATCCCGTGCAAGTGGGGTCAAGGTGGGTCTTCTGCGTGGGAAATGTACATCAGTGTTTGGGGTTGTGATTTACCCTACGGAAACCCGAGTCCCAGGTATGCAGATGAGTAGACCGGTCAGACAATTCACAGGTGGGTCTTCAGTGGTTTATTTACAGTATCTCTGCGCTGGTTTTTCTACCCCCCGGATGGTCCAACTTCGTGCCGCCATGCCGCTGTGTTAGCGTGAGTTGTCACCAGAAGAAAACGGGCCTTGGGCAGATAACCTGTGTTGGAATGGCGGCAAGGTGGGAGGACAAAGGACAATGTACACGATACGAGAGGAAAGAAGCTCCCGAGGACTAGTACACCGGAGTCGAGGTGTGTGCGTCACTGAAGCAAAGGGGGGATGAGCGACCGTATCCGGCGGTGTCCCAGGGTTTCATTCTATGTGCCTTGAATACTTTGTGGTGTGAACCAACCAACCATACGAGTTTGCTCTCACCACGATATCAAGCCTGAACATGAGCGTACGGGATGAACATAAGACTGGGATTTTATTCTTTTTGTTCGTCTACGCAGAGAAGCCTCCAAGTCGTGATACATTGGTTCGACCCGGCCCGGTCTATTCTTGTAGTTGGGGCCCAAACCCTCCATATGCCTTCAATACCTGATACATTGGACCAAAGCGAGCAATATCATGATATATCGACAGACATAGATATAGACACAGGTAGATACTGCATATATAAGCTGCAGGAAGCCGACCAGGCGTCCGAGTAGTCAGCAACTGATGATGATGGCTGAAAACATGTCACTGGGGTGTTTTGACAACGACGGCGCTATCTCCCTTTTTGCTTGTACTACTTCCTCTTCAGCGGCGCAGCGCTGGTATCTGCGCCAGTGGCACTGGCACTGGCGATCGGAGCGGTGGGTTTGAGCTGCTTGGTGTCCTGGCCGGCAAGGGGTTGGTTCTTGTTGTCTTTGGCTTGTTTGTCCCCGGCTTTGGTTTTGTTCTCGGTTTCGTCTTCATCTTCGTCTTCGTCGTCTTCGTCACTCTCGTCGCCGCCCTGGCCAAACTCGTTGACGCGCGAGTAATCGACCTTGTAGGCCCACTTCTGGTAGAGCCAGACGAAAAAGATGACATCATCACGCAGGGTGGCGAGACGATGCAAGAAGGGCATACGGATGGTAAAGGCGAACAAGTCATCAATAAAAGTATTGAGGAACTTGTAGAACAGGGCGCGGGAGGGCATATGAGCGACCGACTTGAGTCTGTAGTTGATGTACAAGCTGGGGACCATCATGAGAAACCCGTAAGCATAAACAGAGCCGACGAGGGTCTCAATGACGAAGCTGTACCAGGACTTGTGGGACTCGTAGATGAGCGAGTAGACGGCGTAGGCGAGCAAAAGCGGCACGGCGACAATGTACAGATACCGGAAGGCGATCTGGTCGTACTCCTGGGTCTGCTTCTCCTTCTTGGTCAACTTGTGTTTGTCCTCGAAGACGACGACATAGGGCAAGAACTTGAAGCGCGAGTCCGGGCCCGGTTCCCGCAGTCGCACGTTGACCGTCTTGGTGATCTTCCAGGCTTCCAGCAGGATGCCGAACCCTTGGCCCGCCAGGATCATCCACGACGTGCCCTCCGAGTTGTCGAGCAAGTACAAGAAAATGACCGTCTGCATGAAGACATTCGCTAAAATCGTGCGCACCGACGTGCCCACGTTGTCCTTCTTCTTGCGCCAATGTGAAATGT
Organism: Exophiala dermatitidis NIH/UT8656; assembly: GCF_000230625.1. NCBI lineage: Eukaryota > Fungi > Ascomycota > Eurotiomycetes > Chaetothyriales > Herpotrichiellaceae > Exophiala > Exophiala dermatitidis. Next base: position 1,959,535 of record NW_008751649.1, on the reverse strand, counting down.
CGTTCTTGAACGCCAGCCCTTCGAAGATCATGTGCAAGATACTCACGACGAACGTCGTGCCCAGCAGATACGCATTGGTGTCGAGGAGCACTTCTTTCAGTTTTTCGAACTCGCTGCCGTCGCCGCCCGCTGGTAATGGACCCCCTTGCGCCGCTTGCTGTTGGTTCTGCTTCATCCCTTCGTCGACGCTGGCCAGAAGCGAATATTTCCAATTGGCCAGGTTATAGAGCTTCATGTTCAGTGGCATTTGTTTGACCGTGTCGTTGAGCTCTGTCATTTGCGACCGGAGCTGCCAGAACGTGTTAAGGAAGACCACCGGGTAGTACCATCCGTTCATGCCAGAGGCGTCACGTGCGCCCGTAGGTTCCAGGACAATGTTCTTGCGCATCGCGGGGTGCATCTGCCGCCAGTTCTGCAGTCCCGTGTTGGGCACCACGGCCACCGTGAAATTGGGGTGATAGTATGAGCCGATTTGCACGCCTTGCGCTTGTGGCTCTCCGGGTTCAGACTCGGTCGTTTCGCTCTTGTCCAGCAGATTCTTCAGCTTGCGCGTCTTCTTCTTCGGGAAGTAATGGTTCAGAGCGCGCTTGAAATGCGTCGCCTTGGCCGTGTCATAGTCCGCCGCCGTCGGGTCCAGTTGGCTGCCACTCAAGCCGACAAAGAAGTGAGCCCATAGAGTCCCGTTGTGCTGAACCTCTTCGGGAATCGCGATCTTGGTCTGGATTTCCCGGTCTTCGGAATAATTGCCCATCTTGAACCCCTTCTCGTTGACCACCAGAGTGTCTTTCGGGAGATTCGACGGCGACCCAACGTCGGGCTTCGGGGAAACATAGACTTGGATATCGAGAACGCTGTCATCCGGCCAGATGGGGGCAATGTTGTACGGGATGGCAGAATAGTTCGTCAACGCGGTCATGTCGGCTCGATTGTCGAAGTTCATGCTGGCTTGCGGAGGTGCAGAATTGCCGGTGCCAGTCTGCGTCTTGGAACCAAAGAACTGGTTGATGACGAACTGGGTAAGCATGAAGATGGCAAGGCCTTGAAGGAGGGACTGCATCATGGACTATGTCCGGTCAGTAGAGCTCGTGAAACTAATCGATATGGAATTGCTTGTTCTCACTTTGCGCCCTTCTTCCTGTCCGGGAGCGGCGGCTTGAGAGCCGCTTGCTCTGGTCTCCGGCATCTTGAGTGCGTTGTCTCGCGATCCTTGACAGCCCAGGTATAAATGATAAAGAACACCTTGGAGAACAGCGGTCGGCGGAGAAATGGTGTTCAAGTTGGATGCGATTCCGCAATAATGTAATGGCAAGGGTCTTGTCGGATTAATGATGATCCGGGTCGGAGCCTCATTAGAGCATTTCGGCAGGTGAAGCGCCGAACTGCTTGGCAGCATCCAACTTTGAAGAACAGAGAGCATTGAATGTCGTCGTCGCCGAGAGTGTGATGCTTCTATTTGTTTGATGGCATCCTCAAATCAACATTGCTCGCCTCACCAAAGTTAACAGCATGTCCGGTTGATTACACGAGTATGGACCATTTCTAAGGTTCTGCCATGGCCAGTGGAGGAGGGTCGGTGCCCACGCCTACGCCTCAATTCCCTACACATAATGCGCCCCGAGTGTGGTTGATTACCGCGGGGGATTCTCCCGTCGGCATTTCATTGTCACGCCAGATCCTCGATCATGGCGACTACGTCGTGTCTGGAATCAATCAATCCGAATTTGAGAGCGACAGCCCCCGGAGTCAGCAGTTCAAACGATTCTTGTCCGAGGTTGTACGGGAGAATGGGTGGAAGGATCGCATGAAGATCATCCCACTCGACATCAGGTATGCATTCCATCGCCATTACATATGTCGTTTCCTACGCTCTTGCGTCCTGTCCTGTCCTGCTGCTCTGCTTAGGGCACCCCATGATTAATTAGCAAGCTGCAGAATCGTTTATCAATGTCAAGCAGCAGTGGCCGAGGCCGTGCATACATTCAAAAAGATCGACATCTTGTTGTGTTGTACAAGTGAGGCGGTGGTGGGCACGGTCGAGGAGCTCTCCACTAGTCAGCAAACATTGTCACTTGTGCGCGCCCAATTCGAGAAGAACTTCTTCGGGCCCCTGAATATCATCAAGGCCGTCATCCCGGAGATGCGATCCAAGATGAACGGCCATATAATAGTGCTCACAGGCATCCACGGCCATCTGGGAACTCCCGGGTTGAGCATGTACTGTTCCGCGGGCTGGGCGCTGGAAGGCATATGCGACAGCATGGCGTATGAAATTGCTCCTTTCAACATCAAGCTGACCATTGTCCAGTCCAGCGTGGAAATTGGCATCCTGACCAACAAAATCACCTCGGCGCCGCCCATGAAGGAATACGCCCGCGAATCGGGCCATACGGCCCCCATGTTTCGTGGGATTCTGGATGGTCTGCTCAACCGACTACCTGGCATACGCGCACAGTACCCGCAATCACCAGGGCATGAAATACACACCCCGTCTTCCGAGGCTGAAAGGGAGAGCGGGCCCTATCTGCTAAGCCGCAATGAAGTGGTCAGCCTCTATCCTCCTCTCAGTGATGCCCACACGGAGAAGTTGCTCGCCGAAACCGTCCATGCCCTTACGGCGATAGGCGGCCATGAAAATCCACCAGCAAGGCACATTGTCGGGTGGGAGGGAGTTGCTAGCGTCAAGGAGAAGCTGAAGACTGTGAGTGAAGAGCTCGAGGAGTTTGCAGAAACCAGCGCATCGGCCGATATTGCGAAGCAGGGTCCAAGTGCGGGACGGCCCTCAAATCTTGCCAATGTTGAGATAGGAGATGTCGAAACCGATGTCTTTGATGCATCCCTAGGTCTACGCTTTGGGTAGTATGTCCAGATGCAATGTAACGTCATGGCTTTTCAATGTCTCTCGCGTCGTCTTTCGCTGTCACGCTCACTGCGCGATCTATCATGGCGCCGATGCCCAGGAGATCTGCTCCTTGATCTCTCTCGCCGTCGGTGGCGGTGTCGTTCAATTGAGGGCGATCTTGACCGCCTATGTGTATGGCGATCCCTCTCCGTTGACGGTGACCGGCGACGACTCCTTCGGTGACCGTCTTCTCTGTGCCTATGCCTGCGATCGTGATCTCGATGGCGATCTCGGCTTCGACTGCGGCTTCGACGCTTCTCCCCGCCGTGGCGTCGTTTGTATTCCTTCAATGCATACTGCAGCTCTTTACCCTGGTCGCGCCCAGTGCCCTCCAATCGTTCAACTGCCGGTTCCAACCCTTGGGCTTCTGGTACCCCTGTATTGCGCCCGTAGCCCAAACCCCGCGAGCCTGTGGCCTCACTCTCTTCTGTGGCCCCCTTCAAAACATTTCCAACCTCGCGGTGGGCGCCTAATTCTTCCATGTTGGGGTTGTTCCGGGGTGCGACAGGCAAGCCAAGGGCTCGCGCGATTGCATCCTCTTCAGCCTGTTTCACTCGTTGGATCTCTTCCTTGCGTTCTCTTGCAGCCTTAGCGGCGGCGTCTTCATCTCCATCTGCGTCGCTACTGGCTTTAGCGTACCAGTTGAGATCGCGACCTTTTGCCCAGCGGCCCACTGGGGCCATCAGGGAATGGCCCAGATAATGCTCACGGTGGGAGGAAGCCTGCACATCGGACCATTTGAACTCGCCGCGGCCACCCCGCGAGCCTTCCTTGCGGACTGTAGCAAGTAAATCCATTGTGGCGTTGCCGAAGCCCGGGAAAGGGAAAAAAGAAAGGAACGATCGAGTTCGTGGATGGCAGCGACGGTTGGGTCAGACAGTTCCGCATCAGATCGCTTGCTGCCGTGTAACGCAATCTGCACCTGACCCAAGGTAGGACAACAACAATAATTTGGCAGACCTGTTCAGTATCCGTCTACTTGCGGAGACCGGTCCGCAGTTGATGCATAGGACCGGCGGATGGCCAGGGACGAGGGGATGTTGTGGCGTTTGCAGTATTCGGTCGAGGATGAAACGATAGTTGCCCGGGATATACTTCGGCTCGCCCAAATACGATGCCAGCAATAAGAACAAGCGACAGCAATACGACTGTTGAATTGTTGCTAAAAGATTGGTGGTTTTTGAGCCGTGAATCGCCGCGATTCTGTGTCTTGAACCTGCGCTGGCTGCGTCATTTGGCGTGTCCTAACTTGAACCACACCACAACCACCATCTCCAGAGTCACGTCGTACGTACGTCTGGTTCCTTTTGCTCAGTAGACGCTCGCTTCTGTAGAGCTGTCAATATTTGACTTGTCATTCTGTCCCTTTATATACTACGCAAACCCCGATCGCGACTTCGCTTACCGTCTCCAGGGGCCCTGATGCGAAGAGCCCGATCCGCCTAACTGCTCTCATGACATCCCACCAGCGTCGTGTCCCAGAGCGACCTCCCGACGAGCTCAAACCCTCTTAGTCTGCTTGCTGAGCTGAGATGTCAGTGCCCTGACTGTGCATACTCCAAGACATAGCAAAACGGTGGGATGAGTTGAAGAGTTGGGCTAATTGCCAGCAATACCTGTTTCAGTCCCAGCGGTTCGATGCTAATCCCGCACAAAGCGTTCAAAAGCACTTAATCGAAGCCAACATGGATCTTGATCCTAGACCATTCGAATCGGTGAATGTTGGTATGACCAACGTGGAGGCAGGCGAGGACAGGTTTTCCAACCATGGCATATTCTATCCTCCTCCTATAGCCTATTGGCGAAACAATTTGACCGCCCTGTCACAACGCTACAATCTCTATTTCATTGCCACTCGGAATGCTATTGTTGTGTACAAACCAGAATTTCCTTTCCAGCGGCTCGGCCGAGTGCCTTGTTTGATGATCTTGCCTACCCTGGCAAACCCGGATGCGCAAGGTTATATTGATCCACGCTCACCGCATGATATTAATCATTTGATTGTGGGCGACCTCGGGACGCAGGAGATACTACTTTGCGCAACAGACTCTGGCAATGTTACTGCCTATTATACCAAGTCATTAGAAGAGGCGATACGAAACGGGTCGTATACGTACTGCCCTGCCCTCCGGAATGATCGCGTGCAAGTGAGAGAGTTCTTTGCTCAGTGGGTGCATGAATCAGCCTGGGGTCTGAGTATACACACCCAAGCTCGCATGATTGCAGTATCCGCAAATACTGCCTACCACGTTCAGACCGGAGATCCCTCTTCCAAGATCACTGTTTTTGCGTTCGCGTTGACGGAAGAAGGCGAGGAGAAAGGGACTGAGGAGAAGATAGAGAAAGCGGTCGAGGACGAAGTTGCTGATAGCGGTGGCGACGATCCTGTGGACGCAACATCCAAGGACAATGGAAACACGAGGCAATTGGAATGGCAGGAGTGGGAATGCGACGGGTCTAACCAGTTCCCTCCACCGCGGAACAAGAACTACAAAATCATACTTGGCGGCATTGACGGACACGACTTCAACGTCCCGAGCATCTCCTTTGTAAATTCCGATCTGGATGTGGAAGGCAAGTGGCTCCTGAGTACCGATATTGGAGGTGAGATGAAGATGTGGCAGATTTGGCAGGGCAAGTGCTTTAAGTCGTGGGATCTGGCCGAGAAAAGATCGCGGTCTGCCTTCTTCCGCAGACGTGAAGGAGGCTGGCTTGTCGCTGCCCTCGATCCCCGAGCTTTCCGACTGGCTGAGACCATGGACGAATTCTGTGGGCACTTCAAGGCTCCCCAGTATCACGGTCATGTTGGGGAAAGCTACGATATCACTCACATTGTTAGAGTCCGTACGCCAGGCAACAGTGCTGCTTTCCCAGCGGTAGATACCCCCTTCGAGGAGGACAGCGGCGACGAAGATGACCACGAGAGTGCCGGATCGTGGTCAGATATGGACCAAAGCGATATTCATGATGATGATGTAACCCTGGACGAGTTCGCTACAGTGGCGGATGCGTTCAGCTCGGCCGACATGCCCTCGATAACAGAATCGCCGTACTCGCAACACGAAACAGCCGACCAGGGCACAGGAGTCATGCAGATCCAGGCCTCTGAGTCGGATGCAGATGGTGATGTATTTGCTTTTCTCGAAGCGGAGACATCCTCGTCAGACTCCTCGACTGCCATAGCCTCGGATGACGGGGACCTTGAATCGGCAGTCTCCCACAACATCCCAGATTCAGGTCGGTCCAGTTCACCAGGGGAGCAAGGCAACACGATGTCGTTGATTCTATCCACAGCTCCAGGCCAGGCGGATATTAGCCACGACAACAGCCAAGAAGCGATGAGCCACATAGACGAGCGCGGCGAGTCGTATGTGCGAGGGTTCGGTCGTTTCGGCCACGGGACTTATGATACAAGGTCGAAATTCCGATTTTCCAGTGTTAGCAAATCTCACCTGGAGGCGACACCGCCTTCTATACCTGTTCTTCAATGCAGTGCCTCGAACCTGAGGCTTATCATGGCTCCAGAGGCTGATAGTGCGCATGTTTTTTGTGCCAACATCCTCAAGCAGATCTTGCCGCGGGAAATCGAGGAGTCAAGGCAGGCTCACCTCGACAGGCTTAATATGATGCAACACATCCCTGAACTGGGGTTGGTGATTGTAGCCTCTCAACTAGGGCGATGTGCCATCTGCACATTGACCAAAAGTCACAAGACTGGCACATTGGGTCTCAGGGTGGACTGGACTCTGCCTACCCAGAAGCAAGAGGCGAGGAGGCTTCGACCATCCCTGCCGCTCCTGGGTATCGCCACCTCCCCGATTCAGGGCCATTCGAAGAGAGAGGCTCACCCTAGCAACCACCGACCTGACACTCCCGTGAAATGGGGCGTGGACAATACAGTCGATGGTGTTCCGACCACATTTGATCCCAATATCATTGTTGTCAGGGAATCTGTGCCTGACCAAGACTACACCGGAGTGCAGAACATCGAGAAAGCCCCTGGCAGCGGAGACGATATCAGTGAGCATAGACTGAAACGCAAAAGGCCATCCTTTGATTCTGATACCGAGCCCGGCTCCGCGATAAGCATTGAATCCAGCGCCTGGGAGACCCCTTCGAGTGTTGAGTCATGGCAGGCGACCGGAAGTAGTCGCAGATACAGGCTCATGCTCACCTATATGGACATGACTGTGTTGACGTACGAGATTTGGCGTGGGGTGGAAAGACAAGATATTCAGCAGGCCGAGGTTTCAGCCCTGGATCTTGTAGATTGACGACGGGGGTTTTCTGTGTTGCGGATATGGAGGTTGTCTAGTCCTCACAGCATCACTGTATTATCTATTTATCTAGACCCTAATGGACAACAGATACGAGGCACTGCTCGACCGAAAGTGGCCCTTACGATTTGTTGCGATGGCCACGGCCAGGGCGTGATTATTATTGCTCCCACGCTCCAACGGCGACGCTGATACACCCCCTATCTGTCAAACTTGGACGGGGATCAAGGGGGTGAGAAACGGCTGGTCTTCCGGCTTAGCAGACGCGCTAATGTTGTTAGCACGGAACACACAGCGAATCATCCGCGCGGAGTGCCAATAACGGCAGCATACAATGATGGATGCTATATCCAGATTAGCGATAAAGCCTAAATCTACAGCTTAACTTGCCCACTGAGACATTTGGCGCTCGGGGCGTGTCCCAAGATTCATGGCCATGTCCGCTACGTCCGCCATGCAGCAGCTCGCTAATAGTGTCCAAAGTACCTTTAGGCGAGCGTGTCCGGGCTCGATGCAGAAACAGAGGCTGGCTGGCACCGTTACCCGCACTCTCCTTGGCCTAGCCCGAGGCTGGACTGCACCAATCTCTTACAATGTGCACTAGGCGGATGGTGGAGCGATCCTGCGCAGGCACCTAGGGGAAAGAAGATGATCTGAAAAACCGCCCCCCCGCCCGCACCGCACAGGGGGTCAGTACCTATTCATTTATAATTATCATGATGATTGAAAGTCCAGGGCCGCCCAGCTGACCAGAAGGCGAAGCCTCAAGGGCTGACATTCTTGAAGTTTGATTGCTGGTGCATCCTTGCTTTCACGGGACTTACAGGGGTTCGTTCAACTTACAACTATTCTGCGAACAACGAGCCTGTGCAGACGCGTTCGATTATCCTAGAAGCCTTCTTCGGTCGACCGAGTTGTCCTACAAGCCACCATTTCCTTGTCTCCCCGCCGGTGTTATTGTGATACTCCCGAGATATGAAGATCGACATTTAAGAGTGCATTGGAGCCACGGTTTGCGACTAGCTGGCCATATACAAACATGAAGGACCACGAACCCGGACCCGTTCCCATGTGGCAGCGCGGCTACAACCGGCGCAGGATTGTGAGGGTGTTGATTGCGGCGGTCGTTATCCTGGTTTGTTTACGGACACTGTCATCAGTCGAGTCGATAGAGGTAAGGCACTGCGAGTCTTCATTGGAGATAATGTTAACGTATTCAAGTCATGGCTTCCCACACGGGACCGACCTGCAACGGCTGAAGAATACGGTGAACTCCAAACCTTACCGATTTCCGGGTTTCTCAACGATGGCAAAGCAGGCCAACGATCGTGCGACGAGTTAAGATATGAGGGCCAGCTACAAGTGCAGACCAGTTTATATCTGGAGGACGATCTCGTTGAGATGGCGACTGCGTTGCAAGGTCACCCGATGATCGATTATCTGGGGATGGATAAGGAAGGCCCCTTTGAAGATGCAGTAGCGAAAACATGGGCCAGGCTGTCTGGATCCAGTGTGTGGCTCGAGGATTACAAAGTGTTCCTGAGCGTGACGAGAGTGATATTCTACAACAAAGGTGTCAAGCATTGGCCGGCCATCAGTTTTCTGCGAGGCCAGCTTTATGACGAGGAGTGGAACGAGCTGAAGAACTACACCATTTCATGGCGTGGCACCGACATGACCTTCCCACTCACTTTCAACATTCCCGCTCCCTATGAGGAGGGCGGTGGGTTCTACGGACCCGAGGATCCCAGGATCATCATCGAAGATGGAGTCGACGACGCCGAACCAATTGTCGTGTTCAACATGTTCAGCGACCTGAAGACCGCCATCAGGGCAATGTACATTTTCCGCCCATTTTCCAACGTCACCACCATTCTGAGTATCAATGGCCAGAAAGAAAGAGCCATGGCTGAGAAAAACTGGGCCCCATTTTTCCACAACGAGCGTGAAACGATCGCCGTGGGACAGAAGAAATGGCCCAGCCAGTATATCCATTTCATCCACAGTTTCGGTCCCCTGACCGTGCTCAAGTGTCATATAGGCAACGGTTGGTGCGATTTGGTTTATGAACAAAAGATTGCCGAAGGATTGGCAGGTAAGCATGGCGATGACCACGGACGCATGAGCGGCGGGACGAATTTGGTTCCCCTGGCGCTCAAGTCGAGTCCTGGAGTCCACGCCTATGTCGGGTTCCCCAGGTCGCATATCGATGTCGGCTGTAAGTCGGTGTCTATGTACAGGCCTGAACTTTTGGTGTTGACTGCCTATGGGGACGACTTCTACCTGAATTTTCTGTCGGATTCGGTCGATTTTGGTGATGCCGCCATCCCACCTGAAGGGTTGGCGGATCCATGCGGAGAGGGCCATATTCTGATTGCCAACAGCATCGCCAAGTGGGAGCGGTCAAGACGCAAAGATGAAATGACTATTTCCTTCTCGGTGGCCGATTCGACGGTCCAAGTTCTGAAACTGCATGGAGTCCACAAGTTCCTCGCACAGCTACCACATCTTTCCGCTACCCTACAACGGGACTTCTCTCAGGATGGCGAAACAATATGGGATCTAAGATGGTCAGCTGTGGGAAAAGATGTTATTGCTTGCTCCGTCGAAGCTGCGCAGAATTACTCTATCGCTGTTGCTGCTCCTTTCAAGGGGTTGGCAAAGGGTGAGAAGGAGGAGGAAGAGGAAAAGCCAAAAGAGGAAAGTAAGAGTGAAGGCGAGGGCGATAAGGCAAAGGATGACCAGTCGGACAAAAAGGATGAAACGGTCGTTGAAAACCTATGGGACTAAATCACAAAAGCACAGCCGGATCAGTCTACGAGCGGCCTTCGGGAAGTGTCAGAAGACCTTTCCGTGCCCTTTCCGGCTCGAACAGCTGGCTAGACGACCTGTGTCCTGTCCAGTTGAGATGCCTGCAACAGCATTACAGTACTTGCTGCAGTTCGCAACGTGAGTCAGATTTCCCTGGTCAGGATACCTGAAACAGAGTGCTGTACTGGTGGCGTGTGGATACCTCAAGCAGTTCACGTCAATGACCAGCCCTGTCCACTGATACAAGGTTGACTGCAAGAAAGGAGTACGATACGGCACTCTCCTCGTCATTTGAGAGCCGTTCTGTCTTGCAGTGGCCACACCACATGTCGGCAGAACCAAGAACAGGAAGCAACAAAAGTGCTTCTACAATCAGATACGGACAGCACATCTCGGCCATTCCGATCGGGGTAGTTCACCCTTTCTTGGGCACAACAATCGTACCAAATTATGGAGCGGCCCAACGGCTTGTCATCCGTCCAAACCCGGCCCCATCAATGGGTGCTTCACTGGCAGGGGTGGTTTGCCCTCATGATTCATGCGTGCAACTTGAAGACAGCGATGCCAGATGAACAGAGCGACGAAATGGCGAATATGGTTTCCTCCAGATCTACCTGGAGTGCGGCGGCACGCAAAGGCGCTGAATGCAATGGCATAAGATACCTTGACGAATCAACGGACGAATTGACGACTGGAACTTTTAAAACTTACCATACCTTACCATGAAGAATCAGACGACGCGCACTATGTGTCCCAGTGCGCTGATTACCTTACCCACCCACCCAACCATTGGGGACCACAAACCCCGCCATTTCCGACGAGAGCAGGGCGGAGGAGAGAAAAGGAAGCCCCTGACTACACTGTAGTTAACTCGACCGGCGGCTGGACATTAAGAACGAAAACTGCATACAGGACCTACCCGATGAAAGAGAAATGGATATATTCAACCTACTTAGGTAGGATTTTTTTTGTATATACAGTTGCATGTGTTCTTAACCCAATGAACATGTACATACATGACTTGCTATGCCTTGACCATCTGAGACTTGATAGATATAGAAAAGCCAGCTACTTTTACAAATACTGTTTCTCGCTTCTTGTGGCGCTCTCTCTTTCTCAGCCTCTTCCTTTTCTTGCTTTCCCTTTTCTTGCTCCATATCTAATTGTTAATTGTAGAGGAGGAAGGCTACCTAGGTAAGTATAATAGTGCTGGTGCGAGGCTTAACAACTACAGTAGAATATAAGTATGTATATCCATCTGTACACATATATGTATGCATACTAGTATATCGACATCCTGTATCTATATATAAATGTATGAATGTATGAATGTATGCATGCACGCACACATTTATATATCGTATGTACATTCAAGTTACCACTATTGAGACCTAATATCTATAATTTGAAAAAAGACAAACGAGTGGGAGGGGAGAAAAGCAGACTTGGAGATTCACATAGAAAAAATTCGACAACTTTCAAGTTCCAACAAAATCCACTCGTACTATGACCACACCGGCAGCCACACCGGGAGCAGCTCTCGCTTTATTTTATCGCGGCAGGGGACCGGGATGTGGACACCACAGCACAATATAATAAATGTAAGAACCACGAGGAGAAAATGGTTGAAAATAGAAAATGTTTGAAAATAGAAAATGCAACGTTGAGAATCGCACGCGAGATAAGCTTGAGACAGAGGTAGGAGATTGCTGAGCCGATTTGAACACAACAACCATTTCGGATTGTTAAGAAGGTGCCTAGGCAGTTGACGTAGCCGTAGATCTTGGTTGGGAGCTACTCTTCCTCTTCCTCACTCTCGGCCCCAATTTGACTATCTTCCTCCTCCTCATCGTCGTCGTCGTCGTCACCCAGCAAGGGAACAAAGCGAAAGTCGACAAAAGCCACACTTCCGGGCGTCAGAGGCGGAGCAGTCACGGCTGCGGCAGCAGCAGCACCAGCGTCATCTCGACGGCCGCCGCCGGCGTTGGCCCCGTCTCCAAGGTCGATCATAAACTGAAGACTCAATACTCCTTGACGATCCTGACGGACGCTGACTTTGCTCGCCAACGCCATTGCTCTGCCGGCTCTCTTGACCATATCGAATTTATATCGCTGTCTCAATCTCCCGTTGGACGACCCCGGGGGCGGCATGACGGCGAACGTTTCGGTGACAAGCGGCTGCTTCTGACCGCGGGTCCCACTTGGTGCAGGGTCATTCTTGGCCTCTGGCATGAATTCCACCGTGCTGTCACCGAATGGACCCCCTTCACCTTCGAGAGCCAAATAAGGACGAGACCGGTTCGAAGCATTCAGCACTAGGGCTGTGGGGTTCGTTCCGGATAACTCGGTCAAGGCATCATACAGCCAAGTGCTCCGCATGATGGTTCTCAAACACAGAGCGGTCCGGTCCAGTGGGATCCCGCCGTCATCCTCATATGCGTCATGGGCAGCCTCGTATGTGTTCATCTCACACGTGGTCGTGACGGATCCTTCTTGGATCGTGATTGTGAGGGGAGCCCCGGGTTCTTGATACGAGATGCGACATGTCCCTCCCAACGCGAGCGCTGGGGTGGTGAATGCGTTTCCATACGAGGACGAGAAGCCACCATATGGGTTGCGCGAGGAGTTCGTTTCTGCGATTCCAAAAATCTGTAGCGTCTCGAGAAGCGCAACGATGGAAATGGAAAACGCTGGCAGGGATTGCTCATCATCAAGGTTTAGAGTGTATGTCGAAAACAAGGCTTTGTCAAGAAATGTCAGCCCTTGGACTACTCGTGCTTCTTCCACTGAGAATCGGATGCCTTTATGTGTGATTTGGACCTCTGCCCGTGGGGAGAAAGCGATACAGCGGAGTAACGAATGCAACTGCCTCGCTGACGTGGAGATGGCGGTGAAGACAGGACGATCGGCCATTAGATTAGAGGAGGAATCCGGCTTTCCCTAGCGTCAAACAGTGTATCCTTCCAAAGTCGAGGTGGGTGTTGTTGGAGCGCTTTCAAACGTATACCCCAAAGCCACAGATTGTGTAGACGGCCCCGATACTGCGCGGGTGTCAGTATGCATAGAACCTCTTGTGGTTTGAGTGGACATACCCGAACGCCAGAGACGCAGGAATTCCGTACAAGGGGATTGAGAGTAGTGATCGATCTAGCAAACAGTTAGCACGCTGGAAAAGAGCATGGGAACCCAAAGGTATCGTACTTAGTCCAAAAAGGCCGGTGAAAATCAAACCTGCCACAGTAAGCTTTGATACATAGTTCAGTCGCACAGAGCGTACTCACCGATGAGCAGCAGGAACAAGCCTACAAAAAGCTGGCTGTCCTTACCAACCGCAGGCTGGAACGGGCTGCTTGCCGCTGCTTGCCAGACCTCGTGGAGAGACATTGACAGTACGTTGACAGCGTTAGCCTTCGGGTCCAAATCGTCGAACGTGAAATGTCGAGAAGCGTTGAGTTGTCGTGGACTTCAAGCTCGCAGTTGTCAATGCCACACTGCACCGTCGGCGTAGACACAGTGGTCGTTGACACGGACGCGCAGGAACACAATCCGGGGAAAGTATGCCGAATCCGAATCCTTTATTCGGACGCAGCTGTTGCCGCTTTCCCATTGCCCCTTTTCCTGTCGGGCCTACAATGAGGTAACTTTTATTCTAAGAAACAACGTGATCGAGAGCTCTGCACAGATGATCTTGTATTTCATTCATTGTACGTGCATTCGTATTGAGACTGGGAAATTCAGCGCGTTGCACCTCCTATACGGCAATGCATGGTCTGCAACTGATGGCTATGCTGTGCCTACACGGCCACCAGGCTCGTCGAATTGTTGATGGCCTTGGGGATTGCTATCGCTTCTGGGTTCCTTGCCACAATTTGGGCTTCCTGTAGCACATCAGAAGCACCCAGGTCTCCCAGTCTCTGTTGCTGCTCCACCATGAAGTTCGAAAAGAAGCGATCTATGGCATCATAATCGTCCATTAGTCCCACATATGACACGTACTGGTCTGGCCGGATGATGATGGCACAGCCTTCTTCGCGGTCGATGCCATAATTCTCATAAGCATGTCCGTGGCCCTCGTGGTAGGACTGGTCGTCCACAAATATCTTCCAGTAATCCCAACCATCTTTATCGTCGAAAGGACGGAACACTTCGGGGAAGTCGAAGATGGTCAATTTCTGGCGGTTACCAGCGTGGACGGCTAGCAACTCGATGACTGCATCATACCGGGAATTTGCAGGTGTGAAACGTCGGAGGAAGGAGTTCGGCGCGCCCAGTGCCTTTCCTACGTCTGCAAATCTCTGCGCCTGTCGAGGACTCAAGAGATTTCCCGGGAAGATGACGACCCTCCAGGACCCATTGCTGCGAAGTAGCTCCTGGAAATGCGACGGTCGGGCGTCGGATTGGTTAAGGACTTTGAAACTCGCCATTCTTTTGCCAATTTCCACTTTGCTGGCTAGAGACGGCTTGCTAACAACCTTGTATGCGTCATTGTGGATGGCAACGTCTGAACCATCTCCCTGTTCAGCCGAATCACCCGGCTTTGCAACGATCATGCTGGAGCCGTAATCAACGGCTTGGGCCTAGTCAGCGCACATACTTCATTTCAAGGGTCAATGACCATACCGGTGCCACTGGCAAACATGTTGCCTTTCTCAAATGCGTCTTTGAACTCGGCCATGCTGATGCCCTCTTCATCCATGACATCCTTGGCCGGCCTGCCCGAGAACAATCTCGAGAACTTATGGTCAAATCGAATGAGGTCTTGTGCGATACGCCGCCGTTCTGACTGATAGGTTTTCAGAATCGAACGATTTGCAGTACCTTTGACGACACTAGCCACCTTCCAACCCAAGTTGTACGCTGGCGAACATCAGCTGGGTGTTTATGGATAACCGTTTTGAAGACCTTACCATCTTGCATGCTGACATTCATTCCTTGGCCTGCCTTGGGGCTATGGTGAGATAACGGTGAGCGCTTTCATCAGAATGTGCTTTGACGAACAGGAGGACTTACCTGTGCGTATGGACAGCGTCTCCGGCAAGGAAGATGCGTTCTTTGGCCGAGAACTGCGTGCCAACTCTCTGGCCAATCTGATATGCAGTCCACCAGTCGCAATAACGATACGTTATCTTATACGGCGCCATGATCCGTTGAGCCGACTGTATGATTAACTCTGGGGTGATCGTCGATCTATCGAATTTGCCTGCCTTTTCTGCCCCGGTTGTCGTGAGCTGGATATAGAGACGGACCAGCTTATTTTCTCGAGGAATGACCATCACACTGCCTGAGCTGGCGGAGTGAATTGCGCATCTCATGCGAATATCCGGGAAGTCGGTAATGGGAATGATGTCCATAACACCCCAGACGTAGTCTGTGGAATCTCCTTCGAGCTTGAATCCCAGCTGTTGTCGGACCCACGAATGAGCCCCATCTGCGCCCAAGACATACTTTGCTTTGACAATTTCTTCCGTGTTGGCTTTACTGTTGAGCTCAGCCTTTCTGATCAGTTCCTCCGTGTCGTCAGGAGATAAATTGCTCCGAAACAATCCGTCTGCAACTGCAGAGCCGTTGGGTAACGTGGCGTTCTGCTTCGGTGTTGCGTCCTCTTCGGAGAGGTGCCGTAGAGTGACGGTGATGGGATAAGCATCAGGATCCTCGGCCACAGATTCATCTAGCTTGAGGCTGGTAGGCATAACACCTCGCTCGACCTTGATATCACTTTTGCTGGCAATGGAGTCCAGGAAGAAACGCTCAATTCGACCTTGATGCAGCACCACTTGTTGAAAACGACTGATACAAGGAATCGTGTCGGGGATCCGATCATTTCGCTGGATGACGCCGTTTTCATCAGGGTTCCACAGACAGATTTCGAGCAGATGGTTCGATTCAATCCAGGCTCGATGGCCGAACCCAAAAGAATCAAAAATCTCCAGTGTGCGAGACGCTAGCCCGTCTGCTTGGCCGTTGAATATCTAGGTAGCAACGGATTGGTGAGTAGAGACCGCTCTTTGACATTTCCGAAACATACCTTGGTGCCTCTCTTGTCGACAATGCGTGCATCGATGCCGCAATGAGCCATCCAATTCGCCATCATGAGCCCTGCCGGCCCGGCTCCGACAATGAGGACATCAGTCTTGCTTTCAGACGCCATGATATCGATGGCGACACTAATGGCGACACTTTCGCACCCCAAAGAACAGACCTGTTGGCAAGCGGACTATGTTTCAGAATACTGTAACCCGATCCACAAAGGCATGTGGTTCTAACCAAACCCCTACTCAACGGTTCCATGGCATGACTGCCCTTTTGTAGGCCCACTGCCGATGACCCTCACATGTCGGAAGAGTACCCATGGACCGCAATCGTCTCCACTTATCCACAACGTTGTAGTCCTCGATATGGAGGTCCGGGACCCCAGGGGGAAACCCCGGTATATGAGGACTGGAACACTGGTATTGTTGCGATATCAACACATGTTGTTGTAGACAAGTCGGAACTGTCGTCTTCAAGTGGAGCCCACAAGACCCAGAGGTCTCGATCCACCGTGCCCATCACTCCAATCCTCGAACTCGATGAGCCGGAAGTTGGATCCTCCCACATCCCACATCCGACATCCCACCCCCACCCCCAGCTTCAAGTTTCAGAGATTGCTGAGGTCGGCCCAGGGTGTCGGAGTGCAATAATCTTGCAATAATGACTGATCCGAATCAAGCAGCTGGATGCTCAGGGTTCCCAGGCGATTGTCCTTGTGAGAGAGAGAGAGGGTACCTTGACGTTGGAGTCCATGGTATACCTCGATTCAACAAAATATGTTGCCGCTCTGTACGGCTGCCCATGCTGGTGTGGCACGTTAAAGCGGCGTCTGAAGATTCCACTTTGAGATTGTCGACTTTCCCGCAGCCTGAGGTTCGTCGCCACCGTGACCACCGGCACTCGTATTAATATAGTTGTACACTATTGCAGGGTGCGGACATAGCAACGCGCTCATTCACTTGCACCACTTTCTTGCACGCGAACAAACTTGTTAGTCGGACACAGTCCCTTTTTTCATCTGCCAAATGAAGTTTATGTGATCGCCATGGCTCCTGTTAATGACAGTAAGTTTCTCTAGTGCCGCGCATGTCGCGGCGCACGCTTTCAGACTGCACTGCTAACGCCAGGCCAGGCACGAAGCGGAAAGCCTCAGAAGATGCTGCCTCGGCGCTCTCAAAGAGGGCTCGGACTGAGTCTCCTGATCCTGAACAAGTCACAAAGCGAGAAGAGGTAAGCCTACATTCCTCCATTCCTCCAAAATCAACCATCAACCATCAACCATGGCTCCAGAACCAACTCTGGGGCGATTTCCGCCCGACGACAATGTCTACCCTCTCCCTAACCCTTTCCCATGCGACGTGGCTTCGGATACCGATTCGACCATAGGCGCAGCCACCCCCCGAAGCGTTGATGAGGTAGAAACCGGCTGACTCCTTGCTGTATCGCGCCCTAAGGAAGTACTGAGACTAACTCTACGATTATCTAGTCCGAAGCGGATCCTCCGATCACCCCTACACCAGTCGACTTCCCAGTCGACTTCCCAGACAAGCCTGCGGTCGCCGAGGAGAAACAGGGATTGATCGAATTCAGAGTGGTGAACAATGACAATTCGCGCGAGAGCAACATCATCCTCACTGGGTTGAAATGTATCTTCCAGAAGCAGTTGCCAAAGATGCCCAAGGACTACATCGCACGACTGGTCTATGACAAGACTCACTTGTCCATTGCCATAGTAAAGCAGCCTCTCGAGGTCGTGGGTGGCATCACTTACCGACCCTTCAACTCGCGCAAGTTCGCCGAGATTGTCTTTTGCGCCATCTCTTCGGATCAGCAAGTCAAAGGCTACGGCGCTCATCTCATGGCTCACCTGAAGGACTACGTCAAAGCGACCTCTCCGATCATGTACTTCCTCACCTACGCCGACAACTACGCTATTGGCTACTTCAAGAAGCAAGGGTTCACCAAGGAAATCACGTTGGACAAGTCGATCTGGATGGGATACATCAAGGACTACGAAGGTGGAACGATCATGCAATGTAGCATGCTGCCCAAGATCAGGTACCTCCAGGCCCCACGCATGTTGCAGAAGCAGAAGGAAGCAGTCATGGCGAAGATCCGGGCTGTAAGCAAGTCGCATATTGTCCACCCTCCCCCTGCGCAGTGGAAGGACGGCATTTGCGAGATCGACCCAATGTCCATTCCTGCGATCAAGGAATCGGGTTGGTCTCCTTCAATGGATGAGCTATCGCGCCAACCTCGCCATGGTCCCAACTACAACCAACTCCTTCATCTTCTCAACGACATGCAGAATCATACCGCAGCCTGGCCGTTTGCTCAGCCGGTGAACAAGGACGAAGTTCCCGACTACTATGAGGTGATCAAGGAGCCCATGGATCTGTCGACTATGGAGGATCGCTTGCAGAACGATCTCTATCCGCGACCAGAAGACTTCATCAGAGATGCCAAGCTCATCTTCGACAACTGTCGCAAGTACAACAACGAGAACACGCCCTATGCGAAAAGCGCCAACAAGCTCGAGAAGTTCATGTGGCAGCAGATCAAGAACATCCCGGAGTGGTCGGTAAGTAATGCTGCACATTCTGGATGAAGTGGCATGAACCATTACTGACTTTCACTCGTAGCATCTGGCCGAGTGATTCACACAGCCGGACTCCACCACCCTCCATTGGGATGGTCATTATGGGCACATTTGATTCGGGATTTGCACGGCGTTGGAGGGAACCAACCTGGCGTAGAACCGGATGGTTGGTTGGTGGTTTTCAAGTTGCTGCTTTTATGATACCCCGAACCGTTAGCTATGAAGTGACGAGACAGTAATCAAAAGCCAGCGGAGCGCCGTCTCGGTACTATGGCTTCAGTCAGTATTGGAATGCTCCCATGGGAACTCAAAGTAGACCTTTAGCTGGTTAACTGGAGCACCAGTTTGTATACGTTGCAATAATGTAGGAAGCCGGGCAGTGGCATGGGTGCCCGTAGAAAACCAGATTTGAAGCGTGGAGCGTGGAGCAGTCAGCGCAGAGATCGCGTCCAGTTGCCCGAGCGCAGCCAGTTTGAGGTCCGAGTCCCAATCATCCACTTCATTTCCGGTTCAATGCAACACACTGGCACTGCACTCGCACCTCGTCTCATCAACCACCAGAGGACTCTTCGACTCGGGCACTCTCCATCACGACGGCTTCGCGTCCACACAAGCCTTCCGCCTAGAAGATTCATCGGTTCTGGCATTCATTACGTCGTTCGCACCCGGTCTCTGCAGGACAAAGGGAGCTCCTCGGGCCCCTACTTCCACCGCGTCACCTTTCTCGCGACTTCACCTCACCGCTGTCTCCCACTCTCTGGTGCCGCATTACCTCATAGCCATCATCCAATATCGAAATCACCCACGTTCGCTTGGGCTTCGGACTCTTTCATCGATCTCTCCACTGTGCGATCGGAAATTGTGCCGTAGAGGTTGTGTCCCGCTCTTCCAGGAACCATATTGTTCTGTTTGTTTTGCCAGACTCGAGTGAGAACAACAATGGCGCATCACCACACATCTGCCGACCATGAGCTGGAACAGCGCAACCGGCTACCGACATTGATGGAAGTGCTGGGGAGAAGGACATTAGCGCCAGTCGATCTGTTCTCATTCTACATATACATGCGCGACCAGCAGCGGTCGGTGGATTATCTGGATTTCTGGTTCGCCTTAACGATCTGATCACGGTGAAACTACGTCTCAACTGACTGAAACCATAGGCTGGATGTGTCTCAACACATGTCTCTATGTCGACATTATGTTCGTGAACTCCGACGGTCCATGCTGGTCGATACGCCCGAAATGGAGAAAGCGACTAGCAAGCGCTCCTCCGGGATGCTTGAGGGGTTTGATCTAGGCGAAGGAATTGACTCAAGAAAGAGTGGACAAGAGTCCCGAGTATCAGCGATCTTGAGGTCTGACAATGGCGGCGCACGGAAACCAGGCAGTCGAGAAAGAGATGGCGGCGGTGTGGACAACTCTCCATCCCATAGTCTGGGGTCAGCGCATTCACGAAACTTCAGCCGTCCGTCCGCTGATCGGCCATCGCCGTCGGAACAACTGCCACAGCCTAGCTTTTCCACTCCCGAAGTGCGCACCGACTCCAACTCGCCTGGCCACAGTGTTGCTAGAGCCGACATCAAGGCCAGTGCGGAAAAAATCCTGTACACGTTCATCTTGCCCGGCTCGGAGCGCGAGATCGTCTTGCCCGACAGTATGGTGAACAGAATCATCAGAGCAATCGAAGAAGAAGGCCGTGACGACCCTGAGGTGTTTGACGACGCAAAAGATTATGTATTCCAAGCCATGGAAAGAGATGCATTCCCTGGATTTCTGCAGGCCAAAGCCCTCGGCAACCTGGTTCCCTTGAGCGTCTTGATTCGGCTCATTATTGGCCTGGCGAGTTTGATGGCCGGCTTTTGGGGTGGCTATTACATGATCCTAAGAGATCAATCGAGGAGTATCAGATGTTGGGTATGGTTGAACCGCCCATCCCGTCCCTTCGCTATGACCTTACTCTGTTCCTCTAGCCAACTAACTGATGATTTTTGTCGCAGGTCATTCTACCCTTCACCATTGGTTCGTATTTTCTGGTGTCGTACCAGTACAAACTCGACATTGTGGCCGCCTATCTGGGTTTCAGCGAGTACACGTGGATGAACTGGTCACGAGTGCGCGAGCCATTCGTCCGTCGTCTGCTGCTCACTCGAGCAACCATGGCCTTACTCATGTTCGCCGCCACCGCGGTCGCGCTTAGTATTTTGTTCATCTTCGTCCCTGGCACCAAGTTCTGATCGATCCACACACAACAAAAGGGTGATGAACTTGGATGGGACGAAACAGGACGACCACGACAATCAATGATGGGTTCAATGTATGCAACGAAACGACTTTTTGGCTCACAGAGGGCGTTTGGAGGGCAGGGCAGGTCAGGTCAACTCAGGTCATCGCGAAAGGAAACCCCACAAAGACTCCCTCCACTGCGCGTGGCCGCGGTATCTGCGGATCATGGGTGCCTACAGCAAGGTATCTAGCTATCTAGCTCTATGGTACCACGGAGGAGCAACACACAACAGTCGACCGGGACACGCTTTGCGTGGCGGACCTAATAATCTCAAAACAACAACAATGGCAGACTTGAATGGGATCAATAGCATGGCGTTCCGGGCTGGGGTATATATGGCTGGAGGTGTTACACACGGGCTGGTAATAGTGAGCTGAATGCATGCACTGCAGTTGCTGAGGAACTTGAAATCCACGGACCACTACTAGGAGACGGGAGCAAGGGAAGACGAGAAGCTCAACAACAAGACGAGCTTGGATAAGGTACCTCAGCTTACTTTACTTGACTTTCTTTTTTCACGCTTTTTTGGGGCTCTTTTTTCTTTCTCTTTCTCTTCCTCTTTCTTCTTTGTGCACTTTCCCGCTTCTTTCATCTTTCATATTTTCTTCTTTTCGAAGGAACGCTTCTCCGGCTGCATGTGGATGGAGAGGAATGGAGGAGTCGAGCTGAGCTCGAGATGCTGAAACTGAGGTACTACTAAAGCTGAGTTAGCAGTACTACTAGGAATAGATGACTTTGGATGCAGAGATTCATCAACTTGAACCATGAGCGTTTCTTTTTGGTCTTGTGGATCAATCAATAAGATACTAGTACAACAGGTAATCAAATCCATTATTGGAGCTGGAAGATGAAGATATATTGACTTGGAAATCTCTTCAGTACAGTACCTGCTTACCTTACGTAGGTCCTATACTAACGCCATGGCTCGAAGCGGGTTTCTAGAATCCTTGAGTAGGTACCTGATGAAGTGATCAAAGCTCAACAATGTCTCGTTACTCGTATATTCATTCGTTGTCACTGCATTCGTCCAAGCGTGGCATACTAGATAGGTATGCGAGCATTGCAAGCTGCTGATAGGTATCAAGGGTGCCGAAAAGTGCATAGCAATACCAATATTGCTTTGCTTTGCCTTGCTCTGTTTTGATTTTGCCCTGCCTTGGCGGAGGGATGGCATGATAACCGTGCCCCTTGTCCATAGCTGGGCCATTCTGCCACAACTGCAGGTGTGCAAATAAAAGGGAAGCTTGCAGTTTTAGCTGATTTGATGGTGCATAAGGCAGTGCGTCGGATTCTTTTCAGACAATGCAAGCAATGAATCTATTGCCGTGGCTCATTTCGATCCGCGGCCGCGATTCCTCTTTGCGCCTCTGGAACCACCGCCGGCGCCATGGCCTCCACGACTGCTACTACCAGAGGCAGGAATACCCGCATCACCACCACCACCACCCTCATCCCAATCCATCTGGCCCTCGTCGTCGCTGACGTCGGCGGCCTCGCCTTCCATCTGCTGATCGAGATCTCGCTTGCTTGGCAACCTATGTGCTGCGGCGGCAGCGGCGGCACCACGAATGGCACGGCCGGCACCGCCATTATTCTTGTTGCCAGTGTTGGATTCGCCGCCATCGCCAGATGAAGGCTTGTTGCTGCTGTCGGAGGTGCTCAGCACAGCGGCGTCGACGACGTCCTGCCGCTTTTTCTGAGTTGCGCTGCGTTGTGCAGCTGTATCGCGGATGGCCGAGATGTGGGCTTCCAGCTCACTCACGACCGATGTGCATCTCGACTCCCAGGTCTGCAGGATCTGCAGTAGCGCAGGCAAAGATTGAGGTCTGAGATCACGCAGAGGAGCTACCGACACAATATTCACAACGGGCGGGTTGGATGTAGGTGACAGTCGGCCGGTAAGTAGGCCCGAGTAGATCGACTGGGTGACTAGCGATTCGAGGCTCGCGGCGTCTGGGAGGGAGAGAGATTTGAGGAGGGATGGATATGTTAGCGTGTTGGTTGTTGTTGTGGCTTCTGTTCCGTTCAGGTTGGGGGCAAATGGCGATGCCAGTGTCAAAAGACTTAGTTGGCGAAGTTTGAGGGTTTGAGCATCGTCGAGTTGTGGGAGGTCGGGAATGTCTGTTATCGAAACCATGGTTAGATATGGTGCACTAATCGCTGTTGTGGCTTGAGTATATGTTTCCAACGTACTTTTGTATTCTTCATAAGTGCCCCAACTGAAGATCTCCAGCAGTGTCAACCATGATTGTAATTCGGTCCCGCGGAGGCTTTGGACTGCTGGCGTTTGGAGTAGCTCGGTAAAGACATAAGCGCCGGGAGCAGAGATGGCGCCTTTGATCAGCTCGGCGACGAAGCGAGGAGATGGGGATTTGGTCGTCGTCGCCAGGTGGACGAAAGGCTGGAGGGCAGCCAGCGCCCTGGCTTGAGACTGATCCATTGCAGTGCTTGAAGCTAATGAATATCTTGAAGCAGGGATATGGATTCAGCCGGCTGTGGCAGGATCACTGATTACAAAAAGGACTAGTCGTAGTAGGAGTAGTTGCGCACAGTACTAACATACGGCACCCGTCTTGTCGATGTTGTCGATGTGGGCACAGGCCTCGCGGAGGTCACTTGCAGTGCACTGCAATGATGCAGTGCGGTCAGCGGACAAGTGACTTCAGCCTTGGACGCAGCCTTGGCAGGGACACAAGGCTGCGGTGGCTATGGCGTCTGTACTAGTAGTACTAGCTTCATAACTGAGCAAGTATTCGACCTCTTCTAATAATACTTTTACGCGACCAAAGATTTGAAAGATGCAGCCGATTCTCACCGCGTCGCCAATAACTGTTTACTAATCGTCACTAATCAAGCACTGGGGAGATTGCTGTCGTGAAAGACGAAATGTTACTCCGATCAACTTGGGGATCGTCCCTTTTTCATATGATGCCGTGGCCTGACCGACTTTCGGCCCTCTCCCTAAAGAAAACAGACGGTCCGAGTTCGGCTTGACAGTCGAACGCGTGGACTGACTGCTCATGACAGACCTGGAACCTGGGGAATTGAAGTTTGCGGTTGCTAACAGCTGCTAAAGGGCGTTTGTTGTTCTAGGGCTACGTTAGTAATCCACTCCCATTGGCTTTTGTACATTAGCGCCTACACTAGTGCCCCTGTTTATTTTTAGGCGTAATTTTCCGGCCCCCTTTTGTTCCAGCCAGGTTTCTTCCGCAGGCCGCCCTGGAATTGCATGGATCCAGATATGAGCATAGCATAAGCAGGAGGCCATCCCACCACAAAACACGGACGTCCTCTACATGACTTTTTGTTTCAGGGTGTTCAAGCGTCGTTGAGTCTGGCGTCGGCCAAGTCGGTTTTTCTTCTCTACACTCGCTCATTTGCATCTTCGTTGTCCTCACTCGCCACCAGCATTGCTTTTCCGACGGTCCCTTTCGCCCCTCGAAGATCCAATTCCCACAGCAGCATGCCTACAACAGAGCGGTTGATGCGCACGTAAGATTGTCAAAGGAAGCGAAATATTGCTGGAAAACACACAATGAAGCAGCCACAAGCCGCTCGGCCGGCGCATATGGCAACGACCACATTGAAAGTGGACGGCATGACCTGCGGCGCCTGCACATCGGCAATTGAGTCAGGCTTCAAAGGCGTGGATGGAGTCGGAGCGGTGTCTGTAAGCTTGATGATGGGACGCGCGGTGATACATCATGATCCCACGAAGATCCCGCCGGAGAAGCTCGTTGAAATGGTCGAAGATCGCGGCTTCGACGCCCAAGTGCTTACGACGGACATGCCGGAACCGGTGGCGCTGGCCTCACAACAGGGTGCACTGAGTTCGACAGCCGCGTCGATCCCCAAAATGACTACAACAACCATATCAATAAAAGGAATGACTTGCGGCGCGTGTACTTCCGCCGTGGAGGCTGGTTTCCAGGATGTGGCAGGTGTCAAGAGCATGAGCGTATCATTACTTGCTGAGCGTGCGATTGTGCAACACGATGCGGACATCATCAGTGCTGAAGCTCTGGCTGAAATAATCGAAGATAGGGGGTTTGACGCTGCGGTGCTGGAATCTAAGAAGCAGGAGGACCTCAAGCTCACCATCCCAGACACGACCGGCAATAGCATTGGAAACAGTACTTGGACGACGACCGTCGCAATCGAGGGCATGACCTGTGGAGCTTGTACTTCATCCGTGGAAGGCGCTTTCAAAGACGTCCCAGGCTTGGTGCGGTTCAACATAAGCCTGCTGGCGGAACGCGCTGTTATTTCACATGATCCTATTGCTCTGCCATCGGAAAAAATCGTTGAACTTATCGAAGACGCTGGCTTCGATGCGAAGATTATATCTTCACAAGCAGAGACTGCCCTGCACGGATCTCCAGTGGCGTCGCAACAGCTACGAATCTATGGCCTTTCCGATGGCAAGGCCGCCACGGACCTGGAGAACGAATTGAGATCGAACCCCGGCATCAAGAATGCTGTCATCAGCTTATCCACCTCCCGCGCCACTGTCACCTACGACCCTGCCATGATCGGTCTCAGAAACATTGTTAGCATTATCGAAGCGGCCGGTTTCAATGCCCTGGTGGCGGACTCCGAGGACAACAACGCTCAACTAGAGTCTTTGGCCAAGACCAAAGAAATCCAGGAGTGGAAGCGTGCATTCTTTACTTCTTTGGGCTTCGCCATTCCCGTGTTCGTGATCAGCATGATTCTGCCCATGTTTCTACCGTCGTTGGACTTTGGGCGTTGGCAAATTATACCCGGTCTGTTCTTGGGCGATGTTATCTGCTGCGCATTGACCGTACCTGTGCAATTCGGCATCGGCAAACGCTTTTACAGATCAGCGTACAAGAGTTTGAAACACAAGTCCCCTACAATGGACGTTCTGGTTGTTCTCGGTACCTCGGCGGCGTTCTTTTTCAGTTGTTTTGCCGTCATCGTCGCGGTTCTGATTCCACCTCACAACAAACCGGGGACAGTGTTCGATACGAGCACCATGTTGATCACATTCATCACTCTAGGACGATGGTTGGAAAACCGTGCCAAAGGACAAACATCCAAGGCGTTGTCGAATCTGATGTCTCTCGCACCCAGCATGGCGACAATCTACGAGGACCCATTGTACGCTGAGAAGCTGGCAGATGCCTGGACGGTGCCAGAGACTCCGGTCAATGAGAAGACCCCTTCGATCTCTTCGAGACATAACAGTCTGTCAGCACCATCAGGGCCATCTGCAGTCGAGAAAGTCATTCCCACCGAGCTGATTGAAGTTGGAGACGTGGTCATTCTCCGTCCCGGCGATAAGGTTCCAGCTGATGGGATTGTCACTCGAGGGCAAAGCTACGTCGACGAAAGCATGGTAACCGGAGAACCCATTCCAATTTTCAAGAAAAAGGGAAGCGCTCTGATTGCTGGTACGGTTAATGGTGCTGGCAAGCTCGATTTCAAAGTCACGCGTGCTGGTAAAGATACACAGCTGAGTCAGATTGTGAACCTGGTCCAGGAAGCGCAAACTAGTCGAGCTCCTATCCAGCGTATGGCGGATTTGGTTGCCGGATATTTCGTCCCTGTTATTATTCTGCTCGGTCTCACCACCTTTATTGGCTGGATGGTGCTCAGTCATACTTTGCCAAATCCTCCCAAGATCTTTATCGACAGGCAAAGCGGAGGAAAGTTCATGGTCTGTCTGAAACTTTGCATTTCGGTTATTGTATTCGCCTGCCCCTGCGCACTTGGGTTGGCAACCCCCACAGCAGTCATGGTCGGGACAGGCACTGCATCGCAGCAGGGGATTCTTGTCAAGGGAGGAGCTGCGCTCGAAGCAGCCACCCGTATCACTCATATTGTCCTCGACAAGACTGGAACGTTGACATTCGGCAGACTGCAGGTTGCTGATACACATATTGGAGCTCTCTGGGCCTCCAGTGAGGGGAAGACCAAGCTATGGTGGACTCTTCTTGGGCTTGCCGAGGCAGGTTCCGAACACCCTATCGCTAGATCCGTGGTGAACGCAGCGAAGCAACGATTAGACCTTGATACCGAAGACCCTTTCCGGGGCCAGGTGGTGACGTTTGGGGTAACGGTAGGCCAAGGCGTGTCGGCTCTGATTGAGGCCGAGGACCCAGATTCCCCAGACAACCAACAAGCCAAATACAAAGTGTATGTTGGCAACGCCAAGTTCTTGCGCGGGAAGCAGATCGAAATTCCCGCCGATGTCGAGGCTGAGGCTGCGGGCACCACATCAACGAGTTCGGGTGCAACCAAACGACAACCCAAAACCGGTCTCACCGTCGTCTACGTTGCGATCAATAACGAGTATGCTGGCACCTTGGACCTCTCGGATACCCTGAAACCTACCGCTCCAGCTGCCATTGCCGCACTGCACAAGATGGGCATCAGCACATCGCTCGTGACTGGTGACACGTACAATACGGCACTCAGCATCGCCTCGCTCGTGGGCATTCCAACGGACTCAATCCGAGCCTCAGTGTCCCCTGGAGACAAACAGTCGATTGTGGCGGAGCTCCAAGCCCAAGGTGAGGTCGTTGCCATGGTGGGTGACGGAATCAACGACTCTCCGGCTCTGGCGACGGCCAACATCGGTATCGGGCTGGTATCCGGGAGCGACATTGCCGTCGAGGCGGCCGACATTGTCATCATGCGGTCTGACGACCTGCTCAACATTCCTGCGGCGCTGCACCTATGCCGAGTGATCTTCCGCCGCATCAAAATGAACCTCATTTGGGCGTGCGCGTATAATGTCATTGGTCTGCCGTTCGCCATGGGCATCTTCTTGCCGTTTGGCTATCACATGCCCCCGTTGATGAGTGCTACCGCCATGATGTTCAGCAGTATCAGCGTCACATTGTCAAGTCTTGCTTTGAGGTGGGCCAGACGTCCGAAGTGGTTGACGGTCGATCATCTAGAGATGGAGGCGGGCAAGATTGCGGTTCCTGCGCTGGGCCACAGGCGGAAACTGGGATTCTTGGCTTCCCTTAGGGACCAAGTTTCGGCCTTGTTCGACGGCGCCCTCACCAAGAGGAGGGTGGTGGCCGACCGTGAGCGCGGAAGTTATGTCCCCTTGCGCACTGTCGAGCCTGTATAAGCGAGCTGAACTATCAACAATTTTTTCTTTTATATCGTTGTCGCTTTTGCCGTCGTTTATGGTTGCCTTATCATTATATATATAGATAATGCGGATCAATATATTGGATCAGGATAACGGCCAGAATCGCCCTTTACTTTTCCCTAGTGTCAGCTCATTCTACGGTTTGCAGCGGAATAGCCTTAGTCCAGTGCCGGACGGGTCGCCTCGTTGCCTTGGCCGCTGGACAATTTTTTGCAATTAACATTGTCCCACTACTAGTATCCATTGTTATGGTACTCGCCAATCTATCTACATTGGCATCTGTATCGGTCCCATGCCATGCCCTCGAGGGAAAACGGCCACGTTTTTCCATAACCTCAGTTGTTAGTACTTAGTACTATCATTCATTATTCCCACTGCTCGCAAGCAGTCAAGCCACCCATCAATCGTTTGGCTATGTTATTTTCCTCACATTTGTCCCGCCACTCGGCGCAGCCACCACCTTTGCCATCTAGGCCATACAGCTTACCGTATTCGGAAACAAAATTGTCCAATGTCGTGTCCGGTTTGTCGCGACATAAGCCACAGAGGATGTTGACCAGATCATCCTTGAACCCGAGACGCGGGAACGCGGCCACGACTTCTTTGTACTCGTCCACCGTGACTAGGGGCACACCGTTACCGTTGCTGTTGCCGCTCCCGCCGTCTTCGTCTTCGTCTTCGGCTCTGGCTTTGGCTTCGCCTCCGCCGCCTCCGCCTGGCATGTTTGGTCCGAAAAAGTCGCACATGATGCCCATTTGAGTCGCAAAGACCTCGGGTTCTTTATGTTGCGCGATCGAGGGCGTCGTGTGGAGTGCGATCGAGTCCCAGACCAGTTGGAGGCGGTGTTTGTCCCATTTGTGAGAAGCATCGTTGTCAATGGTCGAGTTGGCGGCAGTGATGAACTCGCATGCAATATTTGCCCCGTCCACCTCAAATCTCTTGTCCGTGGACACAAGGGCTTTTGTAGTTGACCAGCCCATGTCGTGCAGGAGGACAGAGAGAACTAGAGTCTCAGTGTCGATGTCGGCGGTTGCGGTGGAGAGAGGTGGGAATTTGCGTAGGAGAATCATGGCAAAGACTGTGCTGCGGAGGCAGTGGTTGACGGTGCTGGCGCTGCAGTGTTTTTTGGTGTAGGAATGCGCCGCGTCGATGAGTGGTGTGTTTGGGATAGTGACTTGACAGGTGGCCAGGGGAGGGAATGGTGATGAGGAGGATGATGATGTTGGGATTGAGGCCATGGTTTGATGGTGATTGGATGTGTGGTAAATCTCAAGTGGGCTTGATGATAGTCAGAACTGTGGGGGAATGTGGAGGAAGAAGTGAATGCCAGGTCAACAAAGGCATTGTCGATGTGAGAAGTTGGATGGGGGCATCTTATAGACATTGGATTTCCTTACCAGGCGGCATGATTGAAGGGTTGACAGATTGCATCGTGTTCAAATGAGTGCTAACCCGGAAAGTCAGGTTGAATGGAAGTAAGCAGGATATCTCCTCTGGGATAGTGTAACACAGCCTGCACTGACACGGCGGACAGGGTTGAACTGCCTTTCCCAGGGTCGACTGAACACCGACAGCTTGAGAAGAGAGCATTTTGATATCCTTGTTGAGAAGATGTTCAGAGGAAACAATACGTAAAAGGAAACTTCGATGGGATTGTCAATATTGAGTTTGTCCGTGTTGAAGTTGAGGGCCATGGAAGCTGACATAGCAAGGCAGCCCGTCGGAGGAAGGCTGACGCCGGCAAACTCGACAGTTGATTGGTCCGTTCACATTGTGGCGGATGGACGTTACTCCGAGCATCGAAAGACTCATGGGGATGGCAGTCCAAATCTGGCAGAGAGTTAGGGGTTGCTATCGAGAAATGTGCTCATCATTCAAGTTGTGGTGTTGAAGTTCTGCGTCAGGTTGGATTGGTGTCGACTCGTATTTATACAAGCGTTGTTCAACCAGTCACGTTGTATGTCATCCAACGGTGTTGGCCTTGATTCGCTGCCGATGCCGGCCTATGTTTTAGTTAGGCTTGAGCTAACTCTAAGCTGTAGCGTGCTTTTGGAACTGCTGGGCGGGGACTTGTTAGCAGGAAACTTAACTGTGGCTGGCCTAGCGTTGATGATATCACCATCACGTGCTATGTCAGCCTGAGATCGACCAGATCGACGACAACGACGAGGCTCTACGCACGTTCGATTCCAATCCAGCACACATCGAGACCGTGTCAACCACCTCCAAGCTTCTGACATGCTGCCTTTACGTTGTACATGATGATGCTGTGACACTGGTCCTTTCAAATAACTACAGAGACTACAAACTTGAACCTCGTCATCATGGAAACTGCCAGTGTCGGCCACCCAATGCAACCGACACAACCAGCGCCGTTACCAGCACCGTTACCACCGACAATGATGGCACAACCTGCCAGTCCCGCCCCGACGCCGCCAGCACCACCAGTGGCTTTCCCATCACCAGCTCCGATACCACAACCCATGCAACTCATCCAGCCGATGCCGTTACAGTTCTCTCCTTACGCGCCTCCAGCACCACCAGCAACAGCGCCTTTGACACCACCGGCGCAACCGACGCAATCAACGCAACCTCCACAGTTCACACACCCGCCCCAATCCACACCACCGGCTCAAACGCAACCGACGCAGTTCGTACACCCTCCCCAACTCACACAACCCATACCCCCTCGCGGACCTATCCTGCCCAGGTCCCCTCCCGGATCTACAACTACACAGCCCGTACCACCAACGCAGCCCATGCAACCCGCCCAGTCACCAGAGACAGAAACAACACCCTCAACACCTCGCCGCAAACGGCTGACGCGCGACCAACGCCGGGATATCCTCCTGATGCGCAGCCTGGGGTATACATACGAGCAGATCTCCAAACACCTTCACGTCACGATGGCCGCCGTTCACTATGCTTGCACGAAAGCCAAGGATGTGACGCCACAACATCACAAAGCAGGGAGGAAACCTCGGCTCTCCAAGGAGGATGAGGATCAACTGGAGGCCTTTTACCTGACCAAGGGCAAAAAGCGGAAACTCAGCTGTCAAGAAATGGCCGAAGAACTATGGCCGGACCGGGGCGTGAGCGCAAAAATCATCAGGCATGTTCTGGATAAACGGGGGCATCATCTCAAAGGCGTCACACCTCGGAAACGTACTAGTTCTAGTACTCAGAATCAAAGGCGACAAAATCCTCCACAAGAATCTGGGACGGTGGTGTCAAGAACTGAAGCGGAAGGACAACCAGCTCCGGAACAACTGGTTCAGTAGACGATTGCGCCGGGTTTGTTACTCAATGATTTAGAATTGAACAAAAATGGTCTCGGGGCCTCACATTTGCATCCTGCTGGCCGGGCATCTCAAAGCCATCTCGCTTCAGCAGAGGATGTCGGTGCCAGAGGGTGCAGGCGAAGGACCACAGAGGGTCGACGTCATCGCCGTATGTCACGAATAAGGCACTGATGGAGATGCACTTAGTGACCGGGCTGATTCCTCCAAGGATAGTGAGCTATCCGATCCAAACGATTGAGTGGAACTACTAAGTTCCAACTCGAGGACCATCACATCATATACAGCGCCAAGGAAATTCAATACCAGAAGCAAGAGCCATCGGCTTTATACCCAGCGAGACTGAACGCTCCTCTTCTCTCTGGCAAATGGTATATGACAAGAAATCACGCTTTTCAGGTCAGCCCATTTTGATACCTGACTGCTCGGGACGCTGTTCTGGCTTCAGGAAGACAGGTGGCCAAAGGCATGGCACATGGCAGACAATACAGCTGAACCAGAGGCAAACGACATCCCCTTTGCTGGAGGGGCAACTATCGCTGCAGCGAATCTATTCATCCCTGTGAGTCCAGGCTGTTAGTCCATGGCCATGACCCTGCTGCATTGCATCATTCCATGATATGGCCTCAGGGTGCAGGGCCTTTTTGATTCTTACAATCCATCCAGAAGCGTTACCGTCCTTTCTTCGCGGCTCCTCTTCGGCCAGCGAGACTTCCATCTGTCTCAGGTTTATAGATGCAAAATTAAGCTAAGTAAGGCGTTCATCTGGGTATGGGGCGCAACTCGTATTTAGTGGTTATACTTATATTTCGTACGTTTTCCCACAGCCGAGACCCCAATATCGAATGTCAACTACTAGTACGTGGTAGGTGTTCACACGAGCTCGTAACCGTCTCTGCACCGTTCAAAAAGCCCTGTTGACGCACCAGAGCGAGCGGAGGTTTCCGAGCATTGCTCCAGAAAATGGAGGAGACTCTGTTAAAGTCCACCATTGCCAGGGGTGGAAAGACAATAGAAACGTGTTGCTTATTATAACTCTAGCAACTTGAACCCATAACATGACGTCTGGTCGTAAAAGCCCATCATTCGGCCCCCATCGGGCAACAACGTTGCATACATCAATATTCATACGGTCCCCGTACTCGTACTCGTTCCACGCCCAAACGCCATTTGCCCGTCCTTCAATGTGTGCCCATGCATCACGAAGAACCGATTCTTGCTCCTCCCAAGACCCCGAGCTTGCAGCCCATAGTAAGTCCCACTCAGAAGCTGCAGTGGTGGTCGTACACGATATGACTTGTTCAGACAAGACACGCTCAAGCCTCGTCGAAAATGCCGCAGTTGGGATGCAAAGCGTAAGTGACTCTTTGGCCCGTGGCGGCAGAGGAGGGATGGTCACCATCGTTCTCGTCGTCGTCTTCGACAAGGCCTTGGCCCCGGATGGCGATGATCACGTTGTCCTGCAGAGAAACCAGGTCAGTACCTAACCGACAACAGACAAAAATATATTTGCAATCGCAAAGGGGAGGGAAAGACAAGGCGGTCAAAACATACCTTGACCATTCTCTTTAGGACCTTCTTGGCCAACGATCTCTCCGCGTGGAGTTCCTCCTCGTTGTTGATCGTGTCCTCGATCTGCTCGAGGTACCAGAGGAGCAGCTCGTTGTGCTCCGGTCCTTCGCCGGTACTGTCTTCGAGGTCGCGGATGCGCGAGGCGAGCATGTTTTGGATCTGGTGGTACTTTTCAAATGTAATCTTGGTGGGAGGACGGTGCGGTGCCGCCGCCCCGCTGGTGTTGTCGGCTGCTGCTGCTGCTGGTCCGGCCTCATCTCCGTGCGCAGCGTCGGCCATGGGGCTGTCGCCGTCCTGGTGTGGTTGTTGCGCGGCGTCTTCTTCTTCTTCTTCGTCGCCGTCGACTTCCACATCATCCTTTTCCACGGTGATGATTGACTGGCGCAAGAGATCGAATGCCTCGAGGACCATGGACTCGGTAATGTCTTCGACACAGTTGGCTTTGGCAATGGCCTCGCTGAGCCGGATCAGCGACTCCAGCTGCCGCACCGTGATGCGGTAGCTGTTCCTGCCGAGGCCGCCGGCGTCGTTGGCCCGGAGTTCCTTGTACTTCTCCACCAGGAGGGACTTGGCCTCGGGCGAGAATTTGGGCTTGAAAGTCCGCGCAAAGCGGATGTATCGTTGTAGCTGTTCCGTCGAAAACTCGGGCTGGACGAAATCGTCCTTTAGCATGTGCAGGTTGACGATGTGGTCGGCCAGATGGCGGTCGACGTTCTCGTTGCACTCGTCCAGGATCACAAAAAACAAATCGAATCGAGACATGATCGGGGCAGACATGTTGATGTTCGCCCGTAGCGTGGCTTTGCGGTTGTATCTGCCGCCGATGGGGTTGGCAGCGGCCAGGATGCTCGTGCGTGCGTTCAGAGTGGCGTGGATGCCGGCCTTTGCAATGGAGATGGTTTGTTGTTCCATGGCTTCGTGGATGGCCACTTGGTCGCTGATGTCCATTTTGTCGAACTCGTCGATGCAGCACGTCCCGGAGTCGGACAACATGAGCGCACCCGCCTCGATTGTGTGTTCTCCTGTCTCTTCGTCCTTCACCACCGCTGCTGTGAGACCTGCAGCGCTCGACGCCTTGCCCGACGTGTAGATGGCTCGTGGCAAGAACGAGGCAATGTACTTCAGGAACTGGGATTTGGACGTCGACGGGTCGCCCACAATGCAGATGTTGATGTCGCCTCTCAGAGGCATCCCCTCTGGTGTCATCTTGGAAACACCACCGAGCAGTTGCAGCAATAGACCTTTCTTGACCACTTCGTGTCCGTAGACCATCGGGGCAAGACTTTGGACTAGTCGGCTGTAGATCTTGTCCGTGTGGACCATATATTTCAGGTCCTCGATCTCGGCAGGTGTCAGTGTCTCGAGGTATGCCTCCTGCGCTCGCTCTCCGCTATCGTACTGGTCAAACAGATCGACCTGCTGGAGCGAGTTGAGAATGTTGGTCGACTGGCCGTTCAGCTGGTCCGCCGGTTGGCCTGGCGTGGTGGTGTCAGGGCATGAGAAGCATGCTAAGAATGCCATGCGGTAGGTGAGATCTCGAACGCCCAGCGCTTTGAGACCTGTCACGCCAGATCCTCCGACGTCCGCGCCACGGAAGTTTCTGTTGTCCTTGGATGCCTCTGGTCGTACGCCGGGAAGACCGAGCTGGGAAACGTCCGGGACCACAATCAAGGTACCGGTGAAAATACACTTCTCGCCAGGCTTGGTCCGCTCAACCTGCTCTCCTCGAAGAATGACATCCATCGTCCGCGGCATGCTGCCTGTCGGAATTTCTGAGCTGTTTTCTTGGATTCGACATCGTTGCCAGTCCACAAAGGTACTGTTACGAATGTCCAATCTCCAGGCCGTCTTGTTGCCGCAGGTCAAGTTGGGGCAGACATTCGGTTCTGTGTATCGGAATGTTTGCTCGACGTTGGGAACCGTCGTGTTGCACGCCTCACATATGAAAGTCCCCAGAGCCAGCTCTGGACGGACTTCTGATGTTCTCGTCACGGTTCCAGAGACAGACAGCAATTTGCCTATCTGATCCGTCCGGAGCTGCCGCACTCGAGACACCACAGGGAGGTTATAGAACGCTATTGTGAACATCTTGTCTGTTTGTTGGTTGACAGTCTTGTCACCCTGACTGATTCCCTCGCTGCTTGCATTTCCGGCCATTGAAGTGCCAGCTTGAGATGCATTGCTGGTCATCTGGCGATGGTCCCTGAAGTACACAGGCTCATATTTTGCAAGGAGATTATGCAGTGCTTTTGTCAGAAATGGGAGGAATCGGTAGTACTGGCTTGCAATCGCGTCCGCCAGGACGGGTCCCTCCTTGTACGACAGGAGGTGCCGATAGTCGACGTATAGTGTGGAAAGCTGGAATTCTCGTAGGCCATGAATCTGGTTGATGTAGTATTTGTCTGTTTTGAGTTCGCTTGAGGGCGGTAACGCCGACGAGGATGGCTCTTCATTGTGGGACTCGAGGAAATCCTCAAAGGCCTGTTGAACTCTTTCTCCGGCGCGGTCTACAACTTGCGATACATTCCGATCCAGTGGATTTCTGCTTCTTCCCCGGGCTGCTCCTACAATCTCATCGTCAGGAAAAATGTCGGCTTCTGAAGGGATTCCATTGCTTTCGGAGGGGACAGGACGGCCGCGGGACGAGGAAGGGAGATCTTGCGGCGTGCGCCGTGGCGAGGACGGCGCGGCGCCATATGCGTCTGAGTTGAGGATCGAGTCCAGCAGATTCGCCATTGCTGCGACTGTTGGGGCGATATCGAGGTGATTGTCGGTTGATTCGATCAGTTGGAACTGCCCAGACACATTCTTCAATCCTCAACCCTCAGAACACGAAAACGCGTCTTCACGCGTCGCGCGTAAAGTGGTTCTTGGCAAGTTTGTCGCGGACGCCATTTGGCATCAACGTATGTACATCATTTACATGTCCGCAAAGATCAAAGTTGCTACGCGTTTCGAGTCTGTGAAGACTCTAGGAACAACATCCAATGACAGCTAAGACGCTGAACGGTTGATTCTAGTATCCTTCATCATACAGCATCCCCTGTCTTAACTCTTTGACGCTCAATTGCGAGGTGTTTGCCAACCCCAAGCTTTTTATGGTCACCTCCCAACCCAATGCATCTGCCACCAGGAGCACCTTGACCACGCATTGTGCTTGTTGCATGATTGTGGCCAGGGTGCGAATCAGCTCATAATGATCTTGATCGCGACAGATGTCCACCCTGTCCATGACAATATACACCGTTGCTGTCCTCTCATACAAACTCACCACTTTTACGGCAAGGTCTTTCAGCGCGTTGACTTTGTCCTCGTCCTCATCGTCCTCGTTCTCCGATGTCTCCAACGCAGAAAATTTGTACACAGCAGCCATTATGGCCTCACGATGTTCAGCGAACTTGACCCCGAGTTCCCTTTGCCGGTGCCTGAGCAGCTGGAGCAGCACAATTGGTAACGCGGTGTGTATGGATTGCGGATGCAATCGATCAATTGGGTCGAAGACATGGACTGCAACCGGCGCTGCACTGGTAGGAACGCTTGCAAAGCTGTCTGCTAGCTCCAGCGCAAACCCTGACACCCAATTATACCGTTTACCTTGCGCAATGTTTTCATTGTTCACCCCAACAAGAAGGAGCAGTCTTGACTGGCCGCTCGTTTCCCATTCAGCTATCACAGGGTCGCGTCGGAGCTTGCTGCCGAGAGACAGTTGTTCATAATTAGTCTCTTCAGCACGCTCTCTATTCAGCCGCAACTTGTACTCTTTGAGCGCCTCCTGATGTGCTTCCGCCGTCCAGGAGGTGAGACCCAACAGAGTCCGTATCTCAATAAGATGGCTGGTGTTATTATCTCGCTGGAGCTCTGTATGCCACAACCAAATGTTAGCTTGCATTGAGTGGTTTACCTGGTTATTACCTTCATTCTGTTGCTTTATCGCGGCAATATTACGGTTCAGCAACTCCTCGCATCTCAATCGGATTGCCATCACACGGTCGAAGACGGTCTCCGTCATGTCATTGAATTTGTTTGAATGGAAGGATGCTATCATCCAGCGGTCTGCCAAAAAAGTCAAACCGCGTCTTGCTTGGGACAAAGGGATGACTTACAAATTCCTGGCCGCAAGTAATATCTCGTGATCTCAATCGACAGATCAATGAATTCAAGGTAGGCAAGCAAAATCTTTTTCCTCAAATCTTTCTCCAGATCGTTGTCGGCCTTGTATATGTACTCGTACATCTGGAAGCCGGGCAGCCTGTCTTTGACCCCTTCTAGTGCGGAGGAGATGCGACCTTCCATAGAGTTCTTCCTTCCTGCAAACTAGAACTCATTGTCAGCACAACCATCTCAGCATCTTGAGATCCGAGGACCTGTCGGCGGGTCTGAGTTGTCTTACCACGAACAGTCCGGTCAGCGTCCCAACTGCAAGTCCGGTATAGGGAGCGCCAAACGCTTTCACCATGTCAAGCACGGGTTCTATATCCTTCATGAACGCAGTGACTCCGCCCGAGAAGTTTTGATATCGCTTCGACCACAGGCGCCATCCCTTTTTATGGTCTGCATTATACCGCGATTGGGCGTTTCCACTGATTTCCGACCAGAACTGTACAAAGTCGCCCTGGGTTCTGCAGCCGAATGCTCTTGTTGCCTCTGGGGCCAGATTCTTCGACCTCAACCAGTTGTGGAAGCTATTCTGCTTTTCCTCCACCTCTCGAAATCTCTCCCTGGAAGGGCACGTTAGCGGGCTTCTGATACCTCCAGTACACTGTCTTTGCTTTGATAGGCCATGACTTACGACTCCGTCTCCGTAAGGTCAGGAAGCTGCTGTGCCATGTTGGCAGCGGCCACCGACTCGATGAAGCAATCGGCAAGCTTCACATCCATGATATCTCTTGGTCAGGCTGTACATGTTCCATTTGCGCATGTCCGGAACGCGTTACATTGGGGTTGAGGGGGCTGATACCCCTGTCATAGCATTAGATCAGGCGTCCCGGCCAGGGTCAATCCGTTCAAGTTGTGGCTTGTGACAGTCTCACGTGTCGATATGTGAGTCGTCAGGACTCAATGCACACTCATACACCATCAACACTTGCGATGTTGTCGGCTGCACCTCAGCCGCCCCCTCGTATAGCCGCCTCGCACTAGTACTCAGCCCCCATCATGTTGCAGAAAACCACATGGGATGTAACAGGCCACCATGTCCGCCTTGTCGGTCCGCAGTTCGACAATTGGCGGGAAGAACCATAAAATTGGCAAAGGGGGGAGGGCTCTGTCGCTTGAACCTATGTGCCCGGCTTCTGGCCATCAATTGAACCCTCAGCCGCCTTCTTTCTACTTATTCGAGACGCTACCCATCTAAAGACGCCTTTCACCTCCAGATGAGAAACAAAGCAGAAGTGATGAGTCCTGAGCCGGTGAAAGGAATTACTGTCCCGGTAGCGTCCAGCTCTGCTTCGAGGATTCGAAGAGCACCAAGCTGACGGTTTCTAGCAAACGCCTGTGGAGGATAAGCTCAAGTTGCTGGAGGCAAAGATAGCAGAGCTCGAGTCCTACTATCACAAGCTCAAGCTACAGGGGCTTCCTGATGGCGTTGCCAAAGATGACACAGACAAGGCCGGCGATACCGACAAGGCTGGCAAGACAGAGGAGACTAAAGGCGATGAGCTGGACGAGCAGGCAGTAAGCAGTCACTGGAATCGACAGTAATGCCACTGACGCTTTTGCCCAGCCCACCTCCCGTGCTCGGGTTGTCGTGAACAAGTTAGATACCGACTCCGGCACACGGAAAGATATCCCTGCCGGTGAGGCTGCAATGCCTCTCAAAGGCAATGAGCTCGAGAACAAGTACGCCTTTCAGCTTAGGAAGCTGATTTATGGACCCGACGATGACGACGAAGGCGAAGTGGAGATCTTCAGTCCAGATCTGCGGCTCCTTCTCAAACGGCTTCTCAAGCATTATCCCTACCATCATTTCCTGGGTGACACCGTGACACTCAATTCACCTTATGAGTGTCTGGTTCTGAATTGGGACTTGCTCGTCAGTGAGGCGAACCAGCCAGGACTGAACGAAAAAGACCAGCTGGCCCGTGACGATCTCAGGCTCCTCTTGAACACCATCAAGGAAGGGTCAGGCGAGGAGAGGCTAGACGACTACTTCAAAATACGAGATACGCTTAAAGCATCACGCAGCATTACCTTCCAGAATTTATGGACCATCTTTCCGCCTGGTACAGTCGTGTATAGTCGGCAATTTCTCAAACATGACCAGATCTTCATCGTACAGGACAATGTGCGGGTATGGCCACGTCAAGGCAATCGCGCCCGCTTCGGCCTTTATTGCTGGACCTACGATTGGAACGGACAAGTCTTCCAACGACGTCCGATCACCCTAAGCATTGATTACTTCGAGGGCCCTCGGCCAATTGCCTCACTCAACGTGCATCCACTCGAGGATACTGAGAATGAGGAGGAAGTGAAGCAGAGGCTACTGGCCCGAGGCAAGCTGTTTCGGAAGTATTGTACAGTGCCCAAGGAAAGCCGGATGTTCAAGTATTCCGGGAAGTGCGTGGTGGATAGGAAGGGTTTTCGTGGTGTGAGCGCCAATGAGGTACCCAACAAGGAATCATGCAATCGCTGCAGTCCAACCACTAACCTCGATGGCACAGGACCACGACGAAGAAGAGAACATCAATCGTCAGGAGAGGTCGAGAATGTTTTATCCGCCGGATGATGGTGTTGGCGAAAGAAGAGGAAAGCAATCGATGGTATGTCGTTGCCTAGCTTGGAGTATGCACATGTGGCCACACATACTGACGCGAGCCCTGCAGGTCGACGGCGACATCATGGTCGACTTCGAGTCGTACTACAAGTATGGGCTCGCCGAAGCACAGATAGGTGACCTATCATTGGGTGACGACACAGACGAATGTCAATGCTCCGATTGTATGAGCAACGATGCGTTGAGGGCGATGTACCGTGTCGACTACGATGGCAAGACAGGAGCCGACTATGAGCAATGGGAGGATGAGCAGATAATGCTCTGCCCACCCCGACTCCTGGGATATGTCCTCCGTGACAAACAATGGGCGCAGCTCGATGTAAACGGCATTGTCAAATTCGGACAAAAGGCGGACGATGACGCGTTTTGGGAAAGACTGAAACTGGCGGGGGAGGACGGCGGCAGAGAAACCAAGATGCTACTTCACGGCCTGGTCAAGAACCACGGCATCAGCGAGACAGGGGGTGGGTACCAACTCAATGATATCGTGCCAGAAAAAGGCAAAGGCCTGGTGATTCTGCTATACGGTGAGTGACCACGACAACGGTTCAGGTCGACGCCACTGGCTTGTCACATCGTAGCTAACTCATATTGCCAGGACCGCCTGGAGTCGGCAAAACCTCAACAGGTAGGCAGTATTCCGCCGTCCTCCCTTCGCCGGACCTCATCAACGTTCGTGTACTGTTGAATGATTGATTCTGACCTGTGGTCAGCGCAAACCATCGCCGTGGCAGCCAAGAAGCCGCTGTTCTCCATCGGAGTGGCCGATGTTGGCACATCTGCCAAATTGGTCGAATCGAACTTGGAAAAGATATTTGATCTCGCAACGACCTGGAGAGCAATTCTTCTCATGTAAGGGTTCCCGGCCGAGCCTCCGTACCTTCCCAGCCGTCTGTCTACTGCTTCGTGGCTAACTATGCGACATCCAGTGACGAAGCAGATGTGTTTCTTCAAAGCCGAGCAAGGGGACAGATGGGTCCTACGACCGAGCGCAACGCTCTTGTTTCGGGTATGTTTTGAATCGGACTTACTACCATTGCCACCATCGAACGGAAAAACATCGTGCACAGAACCCCACTATCTGGTGACCCCCAATGCGTTACAATAATGACAAGAAAGTCGGACCTACTCTAACATGACCTACCTCAACACCAGTCTTCCTCCGAGTCCTGGAATACTACCAAGGAATCCTCATCCTGACGACCAACCAAATTGCCCAATTCGACGTTGCCGTACAGTCACGCATCCACATCGCGATCCGATACGAAGGTCTCGACAAACGTCAGACGGTCGACATCTTCGAAGGCTTCCTCGAACAGTTTAAGCGCAAAGGCCTGGTGCAGCCCAAGACGTTCACGGACATCATGAACTACGTCCGCAAGGACCTGTACAAGAAGAAATTCGACGGGCGGCAGATTCGGAATATCGTCACCTCGGCTATGGGCGTCGCTTTGGCCGACAACAGGCAGATGACCATGGAGGACTTGAACAACGTTGTCACCATCATGATGGGCTTCAAGGGCGATTTGGAGTATCAGATGAGACAGTATGAAGGTGAGCTAAGCTGGCCGCAACCCATTCGGTCGTATCGTGTTTGTCCGGACCAGGTCCGCTAACGTTTTAGCAGAAGCGCAAAGCGGGTCACGAAATCCATATACTTGAAGACCGTAGTCTGTCGCCGAAAGTGGGCGTCAGAAAAAAGGAAATGAGAGCAGGCAAGTTCAACAGAAAAGCTACCCAAGCAGAGAGCGAACAGGGGGGCTAATTGAAATGGATGAACGACGTCAAGCAAGAGATTGGCTTCTGCCGGGCAGAATGGTGATGATTTATGATGATGATAACGATTTTCTTGATACGTGTTCGGCCAGTTTCGGGCCAACTAATAATATGCAGAGCAAAGCAACAAAGGAATAGGAAAGACACTCATTCCTATACGTCTTCTCTTAACCCTGTTCGAGGGATACAGAAAGACTACTACTCATGCCGGTCTCATTGTCTCGTAGTTCGTTGTATGGCGATGATCGTGTATCAACGATAACTTCCAAGGGGCCAGAGCGAGAAGATTTACATAGCACGTTGAGATGGACGGAATGAACGTGACCAAACGACATTATTGTATGCCAGGCACTAGTAGTAGATGATGGTCGCCAATAGTGAAGCATCATGTTGAGATGGCATCGACAACAGACAGTGACTGTCCCGCTAATAACAACAATATTTCTAATGACACATAAATTTGTCTGGCACAATCCTTTTCCCCAATCTCTGGTCGAAAAGGGAGACCCAGAATAGACATCTCAATAGGTAAAGTGTACATGAGCAACATTATCAACCTGTGGTGCAGGATGCGGATGGTACAGTTGAAGGGTTAGGCGCCCTAACACGTGGTGGACCCCCTTCCCATCTTGGGCGATCGTTGATAAGGTATGACAGGCAAGAATCCGTAGTGTCCGGACGGAGTAGTACAACATCATGACTGCCGACACATCAAGCCGGGAATGAGGGCAGATGCGTACATGACAGCTGTGATGGGCATGAGTTCGGCCATGCGGCCCTGCAGCTGCTTGGTCGGTTCGGGAACCAACCCGGCGTCTTCCCAGGTCTTGCAGATACGATCCGGGAGGGCTCGAAACTGGGCGGTGGTGGTATCGTTTGCGATCTCAGACTCATCCATCGCAGCCATCGCCGCACGAATCCCCAGAGCCGTGCCAAACTCACGAAATGCCAGCCTCCGACTGGGCGGTTCGTCAAAGTATCCGTCCTGGACCAGGAACTCAAGACAGGAGATGGCGCGGCGAGAAATGGTGGCTGCCCATTCCTCCTCGGCACTCAACCAGTGTGCTGTCCACAAAGTCATTCCTAGGTCTAATGTATCGCTCGAAGTATAGTATTTCCACTTTGTATCGACGATTTTCTTGAGTGCGGCGATTTCCTCTTGGAGGGCGGTACAGTGGTCACTGGTGTCTTGGAGAAGTTTGTAGGTGACATACCCGTCAATGGGGTCGAGATTGCCTTCAGACTTGACGAGCGGTCGAGACAGATCCATGCTCAGCTTCCAGTACATTCGAGGTCTGGTGGACGACATGTCTGTCATGAAGCGAGGGAGGATCGCCTTGGCCATGGACACGGCCTGGTCGTTGTACCATTTCTGGCCGGTCACGATGGTCATCCGGTTGAGGGCAAACATCCACACCGTCAGGTAGTGGAAGTACTGTCCATCGCCATCTGGACCGGATTCGTCCAACT
Organism: Exophiala dermatitidis NIH/UT8656; assembly: GCF_000230625.1. Taxonomy (NCBI): domain Eukaryota; kingdom Fungi; phylum Ascomycota; class Eurotiomycetes; order Chaetothyriales; family Herpotrichiellaceae; genus Exophiala; species Exophiala dermatitidis. The sequence goes on along the minus strand of NW_008751649.1, from coordinate 1,916,614 downwards.
TGCCTATCCGTAGCCCGCCATTGAGGGGTTGTTCTTCGGTGGCGCCTGGAAGCCTGGATTTGCCGTCGCGCGTGTAGCCTAGAATGTTGTGGACGGTAGATACCAGGTTGCGGGCAAAGATCAAGTATCGCTCCTCGCCTGTCAGTTTGTAAAGGGTCAAGAAATTGACCACGGCGAATCCATCGGTCCACAAATATCGACCTCGATGGCCCTCTGCCGCTGGCGGAGGAGTCCATTTGGCAAGATTGGCATCGCTAGGTTCGGGAAACGGACCGTAGATGGTCTCCATCGCCCTAAGGAACTTGGGGAGGTTGTCTTTGTCTGACGATGACATGGTGCTGGATGGAAGAGCGAGTGTTTGGGAACGGTGACGGGGCGGTTGATAGAAGGGCTGGCGGGAAGGTGCGGATATGCTTCTGCTGGCGATGGACTTACGATTATTTGGGAGCGGAGGGCGTGGGACGCTGGCAATAATGGGAATGAATCTGGTTCTCTGTGACAGTGATAGATAGGTGCTGAAGGGACGAGTTTGTCTTGAAGCAGTGTGAATCGGTATCACTCTGGATGGCCATGACATGAATGCTGGCAAGTTAATTGTGGTGAAGTTACCAGCACTTCAACAGATTTGTGGCAGAGGAATCACCCATGATATGATCGGCCACAGCAGCACCGTGTTGATTTTAGTAAGAGACACATTTGATGGCGGCCAAGTCAGCCCAACTCCATGTGATTCATGTGATGGATGGTAGGATGAACACTCGAGGGGTTTCGATTGCGCCAGTTCAGGTTTCTGATATCACGGTGGAAGGAGTCGGAAGCAGAGCATGAGGGGTGCAATTAGTGGCCAGCAGCTGCAAATCAACCCTAATAAGAACAGAATAGTGACCTACAACGTTGTTAGCTGCAGTGGTGAACAATCTCTATTCTTAGTCAGCCACAACGATCGACCTCCGGCTGCCCCTCATCACGTCGCTCTGCAGCTTCAAGTTTCTGCCCCTCATTTTCGGCCAGTCGATGGCTTCATCGGCGCCTATATCGGTGGCTACCGGCGACTGCAGCCTGTGATTTAGCCACCACAGCTGCTGTTGATTGACGGGGACCAACGACCGGTAAATAATAGCACTGAAACTTCAAGTGGGAGCAAAACAACCAGATGAGTGGTCGTCAGCTTCTGTAGGATGTAGTGACCTCGAAGCCGCGCCCAAATCCCGCTCCATTCCATCATCGTACTTCGGGTAGAGCTCCAGTAGTACTGCCAGTGGCTCCAGTGTCCCGGCGTCTCCAGTTGCTCACCTCCGGCAGCTCTGGTACCAAGGTATTAAACTCCACTCGACTGCCTTCATTGCTTACGCCTTTTTTCTTCCTTCTTCCATCTTTCCCTCCAAGTACACAGTTCACGTCTACTTTGATCCTGTCCATCTGATTGTCGTTCGATTGAGCTTGTGCAATCTCGAAACCAAGTAATCCGTCAAAATGGTTAAAGCAGGTGAGTAGCCATCGTCCGCATCCTGCCATCCCGAGTGATGCCGTGGAACATGCTCTGTCCGGGGGTTTGTCAGCATTGACCGAACCGTCCAAACGAGCACCACCGGCGACCGAATCATGGATGACCTCAGGAGAGGAACACCGTTGATGAACACCTTAACACTGACATGTCTTTTCCTGTTCTCAGTTGCCGTCCTTCGCGGAGACTCCAAGGTCACCGGCCAGGTGGTCTTCGAGCAGCCCTCGGAAAACGCCCCTACCACCATCACCTGGGACATCAGTGGCCACGACCCAAATGCCGAGCGTGGATTCCACATCCACCAGTTTGGTGACAACACCAACGGATGCACCAGCGCCGGTCCTCACTGTAAGCAGCAGTCCCCTTCCCTTTGCCCACCCACCTCTCCCTCCAACCAAACAGTTCCCTCGGATAGAAAACAGACAAGAATCGAGACACAAGAGAGAGAGAAATACGCAGAAGGAGGTCAATACGATGGAAGAGAACACCATGGGAGCTGACACTCATTGTACTTTCCAGACAACCCATTCGGCAAGACTCACGGCGCCCCGACCGACGAGGAACGCCATGTCGGTGATCTGGGCAACATCAAGACCGATGCCCAGGGCAACGCCAAGGGCAGCGTCAGCGACAGCCAGATCAAGCTGATCGGCGAGCACAGCATTCTCGGGGTAAGTTCGAATACATCAAGATTGACTACAATCCGACACAAGGACCTGCATATACTAACTTTGTTTCTTCTTGCAGCGCACGATCGTCACCCATGCGGGAACTGATGATCTCGGCCGAGGCGGGACTGAGGAGAGCAAGAAAACGGGCAATGCGGGCGCTCGCCCGGCCTGTGGTGTCATTGGCATTGCCGCATAGACGGTCTATCTTGAGGGCCGTCAGAGCTGTGCTGCGTCTGACAGCCCCTCGGGCACTCACACTCGCGTCGTGGACGTGCATACCAAGCCTTGGCTTCGTTTGACCAGGCAAACAGAAACGAGGACAGGTTTTGGTATGCCCCCCGACAGTGAGGCCTGCCAGCCACATCCCAGATACAGTTCTGCAAATAATAAAGTCAATCAAATAGCATGTTCGACCTGTCTTTGTCACGACCTCTTTGCGACATTGCTGCATGCTGAATGATGTTGTACTGTAGATTCGAGTAGTATAAAGCCTGCTAGGACATAGCTAGGGACAATATCGTTTCGTCTCAGCCTTAGGTAATCGATGCTGCATCCGGAGACCGATCTCCCAGTAATAGATGCACTGGCACAAGACCCATACAGTACATTGTAAACAGTATACACTGCATTGTTGCAATGGCAGCACCAGGTGAGCAGTGTACAGTGCGATTATCGTTGCCCAAGTTGAAGTGCCAGTCGATGGACCCCTTAACGCAGCAGTGTTCGGACCCATCCCACAACACTTCCCAGTTTCTACAGTGCGGAATCCCAATCCCAGTCTCAACCTTGGAACTTGAACACCAAAAAAAGACGCACAGTACTGCGCCAGCAACACGACACATAAAAACAAAAATCGACTAAAAAGAAGTGTCATATGTGATGAATGCATCAGCCGCGAATCGAACGCGGGTCTCATGCAGTGTTGCTACCCCAAGTCATCTCGGAAGATGAGAGGCGATGGCAAGCATGAATTCTACCACTGAACCACTGATGCTGGAGGAGCTGCTGCCAGGTGGTGGCCGCTGCTTGATTGTTGAAAGAAATTCTGGACCTATTATACTTGAGTGCAATTTTTTGTGGGGTCACGTGGAGTGGTGGGTCAATGTGTTCCGGTGTGTTCATACGCCGAGGTCTCTCCGATAAATCGCTACAACATTGGACATCCGGTTTCCAGAGGCTAGCTACCATTATCAGGTACATGTATCGTCTGGATGGCATGGCTTACCAGCCATCGAATACAGGGGACGAGAAAGCCCAAACCAATGGATGAATGTATGGGCAATTGGCCCGTCTATCTACACAAACAATACCTACTCGCTCTTATGTGCTTGCCGAATCCATGGTGTACGGAAAACCATTGCGAAATAAAACGGTATATATTCACAAGGGCTCACTACATGTACCAACCACTCCCCTTGGTTCACTGCAGTTATTTATTTTATGTTATTTTATTTTATTCTTTCTTTCGCTCGTTGCATTGAACACATCAGAAGAATAAAACTCGCGTTAGGTTCGTAGAACTCTCGAGAGACCACCGTCTCGAGGCAATAATCACCGAATCCTTCGGCCGGGATAGTCTACATGCTGGTGTCTGCCTGCCTGCTGGTCCTTACCTGGTCTCGGAACAATAGAACTCACGAGACGCACTGATATCGCCAAAAGACAATACGGCCTCTCGGAGTGTACCATTTATGGTCCGAATGTGAGTGAGACGAGTCCACAGGTGGGCGTTCCGGTTTGAGATGAGGAAGGCGGGTGTTTCCAATCCGCTCGGGTTGTATATTATCCAAATCAAAGGTCTTGAATTGCAAGGCTGCAGCAGTTCTCGGAGCACAACAGTGCGGATCTCTCCGTAATGTGTGCTTGAACATTTACTTGCTAAAATGGAGTTGATCCGACGCTGATCAAATTTGGATATATGTATATACGCAGAGACAGAGATACGTTCAAAGCTTAGCACCGACGTTCTTTCGGGCCTCCCTGTCCTTATCGCGCAACAATCTCCTCAAGATCTTGCCGGACGGACTCTTTGGAATGACATCGATGAACTCGATACCGCCAGCAAGCCACTTGTGGCGGGCCTTTTCTTTCTCGACATGCTTTGCAATACTCCGCTTGATCATGGCATCGCTCTCTTCCAATCCGACGGATTTCGCCTTAACCACGTATGCCTTGGGCAGTTCACCCGCCCGATCATCCGGCACAGGAATCACGGCGCAGTCGGCGACAGCAGGGTGATTGAGCAAGCAGGCTTCCAGCTCGGCGGGCGCGACTTGGAGACCCTGAAAACAAAACCGTCAGCAATTGAATAACAGGAATCAAGAATAACAAAGTTCTGACTCACCTTGACTTTGATCAGTTCCTTGATACGGTCCACCACCCAGACATGCTCGTTACCCTTGGGAGACACTCTGAACTCGACTTCGTCTCCAGTCCGCATGAACCGGCCTTCGGGCATGTCTACAAAAGTCTCCATGGTCGCCTTTTCGTTCTTCAAATATCCCAGAACAACGCTGGGAGACTTGACCAGCAGTTCTCCGCGCTGGCCGTAGCCGGTGATCTCGTTCCCTTCGACACTCATGACCTTGGCCTCCATGCCCGGGATCAGACATCCAGAGGACCCGAACCAGATATCAGTCGGACTGGACGAACATACGACGGTGCAGGTCTCGGTCAGACCGTAACCTTGTCTCACTTTCCAGGAGGGATACTGCCGTGCCAGATCCTCGGCGGTTTCCTTGCCCAGCGGTGCAGCGCCGGTGAAGATGGACAGCACGCTGGACAGGTCGAATTTCTTGAGCAGATCGGGATTCTTGACCATGGCGATGATGATCGGCGGTACAATGTACAAAGTGGAGATCTTGTACTCCTGGATCGCACGGAGATAAGCTTGCAGGTCGAATTTCGGGAGCACAATCACTCGGTCGCCACGGTAGGTCGAACAGTGGCAGATGACAATCAGGCCGTAGATGTGAGATTGAGGCAATAAACCCAGTGCCACGTCGTGGTAGTCGGGAGCGATGGCCTCTCGGGCGGATTTGTCGAACAAGGCGATCTGCATCGTGTTTGCAATTACATTACGGTGAGAGATCATGACTCCTTTCTGTTTTTCAGGTCAGAACCAGCCCTTCGACCACTGCAACAGAACCAGGAGAGTGCATACCGGTAGACCAGAAGTTCCACTGGAATAACACAAAAAGGCCGTTTGTCTCGCGCCTTGACCCTTGGACCATTTGATGGGTTCGAGCTCAGGCAGAGACTCGCCTTCCTTGATCAACTGGGACAAAGTCTTGAACTCTTTGGGGATCGGAGGGTCGTTGGCCATTTCACAGATGTAGATGTGCTTTCTGGGAATGTTGGCTTTGGCGGCCGCGTCCAGGGCGGTCTGAAGGAGAGGCATGACCGTGAAGAGCACCTTGGATCCCGAGTTGGTGAGTTGGTATCGGAGCTCGTCCGCATTGTAGGCGGCGTTTGCGGGAGAGGAGACACCGTTGAGACGATGAATTGCCCAGTTGAGAGTCATGATATCAATCTTCTACCGTGTCAGTCCCCTCACCTATTCCTGTACATTGATCTGCATGGAACTACACACCGTGTTGAGCGCAAAGACACCAGCAACTTTGTCATATTCGCTGCCCTCGTTGACCTTCCATCCGAACTCCTTGGCCAGGCTCCGAGCCAGCTTGTCAACATTTTCCTTCTGCTGCCGAGCCGTGATGCTCCTGCCGCTTATGGCATCGGTATAGGCATCCCACGAGTCAGAGATCGGCCGCCGCCCGTGCTTCTCATCCAACATGAAGTCGCAGATCGGGACTGTGTCCGGGACTTTGGGCAGCTTTGGTAGCCATGGAGGAGGATAGAACACCATGGTTGGGCGAGATGCTAAGCTGTAATCGTAGGACGAGGAGAAGGAAGGCGGGAGATCAAACGCTACGTCGCTCGCGGAAGGTTATGATGCTGCTGGAGACTGCTCTCGAGCAATCCTGAGTCGGATGTTGGACGGCTCCCGGGATAAATATAATGCTTTAATTCACAACTCACTGAGACTCAGAACCTGCAAAGCATAATCCAGCTTGGGCGGACAGCTGAGGTCTGGAAACGGCTGAACCGCATTTTGGCTGGCGGCGAACCCGCGGAGGCATCTCTACAACTGACTCGAATAATACCCGAGGTAGATTGACGATGCGCAATCGGTGCTAAGGTCGGTTTGGGGTTGCTCCGAACGGCCAGCAAGGTGGTCCCCATCGGGACATTGTAGTATTGGTCCAATGTGCCCCAAGCTCTGGAGCTCTGGGGTAGTCGCACTGCGGCCAGTCAAGAAAATCTTCCATAAGCCCCCAGGCCTCAGCCGGAATAGGAGTGGCACCAAGAGCAAAGAAGACTCCATAGAATGAACCGCCAAATCATGATGCTGATTATTGACGAACTTGGGGGCCGACACTGTTACTGCCGTCCCCTTGTGCCGATGTATCTCCCCCATCGAAACGGTCGCCGAAAATCCGCCCTAGCTGTGGGTGATAGTTGCGCATACCTGCGCTGGGGTTTGACAGGGCAAATAGAAATATCATATGGGGTATTCTTGTTTCTAGAACAAGACTGTCAGTGATGTACAAACCTCATCATGCACTACTATTGTCGGTCTGCGCAACACAAGGTTGCCCAACCAGGAAATGGCAACCAGTAGGATTCTGTAAAAGACCTGAAGGGGAGGACTATCCGCTCAAGAAACTCTGGATGTCGTCCGCTTGATATATATATTATTCCAGTTGTTGTAGAGATGTCGACTTTGCCAGAAATACTGCGGTGCTCCGTCGGCGGGCGTCCGCTCTGCTTCGGGAGGAGATCGGATCGACCACGAACTGCGTACCTAGGAATGGTGTCCTGCCTGAATCGGACGCCGAGTCCTCAACATCTTCTGCCCATGCACAACAACATACCGTGGTTCATACAGGACGTGTGCTGCGGCTCAGGCATTCACAGTAAATATACATTGTATGCCACTGCAGGATCCAAGGTCACCGTACTACTAGTATATCACAGCGTACCCTGCCAAATCAAAGTCCACTGAATGCACCTCCATCCATATCTACATTGTATACAGTATTCCCTATTGCGGTCGTGTACAGAGGTCCTCGTGGCATCTGAAGGGTCTACAATCCAGGATGGTCTGAACGGTCCACTGATCCGAAGTCCGGCCAGGCTGAGGACGCTCAGGCGCTGTTGCAGCGGGTTCAACTTGACGTTGCCTCAGTCAATTCGTTGGGCTCTTCCCCGGGAAGTCACGGATCTATTTGACATTGTTGTTTGATTATTGTTTTGTTGCTCCATGTTGATATGCATAAGCTTTTGGCCACATGCGTAAACATCTCCATGTCGCCTGTGATGATTCCTATCCACGCACACGAGCGGAGACGCAAGGAGATTGAAATGGGACCGCAATCAAAGCAAGAGCCTTGAACGGCGCTTGCGGCCCGTATCACGTGGTTGGCGACGGAGCCGACACAGCTTATCACAAACAACTGCTGCAAAGCGAGATCTTCAAATCTCGTTTCCCTCAGATTGAAACCCCTACACTTTGACACAATAATCACCACCCTTACCTACCTACCTAGGTAGGTTGGTAGGGATCTTAGTTGCAAGGCGAACAAGCCCTAGTGGACGTTCTTACCGGTGTGGTAAATACACTGGTAAGGTATTCTCTCTTCGTTTGAAAAGACGCTGTCCCATGGAAAGCCAGCCCTCCTTCTATACCTACTGTGTCCCCCACAATCCTTCCAAGGTCACCCTTGTCTCGCACTACTGGTACAGTTACCCTGGTAGCTGTAGACAAGGTTATAGGTTCAAGAAACATACCTTAGCATTGATGTAAAGCACGCAATATTTGCCAATGGTCGAACCATGTGGTCAGGTGAAAGTGACCACGTCGCAGCACTGGACGAACAGCAAAACACCTAATGTTTCCCTCTAAATGAACGGTCGCCAGCCTCTCAGAATGTTATCTTCATGCCGCGCTTGGGCAATGCAGTGTAGAGGGTCCACGACCATATCTTGACGATCCCACAAAGCCCGATTGCACCATCTATGCTTGTCTGCCCCGACTGACATGAATTCGGCCGGCTGTTGCCTTTGACACCGACCAATCCCCTGTTCTAGTGGCACGGTTGGTGTGGGAAAAAAGAAAGTCCAAAAGAATGCTCACCCGTCGGACAGCGCTAGACTTGGGCAGTATAGCCTGTTTTCCGCATGCACGTCAACATGTAGCTTGCTTGCAGGCTTGTGAGACTCTGACGGTATGATGTCCTCGAACGGCCCGACAATGAAGACCTCACGCCGAAGCGTGCTGTCTCGGGACAGGCTGTCTGGGCAGGTCATGACCAAGAGATCCGAGCCGGTATGAGTCGTGATCCATACTCATGTCCAGCAGTGGTAGGAAGGCTCCTCAGTACGATCGTTCTCAATCTTGGTCGTGGCGCGGAGATCCTCCGAACCCCGCATTTTCAGATGCTGTACAGACCACGGTTTTGTATCATCGCCACGATCCAGGATGTCTGAACATTGTGGCAAAGAACCTTTTCTACTACGGCCTGCATAGGAGAGTCTCCGACGGGTCGAGCATTTCATTCCTCGCAAAAGGCGTTCAACCGAGCCAGTAAGGGCAAGGCTATGTGACACATGGGAACCTCCGGCCTGGGGATCAGGCGTTGGGGAAGGCTAGAAACAGCACTACGTCTGGTAGACAGCATACCTTAAAGCGTCCACCACCGGCAATGACAAGAGTGTGGGGCAGCAGAGCAGGCAGTCAATCAGATGACAATGAGGCTAGATGCCAGAGCTGGTGGTACAGCAGTACATCAAACAGAGCGGTGAGCCTTGAGCAGCAAATGTATCAGAACAACAACTCGATGACTTGCCAAACTTTTCGGAAAAGAGAGCGGGTGTGCTTAGCGAGCAATGCAGCCATGTATCCGCGACGCTTTCAAGCAGGGTTTGTAGGCTTGTGCCACATCAGAACGCCGCTTCGGAGCTGGAAAGTGATTCAAGTATGTCGCAACCTGCAGGCTGCAGGCTGTAGCGACGCAGGGTATAAGCGCACTTAAGAAGCTCCAGCAAAAGCTTCTCGGTGAGTCGGAGGGCTTGCGATGCCGGCATATGTCCTTTGAGGCTCTCAGCGAAGACCTACCTAGCTAGCTTTTCAGTCGAGAGAGGCTTGCATTTGATGCACGAAAAACTCGAATGGATACTGATTTGTACATCGTACTGTAAAACTGTGGCAGGCAGATGAAGCACATGTTTTCTTTGCAGTTGAAGTTCGCAATGTACTACTAGTACTACCTCTTACCATTGTGGTCACTGGCATGTGGGGAACAGATTCAACACACTATCTGGTGCCCAATGAAATGGTGCTTGTTTTTAATCCTGGCGTAATGTTCGCTTATTTGCCATAGGCGTACATAGGCGTCCATATACCGGCTTCCACCTTAAATAGTTTGTCCGTAGAGCCGCCCTAAAAATCGCGGTGGGCAGGGATGAGCCTACGGTCTCCGACATGTCCTGCCACATGCATTCTTGAGAGTGTCGTCCTCTTTTTCGCCCAACATGGTCCTCACCAAGTGAGCAAGGACAGAGGGCTCGACAATGAAGCCTTGACTCCAAAGTACAATCCTCACGAACAGTGATGTGGTGCTAGCAAGTCACAAACAATTTGTGCCAGGGTTGGAGCTTCATGTTATTAGCCGACCTACCTAGCCCCTGCAGAGGTGGCGAAATATACCAGGTAGCGGCAGGGAGAAAAGGTGCGCCACACTGCAGTGGCAGCTGAAGCAGTTCTGTGCATCCCCAATGCCAGTAGTGCCGTGGCGGCCGATTCGGCGGCGATCATGTCAACTTGATGCCGAAAGCTAAAACACGGCAGGGAAAAAGAGGGTAAAATACATGTTTTATATGTACCACAATTTGCACGTGTAAAAACTGTGCAATGTTGTCCTGGAGTACGCTGTCGCCAACTTACAATGTCAAGGGTTGTTAATGCCATATACAATACATATCCATGTTATTCCAGACTTTCAATTGCTTGCTACATGTCCTATACCAAGATCGGGAGATCTCTTGTCAGAACCACATTTTATCGGTCCAGCATAACGTACATTGTCGTCGTCCATAGATTCTTCTTACCTAGGTACCTAGGTAGCTTCCGATACAGACTCCGCTTGCACCTGTTAACATAGAGTAGCACCCTAAGAACTAATATCTAGCACCTACCTAGGTAGGTAAGGTCAAGTGGCTTAGGGATCTACTAGTATCATCTAACTCGCAACTTTCTCTGCATGCTGGTAGGTTCTCGCGCACCCTGGTTCCTGGCTTCTACCCACACAATGCTCTCGCTTGCAACATTCACCATTCACCGCACACCATGACGGCACCTCATCCAGCGGCCTTTTGCCTTGTGGGAGCCAGCCTGGGCTTGAGCCTGAAGCCCTGCGCCTGTGCTGTTGCTTCCGCTAGCCTCTTTGACGCCCCGGTGCCTGGTCTTGATTTCTTGACGTGTTGATCCTCGAAACAAAATTGTGGACATAGTCCTCAGCAGCGTCTACAACGTACCAACCGCTTGTTATCCGAGTCCACTTCATCATCCACCTTGGTTCCACCATCACCGGCTGCACTGTTCTCTTACTTGCTCGGCTGGCAGGCTCTGGTTCTCTCGCTGCCGTTCCCAGTCTCTGCCATTCAGGTTCAGATTTGTTCCGGCCGGGCCCTTGCAACCCTGTCCGCCCGTCCTGCTGTCTGTCACTGCCACTGCTACCACTGGCAACTACTGTCGCTTTTTCGCAAACCGTATCTTTCTCCTCTTCAACAACCACCACCACCACCGCCGCTTTCACTCCGCCGGGCCTGCTACAAAGATACCTTCACTCCATTTACACTGCAATACCCCTTCTCAGTAATTGCAGCTGTAATCACGTTGCAGCTCTGATGGCCAGCTAGACACTCTCTGCCTCGCCGGCCGTGTCTCCCATTCCGAACCTTGCCCGCTGGTTGCCATATCTCGCCTGAGCCTGGCTTATCCTGTCGTTTCCGCTTGTAGCAGCCACGACTTGACGACCACATCAGCTGTGCGCGCATAGTCACCACGACGACGCTGCCTTTGCACAACAGGGTGCACACGACAACACCTCTTCACCATTTTAGTGCGGTCTCAAGTTCACTTCACTTCAGCCACTCTGCATCCCGAAAATCATCTCAACATCAACAAGCCCTCAATGCAATAGCTGGCAGCTGGCCGAGCTCCCTTGCATCACTCCTCGGCACAATCGAGAAACGAGTTGGACAGGATCAAAGGTTCAGATGCAGAAATAGTAGGAACATCCAATACCGGCCGCCGGCGGATCGTTTGTCCTCTCAAGATGCTCACAATACCTTCTTATCACACACAATGGGCCAGCCTCTTGCTCGGGGTCCTCACCATTTTGCTGTTGAGCTCATCGGCTCAGGGATTGGATATCTCCTATTGCTCCTCTCAGAACACTGCGGGCTCTTACCCAGCATGTGAGTTTCGAGAACTGCCTTCTTGTCTTTTCTGCTTTGTTGTTCAACTGCTGATACAGTCTCAACAGACTACAGCATCTACCAGTCTAACGGAGCGTGCGAAACTCACTGTCAAGGATCATATGCCTTCGCTATTCTCCAAGGGTACAATTGCTGGTGTTCCAACTACGTTCCTGCATCTCAAGAAGACACCGGCAGCTGCTCTCAAACGTGTCCTGGTTACCCTTCAGATTTATGTGGATCGACTGAAAATGATACATACGGCTATTACCTCTTGAGCGGTGCAGTCCCCGCGGGAACAGCCGGTGCATCGAGTTCTAATACAGCGAACACCAAAACCAGGACCGCGACCGCGACCGCGACCGCGACCGCGACCGCGACCTCTTCTCAGTTGGTTAGTACCTCCCTGGCCGATCCCGGATCGTCTTTCCCTGCTTCCGGTGTCCGGACTACATCCTCCCCCTCGTCTCCTGCCGTTATAATGGCCGGATCCTCTGAGACTTCCGAGGAGGCTACTTCGGTAACCTATTACTCGAGCGATTTCTCCACCTCCTCAACCAGTCCTCCTGTATGCTTAACCGTCTCCTTTGTTTGCCTTGAAGATTTGTTGCTTGTGACGGGGTTCCTTGCTACTTTCCCTTCTTCCTCGTAACATCTGAAAAGCGTCAAGATCGTTTTGCTCATAGACATACCAGACTACTTCTAGCCCTACTTCTACTTCCTCAACATCTTCCGACACTTCGACCACACCCTCTCCAACATCGAGCCCGACTCCGACCGAAGTGTATACCAGCGTTACGACCGTTACTGGTGAGGTCCGAACGGTTGTGATCACCCCTCCATCATCCACAGACGCCACTCTGGGCCAGTCTTCCACCGGTGGAGGTGGTGTAAGCACCGGAAAAGTGGTTGGCATCGTGCTAGGTGTTGCTCTTGGGATCGGCGCCCTCATCGGCATTGGAGTGTGGCTGTGGTTCCGAAGACGACATCAGAGGATGCAGATGCAAGCTGGACCAGACGCGACCTTCATTCCTCGAACAGGAGAGACATCCCCCTCAAACAACATTCCTTCGCGCCAGGTTAGCCAATTGTCATCTTCGGGCCTCTTGGGCAATAAAACTCCTCGTATCAACACGTCGGGAATGCCTCCGGGCAATGATCTGCGAAGCGCGGACACCACCGTATCCGCCCCCTTCGATCGGAGGAGTTTGGCGACGGACCAGAGATTAAACCCATACGCCTTGTACATTCACGATGAGAGCCGCCTTAGCAATGTGTCTCTTCAAGATAATCAGGACTACTCTCGGCAATTACGGGTGAGTGTAAATTTCCAGATTCTGGCACCAATGGGCTAACTGGTGAAATAGGTCGCCAACCCAGACTGAACATGTCCTGTCGGTTTAACCACAAAATATTCTTTAATCTCTAATGGTGCTCAGTGCAACGGGTCGTGTGACCGCATTGCCTCTTCCGCAGATGATACAGTCGGCTGCCTTCGACTTTTCCGGAGCACCACCACTCGTTTATGACATTGGTCTCAGAAATAAAGCTCGCACGAAAACTCGCGTCCTTTTTGACGTAATGATCTTACGATGAGACGTCCTTTCTTTCCTCCACGCAACAGTTCAGAGTTGGTTCTTCACCTCGGCATCAGGAGTTCCAGTGCGGAAATTGTACATTTAGCACCAGATAACAAGGGGGCCATCACCGGCGGTGTGGTGGCTGGCATCGTTTTGGCATGAATTGGCGTTCGGTATGTGTGGAAAAAGGAAAACCAGGCGAACTCGTCTGAACCTCGATGAGCATTGTCGTGACCTGCTGTGGTGTTCGTCTGCCAGGGGCTCTAATGGCGATAATGGGAGACGGGATTATGAAAGTTGGCAAGTCACCTACTCAAGGACATACCTGGTGTGGCGTGACCTGCCCAAAGTCCGCGCCCCTCGGACTGAAAAGCACAGTGAGACAATGATATAGATGAAGAAAAGAAGTCGTGGTTCATTTCTTTTCGCATGCCTGGCTGAAACAAAGCGGAAAGACGGCGGACAACATCCATGGATTGTATAAAGTATACCTAGGTAGGCATGATAGTCGACTTGGTACCTGATCGACAAGATGCCCAAGGCAGACAGTGTTTGGCCACTGCATCTCCACACGACCTGCACATGCTACTAGTAAACTCAACAAGCACAGGCTGTGGTAGCCGTGATGATGGCGACCCGGAGGGCGTGACTTGACGTCTTTTGGGCTCTACAACAACAGGGATACTGTACAGCAGCGCAGGGCGGGTCACCGTCAACGCGTCAGATCCGGGCTGGCTTGACGGGTGCCCGGAAGCGCCCGTTTACGAACCAGTCCGAGTGAGAATGTTCTGGTGGTAGAAGAATACATTAGTGGACTCTCCGGTCAAACGCCAATGACCACCGCATTTCAAGCGGTTCTCATGATTTACTACTACCGCGATAGACTGTACACTTTAGCGCGGCGGGCTCAGCCCTGGTTTGTGATGATGCTGCGGCAGTGGTTGCTGGCGGCGGGCTGTTGGCTGATTGATGGCTGCTAGGCACTGCCAGTGTAGCAGTGCCAGTGCTGGCGGGCCACCAGCATGAAAAGCCCGGGAGGTGTCACGGCCATTGGGCTGCCGTGCAGACATCGACGTCACCTGCAGTGTTTGGTTATTCGTCTCGGGCCTTTCCTTTCCTTTCCTTCAACTTGAAGTCTTCTCCACGGGGCGGCTTCCACCTCCTGCCGGCCACATTGCAGCCTCAGCTCCTAAATCAAATAGGAGCACTGTAAGCCCACCCGCTCACTGCCAGCCTGAGTGGCACGCATCCTGGGCACTCACTCGTTGGCAACCCCAACTGGAAAGACTCGGACTCCACGCCTGACCGCCAGTGGGTTGACTGTATTCTGCAGCCTGCCACCGCAGAGTGCAGCGTCTTGGTGTTCAGCTCTGCCTCTGTCAGGAGCCTGCGCTGCACATGTGTCTCAACTTGAATTGTCCCACCTGCGTGTTCGGCTTCTCTTGGTCGTGCATAATATCGCACAACCCCGCCAACGTTCTTACATCTCTTCAACCTTCACCTCGCCAGACAGCATAGTCTTCTTCCATCCTTCTGACGGCCCGGCAGCCCCAGAGTGAGTTCTAGGCTAGTTCTCGGCCCGCTTTAGCACCAATCCAAGCCCAACCTGACCGCCTGCTGGCTCGTGCAACTCAACTGCAAACCTCAACGAGTCAGGGCGCTGCCGATTACACGGGGCCGCCGCGTTTGCCATGGCTGGGCGCCGGTATGACGACGACATCTCCATCGACCGCTACGAAGATCGAAGGGAATACTCCTCTAGAGGTGGTCGCCGGGTCTACGATGACCGCTACACAGAAGAAGAGAGAGACTACCGTCGTAGCACTCCGGTGCTGCGTGAACGGGAAAGAGAGCGAGAGGTCCTTGTTCGCGACGATGTCCGAGAACGACCTCGATCTGGTCTGGACTTTCTGCAAGATGGTTACGGTCGAACCTCTGCTGGTCCCGTCGTCTTGTCCAAGCGAGAACGAGAAGACTTTGAGTTCGCTCCTCGACCTCGGCGACGGTCTCCCTCGCCCGAAACGGAACGTAAGTTTGAAAAAGAGGAGATTATTGTCAGGAAACGGGACGACTCGATATCCAGGCCCCCTACACGGCTGAGGGAGCGAGACCGTGATTACGAGCGTGATGAGGTTATCATCCGCCGAGATGAGCGAGAGAGGGACCGTCGTCTACCTCCACCCACCCGTGATCGCGAGCGAGACGAAATCATTATCCGAAGGGACGAGAGGGAGCGAGAACGTGATCGAGATTTTCGACCTCCTCCCGCACGTGAACAGAATTCTTCACGCGAGGAGATCCTCATCCGGCGGGACGAAGGGGACCGTCGAGTTCGGTACGAGGCAGATTATGATAGAGACGACGTTGTTTCCCGAAGAGGCGATTATGCCAGATCTGCCAGAGGTGATGTTGACAGAGAAGAAGTCATCATCCGCCGTGAAGAACAGAACCTTTCTCCTCGATACGACGACTATGCTTTGTCACGTCCCAAGTCACACGAGAGAGCCAGATCGAGATCTCGCCCTCGACGGTCTAGCAGTGCCTCGAACCAGGAGATCATTATTCGTCAAGAGGAGCGCGAGGGTCGTGCTGGTACTCGTGATAGACAAGAAATCATCATTCGGAAGAATTCTCGGTCGCGGTCTCCTTCGCCATCCGTTGCGTCTGCACCAGCTGCACCACCGCCACCACCAGAGCCTCAGGTCATCAATGCTCCTACCATACACCAAGAAGTGATCACGCATCATCGTCACATTGATCACGGATTTGAGGTCGCCATACCCACCCGTCCTCGGGTGATCTCTCGACCGCCATCACCACCGAGCCCTCCGCCTCCTCCGCCCCCAGCCCCGCGGGCTCGTTCAGAAGAGCGCATTCAAATCAGTCGGACCCAGACTAGGAACGGCCAAACATCTGCGGAGGACATTGTCATTGACCGGAACGAGGGTCCGGCTGCTCCCAGAGGACTGGCACCTTACTCACCCCCTCCTCCGCGAGATCCATACTATGATCCGATTCCTGCTCGTCATGACTATAGTTACGATCGGGATGTGCAAGAAGAGGCCGAATATTACAACAGGCGTGCGGTTGAACGGTCTTACGTAGGCGAGGGCTACCATGGAGCAACTAGAGATTGGGCTATAGTCGATGTACCTCCCGGCACACGTCGGGTCCGAATGGATGGGGCTGGCGGTGGCAGTCAGGAGATCACTTGGCAGCGATACAACGGCGTACGACGGAGCAAGTTCATTCCGGACGGGGTGCCTGATGATGCGTATCCAAGTGAGATTGGTCGACCAGCTCCCTTGCCGGCTCCCATGCCAGCCCCCGCGCCGGTACCAGCGGCGAACGGAGAGATTGGCAGACGATACGGCAGAGAACGAGATCCTACGGAGGGCTTGTGGACCGAAATTACCAAAGATCTGGTTGTCAAGGAAGCCATCCAAGAAATGGGCTATGAGTTTGAAGAGACGGATGACTTCTATTATATCATGTCTTATCTACGATATGTGAGTACCAGT
The DNA here is from genome assembly GCF_000230625.1 of Exophiala dermatitidis NIH/UT8656. Lineage (NCBI taxonomy): Eukaryota > Fungi > Ascomycota > Eurotiomycetes > Chaetothyriales > Herpotrichiellaceae > Exophiala > Exophiala dermatitidis. Next base: position 1,899,795 of record NW_008751649.1, on the reverse strand, counting down.
TCGCCAGCTGAATGATTTGATATACTGACTTCTTTTAGGAAGATGTTGCTCGCCTTGTTGGACTTTCCGAGGATATCCGCAAAGAGCGAAGAAAGCGGGTCAAAGAGATTGAATGGGAGAATCGTGTTTTGCCTCCTCCGCCAGTGGTAGAGGAGGTTCCGCGCCCACTTGCCATTGAACCCCCACCGCCGCCCCGACCTCGTCAACCATGGGATCGGGAAGAAGAGCGATACATTGAACGGGAGATCGTGTACAAGGGTGGACGACCTCCGCCACCTGTTGGTTGGAGGCGCTAACCAGAGCCAGATCGGCTGCTGTCTGGCGACCTTTCGGAGCAGGTATAGATCCAGTGCACGAAATGATAACGAATTTCTTTTGTTTGAGCAATGGATGGGATAACGAAGTACGGATCCTGTTTGCACGAAACGGCCATGCAACCACGAAAGACATGGCACTTACAACTGTCGGTTACGGTTCCTGACGGTCGTTTTGAACTTTTGACATGTTTGTCTGACTGCATACAGCAAGCGCCAGCGAGGACATATTGAAAGACGACGTGGACGACATGAGTGGGCATTTACGAGACGATATGGCAATATACGTGGGTTCGTGGACTGAGGCCTGTTCGAGGTCGACTCGGTCAACACTGCTAGCGTGAGCATGAACGTAGATCTGGAGAGTGCTCTGCTGTGGGAAACGATCCCTGGGACGATATTACGACTAGACGAATGCTGGAATGATTCTTGTGTAGCTTCTCAGAAAGTGGTTTTGGCTTTGTTGGCCAATCGGACGACGACGAATAGTATGCCAAAAGCTTTCATTTACTCCTGTCTCGGGAAAGAAGAGCGTCACTCATTGCACGAAATTAACATCTTTCATTTTGACATTGTCGACTCCCGCCCTGTAGAAGTGGTACTGTAGCCCGCGGTCAGTGGTTGGGCGGTGCATTATTGGCTCCCGGCTCCCTTTGGTAGCGCAAGGCTGATGTTTTGCCCAGATCCGGTCTAGTTTAACTCAATCAAGAGCAGCCCAGCCTGATGACGACAGTTTATCCAAGGTCAAGCAGAGGTGCACTTCAAGTTATACGCTGCCAGTGCATTGCATGATTGACCTACTGTACCAAGGTATATTCTACCGCAACAACTTAGCCATTCAGTGGCAGGTGTTATATCCGAGGTACTTACTTGTGCCCACTACTAGTAGTACAGTACAGTACTACTCTGCTGGTGCCACTTGGCGGTAAGGCGCTCTCAACCTACAGTGCCTACAGTACTACCGACTTTACGCGAGGTACTCGAAGCCTGCATTCAGGGACATTTTCGGGCCATTTCCCCTTCTTCGGCGCAAGAGCGAGACGACCAGACGGGCGTAAACTGGAGCGAGAGGGGGTGGATTTTTGAGAGAGTACTTGGGTGGATAGAGAGGACGCGTGTTTGTGCATCGTCGGCACAGCCAACTCCTACCCATCCTGGCGCGGGGGACTTACTGTTTCAATTGGGGGGCCTACCTTTTACCACCGATTGGGATCTGATTGTCAGTTCCAAAAGGAAATCCAACTCATTGTCAAAGTTGATCTTCTGCTGCTCGACGATTTCCCAAGGCGCCAGTTGGCACGTCCTACCAGATACCATGGCCACCACCCCTGGCAGAAAGGCATACCCAAGCTCCCCCAGCTCTGGTGATGCAAAATCAAGTCCTGACGATTTGAGCCTGTACATCCTCACATTCAACTGTGGCCGGACGCCCGTGCAGCCAGACGTGTTTGCGCCATACTTGTTCTCGGCACTCAACGACCATGAGCGGCCACCTGAATTGCTCGTGCTGTGTCTGCAGGAACTGGCGCCCATCGCATACGCGTTTCTCGGCGGGTCCTTCCTCACGCCGTACTTGGATGCGTTTCGCGAAGTGGTTCGGTTGGCTTGTAAGCGGTTTAATTCGAACACAGCTGGCCTTGGTGGTGGTGGTGGTGGTGGTGGTGGTGGTGGTGGTGGTGGTGGTGGTGCTTCTGCAACTGACTCGGCTTTGCCAAGCTACGCCAACGTCGTGACGCGCAATCTGGGACTTACAGCCATCATGGTCTTTGCAAGGGCAGACGTCGTGGACAATATCGCTTGGATTCGCACGGCGGGAGTCGGCCTGGGCGTCAGCGAGATGGGGAATAAAGGCGCAGTGGGCGCTCGGCTGGGGTACAGATTGAACCATAACAAGCCGCATGACTCTCGCTCTGGCTCTGGCTCTGGATCCGCTGCTGGAGGCAATAACCAACAAGGAGCAAATGAAGAAGTTATGCAATTGACCTTTGTGGCGGCCCATTTGGCAGCTATGGAAGAAGCACTGGAACAGCGCAACGAGGATTACAAGAACATCGTGCAAAGATTGGTGTTTGTGCCAGAGAAGAAGTCTACGTCTAAACCAAAGAAACGCGATCGTGACGAACACGAACAGACAGAATCGGAGTCTGAGCCTTTACTCCAAGGGCAAGAGGAAGAAGATGAGCGGCCTCTGCTCCACCACCAACAACAAAAAGATACTACTATTAACCAAGGAGGATCCGCCACTACAGCAGCAGCAGCAGCAGCAGAAGCAGAGAATGGGATATATTCGGCTCAATCATACCTCTTCTTCGCCGGCGACCTCAACTACCGCACATCTCTACTCCCGCCCTCAGCGCAAGACGTCAAGGAGCGATTTCCCAAGCCCACAAACGACATCAACGACCCTCGACATTTTCGACATCTGTTGGCGGAGGACCAGCTGACGCAGCAAGTCCAGGCAGGGAAGACACTGCATGGGTTGACGGAGGCGCCGATCGATTTCCCGCCAACGTACAAATACAGTCTGGACGGCAAGAAGCCTGTCATTCTGGATGAGGGATTATCGGCCTGGCCGTGGGCCAGGCACCGCTGGCCAAGTTGGTGTGATCGGATTTTCTTCTTGCAGCCTCCTTCTCCTCCTACTGCTGCTGCTGCTGGCGGCGGCGACGGCGGCGGCGTCGGTTATGATAATGATGATAATGACACAACTGGGCGTGACTGTGATGGTGCAGTGACCAAGGTTTCTGTGTCGAAATATACGTGTCTGCCGATATTTGCTACTTCGGATCATCGCCCCGTGGCGCTGGCTGCAAAGGTGCCGCTGAAGCCGGTCAAGGTGCCCATACTACCGCTGGAGGCTACGACTGAGCAGGAGGACGACAGCAGCAATGTTGATGAAGGGTTATATGCTCAGAACGCAGCAGCAGCTAAGGCGGCGGCTAAGGCCCCCTTTCCCGTTGATCCGAACTGGAGGAGTCGAAGGGCATCGGCGCGGAAGAAGGAATTGCTCGTGGGGTTGATGGCGTATCTGGCCTTGACGAGGGAAGGGAATGGTTTGCTGGGGGCTACTGTGGTGGGTGCGCTGGGAGGGTGGTTGGTTCTTAGGTCGTTGTTGATGGCATGATGACTGGGAGGAGGCGAAGGAACTAGAAGTGGTCGTGGCGGTCATGGTGGACACTGAGCGAGTACGTGGTGTGTGCATGGTTGATTGCATGATTGATTTCAAAAACCCCAATTGGGGTTTTGTCAATTCTACTCTGGTCGATAAATGTCTATCTACTTAGTACCTACCTAGTGCTATGTACTTGTAGTAAGGTGGAAGATGAAGACGGGGAAGAAGATCGCACGCGAACAACGGTGTGTGTGTGTGTGTGTGTGTGTGATATTAGAGATCGGAATATAAATGCATGAAATCGATTTCTGGGGTCTCCATCCATTTGATCAGTGAATAGGCCGGTCGGTCGGTCGAGCGAGCAGGCAGGGCCTATCCACTTTATTTACAGTACAGATTGGGCCCCAGGTGTCTGCCTGTCGCCTAGTAGGTGCCTGTCTGTGCAAACAGGCGAAAGTGAATACTAGGATGTAGCATATCAGTCAAGTGCTATGTACTGTACATAGCACACGTTTCTGTATCACGTTATCTCGCCATCTCGCGCTTGATCATGATTCGGAAGTCCCTTTTCCTCTGCCAGTGGCTTACAATACTATACTTAGAATTTGAGGCTAGTAGGCATCAGTGATATACGATCGATATAGGATCGGTTTAGAACCGGTATAGAATCGGTTTGGAATCGATCCAGAATTTTTTTTTCATTTTTTTAGTTATCAAGAGTGAGCATGAGGTAAGCACGAGCACGGATCATCAGCACGACAACCGGGACTGGCAAATTTCCAGTCGATGAAGACGACAAAAAAGGTGACGAAGATTTTCAAGGAGGTTCTGGTTTCTTTCACAAGTGGTACTGCGATTTATCTATAGGTACTGCTACCTACTTAGTACTATGGAGAGAGTCGAAGTGTGTGCGTGGGATGGAGTGTGTCTGAATTGATGATACTGCAGCAGATCGATGAAGCGGAGCCTGAGGCTCCTACCTACCCTCAATGTAAGGTAGTATGTAACAGTACTACTTTCCACACGGATCGGTGATCGCAAGGCTGACCTGACCTGACCTGACCTGACCGGGCGCCGGAAGTAAGCGGCTGCCGTTCTGCAGGCAGCAGATCATCCGATATCTATCCACTCGCCTGTGGGGAGTACCTGAGCTACTACTAAGTACTACAGACCCGGGTACCTGGTATGTAAGGTAGGTGTGCACTTTGGTAGACGAGCAGATCGGGTGAGCGTGGTGTGATAGTGATGCTTATGGATTTCACGAAGAATCACGAGCCCGAACTCATCCAAGTACTGACCATCGAGGTATTCATCATTCAGATCGTGGTACGTAGTACTTTGCTGGAAGGATCGAGTTGTGGCGAGGTTTCATGCAAATGCCGTCTGCGGTTGCTGTTTGATGGCTTGCAGTGCCTGTAGGTACTGTGCCAAACTTGAACAACGATGAATGCAACACACTGGCAGTGCAATGTTGAAATCGAGTACCATGCATAGCATGCCCGTCTGATGAGTAGCAGTGGGCAAACTGGAGAAGCGGGTCCAAACCGGGAAGAGACCCCAAACCGCTGCAGCCGTCAAAGGCCTGGACCGTCAGAGACCGCCGTGGGCTGGATTGTGATATTATAGTAGTTGTATTATAGTGATGCTGTGCCGTGTCCATTGTGTGCAAGGCAATGCAGTCGGCCGCGTATGGAAAGAAGGGTCATGGCGAATCAAACGACAAACATGGGATATAACTCTTGGACACCAATGAAAGGAGCTGGGGGGTCCTCCCCTTTTTACCCATATCTCCCTCCCTCTCGTCTTCTGCACTGAGGCGCAGGACAGGAGACCCTTGCCAGGAACCTGAAATCGAAGACCTCAAAGTCGTACGCAAGCAAGCAATCAAACACACGTGGCGGATAAGGGCGTAGGATGAACCACGAACGTAAACATGTGCGAAGTGAAGGAGTGGAGAGTGATGGGTGGAGATGAGGAAAGGCTCTCGTCAACATCCAAGTCAGTATTCTTCAGGTGCATGAGTGAGCCTGAACGAGTGTTTCATGTTTGGAACCGGTGTCACCGGCGCAGGGAAAACGAGAATTGAGTTTCAGCACATTGGAACGGCAACTCAAGCCCAGCGTCGTCCGGCAAACCCGGAGCATCCGTCGAGCGAGCGTGTTCTTGATACCGCGTAGAAACTGTGTAACCGTAGTTGATATACTGCAGTGCTTGAGTTTCCTGCCTGCAATCGAGTGTGGCTCAAAGCACAATAGGACGCCATTCCATTCTATCCCATCCGCGTCCGCCGAGTTTTTTATTTTTGTCTGTGCTTGGCTAGGTAGAGTGCCTCACCACTCAACCCGCGACCGCAATGACATGCGGCCTGCGGAATGTTGGCGGGGTGGTGTGTCCTAAATGAACACGTAAGACATTAGTAGTACTTGTAATGCAAACAGCCGTGTTTGGCTCCCGTGGGTTCGAACGTCGGGCGTGTCGCATGAGGACAGGGATGGAAAAGGCATCCATCATGCAAGAATGCCAGTGCATGGTCAGATCGGATCGGAGATGCGGTACGATGTGGTAGGACGAGAGAGACCGGAGACAGGGGATGGTGATTGATTTATTGCGCAAGTTTGGGCCGCAGCCTCCATGCAGTGCCAGGAAGTGTCAATGCCTGTCACGGTGCCAAAGTGTCAACGACGGCCAGTGGAGCTCAGTTGCCCGGAAGTGCTGGGGATGGAAGTTACCTGGAGTAGTGCCTGATCACCCGGCCACTGCAGTGCATGCGTTTGCAGCGGTGATATTATTTATTCTGCAGTCTGGATACGAAGTTTTCGTCAAAAGGTAGCAGTGCAGAGTTGCAATCCATTATGCAATTCCTCAGCCGCATCCTTGAATAAATGACATTATTACTGTGTGCCTAAATTGAAGGTTTCCTAAGGTTCTGGTATGGAGCCAGACCACCTAGGTACAATTGTAAGCTCCAGCACCGACTCCCTGTAGCTCTAGGCACCGTTTCTCGACCCCAGCCCCAGCTCCATCCGCGCCCGCCCGGCACCAGACCACAATCCAGGCACCTGGCGGTGGGTTGTTCTGATAAGCCGGAGGAGCCTAAACACACCTTCTCTTCCCCGGGTAAGCGCCAGCATTGGGTTCCTAATTCCATGGCGTGCAACCGGCGAAACTTGCAGTCCAGGCACCATCCTTACCTGAGTGCCAGTGGTGGTATTGTACAGTAGCAGTAAAAAAGAGGCGGCCAAACAATAATAATATTTGACCGGCTTCTTCCCCAGGCTTCGAATACTCCCTCTCCCTCCAGTCCAACATCTACTGTACCACTCGTACCACATGATATACTGTTCTCAGCTGTTGACATTCCTCAGTACATCACGTCAAGTTCCGGTCTTCCACAACTTGGACATCTCCACCTTCCGATCGTGTCGACACGCTGCATACCACTGGCAGAACAAAGAAAATATCCCTCACATCCTGGGCGTCAGGTCCAAGTTCCCCCTTTTCCCGGTCGGCGCAACCATAACCACCTGTAACGTCATCACTTCCACGCTCTCGCCGGCGGGCAGCACAGCCAAAGTCTGTTCGCCGTTCTATATACACGACTGTTGGATCGACTGTCCTGCCCTGACAATCTTCATCGTTTCGGTCTTTTGCAAAGAAAAGTAGCCACGCGTATCGATCTGCAGTGGTCTCGGTGAAGCCTCATCAGTACTAGCAGTCCACAAGCCAGTCCACACCCATGTTCTCCTGCGCGAATCAGCCACGCGGATGTCGCGGGCGATGCGATACTGTTGGCGGCAAGTGTCCAGAGTGCCGAGTATGTTCTGTTCGACTCATATACTAATACATCTACGAATTATTGTTGACATTCCTGCCCGTCCAGATGTACAACTTCCGCACTCGACCGGGCAGACTATTCCGATCTGTTCTGTCCCAGCCGCCCAACCTTCAGTCCGAGACACGCTCAACGTTAGCCGGGTCTGATCATGTCACCATGTCGCTGTGGTCTGCGGACGAAATCAGATAATGCCCGACGCACCAAAGACTTGGGTATCCATTATCACCATCCACCACCACTCACCATACACTACTATGACTGTACGATCCTCTTTTTCTGCCATGCATCTGGTATGCTGGCCACGCCCTAATGAACCGCACCTGTACGACCTGGATACCTTACGACCTTTTCAATACCCCGACAATTCTTTCGGCCAAACTCACCGCCTATTCTCCTCTGGATACACCGCTTCAACCAGACAGGCAATGAATGCCACTTCTTTTTGTTCTCGATAACCCAATTGTTCTTTTCTTTAGCGATGGAGTTGGGATTGTTTGGTACTTTCTTTTTCCTGTATGGGCATTGACTTCGACTTCGGCCTCTGCTTTATCTGGTCAATGGTGACAAGCATGTCATCTTTCGGCCGTTTTCCGATTACATACTTCATCGAAGAGTCGGACCAATTGACCGCCTCAGCCAATCAGACAACGAAAATGGAGGCGTATTGACGGAAATGCTCAAAAGGCAACATATGGGCAGGCTGGTTTTCGCGGCAATGAGTTGGAAAACGCCCTTTCCTACTCTTGCCACATTATCCTCGGTTTTCATTGTACTGGGGCTGTTTCTACTTGTTGGATACGAGCTGGATGTATATATAGTATCTCGAATTATACAAGTCGGCTAGACCTGTTATAAAGTGTGACGATGAAACGAATCGATCTCGCAACTTGAACCGACATCCGATTCCGCTCTCTGCACGTGCGCAGCCATGTCTGTGGATCCCATACTTGACCATCCCGAGCCCGGAACTGCTGGGGCCCCGAATTATGACATATACTGTACTGCTAAAATAATCTTGCTGCCTGAAACCGCCAAGTTATCGGCCTCTTCCCATTGAACCATTTCCAGCTATATCGGTGCTTTTGTTGCTGTTCAAAATTGCACTTTTCGGCCAAGCCAACTGTAACTCCTCCCTATTCGAACATGGCCGGACAGACGTCGGAGGGAACGGATGGGAAGGCTTTGGGAGTTACCTTGACCATGTTGGCCGGAGTTTTTCACAGACTCTATACGGAGATCGGACTGCAAGCATGGCTGGCGGCGCCTCGAGATACCAAGATCCTCTGCCTTCAACGATACTTCCGATTCTTTGCATACGGAGGTTCCACCCTCATTCTCGTCCTGTACTTGTCAAGCCTGGATATCTCCAAGCAGAAGATTGGCCTGTTCATGACCTTGACCCTGCTGGGCGATGTATTGATCAGCCTGGTCTTGACCGTTGTTGCGGACAGAGTTGGCAGACGGCCAATGCTGGCCGTGGGGGCATTCTTGATGGCCGTGAGTGGCATCGTGTTTGCATTGTCCGACAACTTCTGGGTCTTGCTGTTGGCCAGCGTGGTCGGCGTCATCAGTCCAAGGTACAGTACCATCGCTGCCCTGACGAGCCCTCGAAGCTGTCCACTGATTGCATCTAGCGGGAATGAAATAGGACCATTCAAAGCAATTGAAGAATCAATCATCTCCCACCTCACTCCTTCTGTAGAAAGGAGTGCTATCCTGGCATGGTACTTCATTGCAGGTTCAACTGGCGCCGCCTGTGGCAACATCGTCTTCGGCTGGGTCGTGGAACTTCTGCAAGTCAAGCATTCGTGGTCGCCATTGGAGTCCTACCGCCTCGTCTTCTGGGCCTATGCTCTGTTTGGTCTACTCAAATGCAGCCTCGTATTCATGCTGAGCAACAGATGTGAACTAGAGGAGAAGGTCGTATCTCCGCCACGGGGTCCATCACAAACGTCAGTCGACGAAGCTTCTCCGCTGCTTCGAGACGGCGAGGAGTCCACTGCCAAACACGATGGTTCAAATTCAGCTGCAACGCGCTTCAAGTTTTCCGCCCGGAATCTGCTCCCCAATATATCACGAGAAACAAGGGGCATCCTCCTCAAGCTGTGTCTTCTTTTTGCGATGGATAGTGTCGCATCCGGCCTGGCACCGGTATCTTGGATGAACTATTTCTTCAACCTCAAATTCAACCTACCCGAGGGTCAGCTGGGCAGCTTGTTCTTCGTTGCAAGTATCTTATCCTCTTTGTCAAACTTGGCTGCACCGGCTCTGGCCCGACGCATCGGTCTGATCAAGACCATGGTCTTCACCCATGTTCCCGCCTCACTAGCCCTCGCAGCTATCCCGCTGCCCAGCAATTCCGCCCTGGCTATGACACTCTTGCTCTTCCGCGCCAGCACCAACAGTATGGACCAGGCACCTCGTCAGGCTTTCCTCGCTGCTGCAGTGCTCCCCAGTGAACGAACCGCCGTTATGGGTGTTGTCAATGTTGTGAAGACACTCAGCCAAAGTGTGGGCCCCGTCATTACAGGCATTCTTGTGAACCGACATCTATTTGGTCTTGCATTCGTTCTTGCCGGTTCGCTAAAAATCTTGTACGATATTTTCATGCTTGTGATGTTCTTGGGCTACCGAACCGTCGAAGAACGAGCAGCTGACAGTACGAGCACGCAAAATGAAAGCGATCCTGGAGTTGAAGCAAATGGCGCTCAAGTTGCGTAGTCAACGAAGTGCTTGCGCAACATGAAGGCAAGCAAACTTGGACCAGGACGGGGCAGGACCTCTGCTGCGTCCTCGCAGTTGCCCATTGTACAAGCTCTCCATCGCCAACAAGTAATGCTTGTCTAGGCACGTAGGATGCCTGCTTCTGGTCACCTCCGCTCCTCATCCCGAGTACCCCAGCCGAGTTTCCACCTGCTTTCACTACCGCATTTACATTGTTGTATCCTCCTTTCGTGCACTGGATTTTGGATATGGACAATTGGCAAGAGGAACAAAGGCGGATAGAGCGGCAGCCCAGGCGGGTGTCCAGCCTTGACCTACTGAAACAGAAATTCATGAAGGGTGCGTTGCTTCCTGGTCTTCAAAACGCAAAACCTAAACCTCTGAAATCAGATGCAGCAAGCGACTCCTCCGCCAGAAGAGACAACGACCGCCGGATTGTTGCAAAGATAGCTGCCAGAAAGGCGATGAAACGTTGGTGGAAGAGGTACCCTTCGTCAGAGAGCGATTTGTCGGAGAGGAGCTTCCCAGGGCAGGTCACTCCTCCGTCGAAACGAACTAGGTCGAAAGGGCTTCCTTCTTGGACTACGCCACGCAGACACAAACCTGTGGGGACAGGGCTCCTGAACAAGACCTTGCGTACCACGAAAAGAACAGCGGTCCCGCGGCCATCCTCGAACGGCTTCACCAGGCTTGGAGGTCATCATACCCACACCTCGAGTACGTCCGAAGCGGCGACAGCTTCAGAGAATTATGGCGCACTACCTTCCTCCTACAGAAGACTTCATCGAGCAAAATCCATGCTGACGACCCGTCGTCGGACGATGGGAAGTCAGGATAATTCTCTGTCGAGCCCAGTGGGCCGCATCCGGATCCCTCGGCGCTCGACTAGTTTTGGTGCTCTCCAGACAAACAGTCTTCGACTACGGATCAAACGATCACTGACAATACTCCGCCCGAAAAGTAAAAACGCTTTGTTCATCACCAGACCAGAAGATTCTGCCCACGATGAAGCCATAAAGATTGCTCGAGCTCGGTTCCTCGATGGGGAGCATCAACATATGGAGCTCAGGCAATCAGTTCCCCCAGCATCTGGAAGAGATACGGTTCACAATCCGTTGAGCAGAGAGTGCATGTCACCTCATAGTGCGGATTCAGGAAAATATCCCATTCCCTTGGGAAATGGTTACCATTGTCCTCAGACAGATCCGGATAAGAGGTCATTGTCAGTTTCTTTGCGGGCTAAACTCCGCAAGGCACTGGGAAAGTCTGGGAAGGGTAGCTGCGATATCCCGCCTCAGCAACTCGAGGCTCAACGGACCCATTTCCGCGAGCTCCCGGCCGACACAGAATCTATAAGTGGGTTTGACGCATACTGCACTGACGAAGAGAATCAGCATCGACGCCAGAGCGTGTATATCCCGTCCTCTGCCGAGAACGAACCCCTAGAGCACCAAGACCAGGTCCCGTACAACCTCGATCTGGCTGCCAGTCGTGAGAGCCTACATTCCAATACACGATCCCGTGTGACTAGTTGGACCAACTCAAGCATGACGGGCTCTATCGGTCTTCGTTCCGGGCCAATGGAGCGTAATCGCTTGTCCATTATCAAGGAAGATGGTGGGCCGCATCAGCCTTCTTCTTCGGCAGGTCGCCACTTTGGCGGTGTCTCATTGTTTCGAGAACCGTTACAGCCAACTCCGGAGAATGGACTTACGATGCCCGTGGTAGACAGTCAACGGATCTACTCGGCTTTGATAAAGCGTATCAACCAGGAAGAAGCCGAGATTGAAAGGACACGACTGGCATTTGAGGCCATTAATCAGGAGACTGACACCGTGGTCAATGTCCCGACCAATGCCAGACCCACGATTCGCGTCGTGCATAGTGACTCTTCTCTGACCACGGTGCCTGCCGAAAATCACGGTGGACAATTCAGCAGCCGTTCTTGCTCCTGGGACCAACCCGAGGGTGGCATGACACCTGAACAGCATAAGGAAAATCTGGAACGGAGAAGGGAGCGACTTGCAATGCAGGAGACACAGTCAAGCTTTTTCCCATTCTCTAGCGAACAAAATCCTTCTGCGCCGAGTCCATTTAAGAAGTTTCTGCAGGACAACCGGGTTCACAAGCGAAGCAGCAATTTGGGTGAGGAATCGGATCTCGAGAAAACTGGCGCGGAATACAATCATGATACGAGCAATCAGTTGATGGATCGGCGTCACTTTGGGTTCAGCAGTGAAAGTGTCTACTCGCGCACAACAAACGGCGGTGTCAACGACGAGTATAGATCCCCCATCTGGAGTTCAGAGGAATTGTCACTGCCTACTGATGCTGCAACCGACTTGGCTGGCATGGCCACCATCATGCCAACTGTGTATTGTCGTCCGGGCCCCAGGACACTTTCAGGGAGCGACAACCTCAGCGTAAAGCAGGTGCAATGTTCTGAATGGAATCCATGGTCAGATGGCCCAAGTGCTCAACGAGGTGATGGAGATGTCCAAAGCAGTGCTCAGACAAGAGAGCTGGCACAGGTATGGTCTGGTGGTAATCCGAGAAGCGACGAAAGAGAGGTCTCTAATGCTACAGCTCAGTCGAATGCCTCCGATGATTCGCGGAGGCTTGGTGCTGTAAAGTTCATCCGTGACAACAACGTCTCAAGGCCAAGGAGCAATTTCGCCGCCACCAGCCATACAGGCATGCTGAATAGAGCTGGGGGAGAGGCCTTGAAGCCTATTCCTAACCAGGTGGAGGAGGGCAAGAAGATGGTCGACAGTGCAAGGAAGCTCAGTCCAGGAAACCTAGCCAGAATGCTAAGGGAGAAGAAAAGTCAAATCATGACGAGGCAACACGAGTCGGGCAAGGAAAATATCCCGGCAGACCGGAACGACTCTCCTCCTTTGAGCACGCCCGGTAAGCTGCAACTGCAGTTCCGAAACGGGAATACGACGGGAAGGCTCAGAAAAAAGGCCAGCGAACCCGCCTTCTCCGCTCAGAAAGGACTGCATACCACTCCTCGAACAGTGTTAACTACAAGCTCAACCACGCCCAGCCACCGCGACGACAGCCCCAGCGAGAAGGTGAAGGACCACCTGGTTGCCCGACTTAGCCGACCGTTCAATATGGATGTACCACCCCATAATCGCCCGTTTGACAGCATGTATCTGGGCAAGCGGACCCCAGGCCATCCAGACACCATAGGGAACAGTCGGTTGAGTGTTGCACCCTGTGTCCCACCAAAACCCGAATCGGATAATGTGAACGAGCCAACCGAGTATGGAGCGCCTGGAGCAGGGACAGGGCCCTTGGAGTCTTCCACGTCGACTCGAAACACCAGCAAAGTGCTCGGTTTGTTCAACAGTAAGAGGATGGTCAGCAGCTTTTTAAAGAGCCGAAGAAGCGAAAAGAGTCGAAGCAGCGAAAAGAGTGTGAGTGGCAGCGGGCAGAGCATGGCGGGGGAGGGTCCAGCATTCATTTAACGGCGGACGTCTCAGAACGTGCATCTCAGAAGCAGGCTTTTGGATGGCAGCAGTATCACGTTTGGTTGGATACCTGCATCGACCTTCTGGCCGTGCAACTACGCGGGAGAAGAAGCGGCACTCGCGGTGAACACACTGGCTGTTCTGTTGATATATTAATAAGACGACATGGTTGCGGACAGAACGACTAGCGTAAGCCTGTATAGGCTCGTATGCAGAGAATAGACACAAGACATATTTTAATCGGACGCGAGCTCTTGGGATTCCTCAAGCGAAGGCTCTCGCCTGAGGGTACTTGGTTGCTTTGGAATGAATACCGTAGACGAGGCTGGGGTGGTCCACTGTGCGGCCCATATTATTTTTTACAGTATTTGGTCTGCGCAGCAGTCTATGACTAAGCAAGGCTGCAATACCACACAATTTACTTTCAACGACAGTCGTTGCCAGCAGGTTTCATGCGGCACAATTAGACAGCAAATATGGTCAGTTCCGCCCCCAGTCATGCTCTGGTGGGTGCCAGCCAGTGAATGGGAAGCCCTTCAAGGTGTTCTCGTGCACTTTGCAGAGGTAATGCCAGCGGTGTTGGTATGGAATGTTTCGTTGTGCCAGCTTTGCACTTGCTTGATTGATCCCTTCAGCAGCAACGGCTCATGACGCAACTGTCGGCAAAGGCACTGCAGCTGCTGTGTTTGCAAAACGAGCCAAAGTACTTTTCTAAAGGTTCCTCTGAAGCCTTGAAAATAAGGGTGGTTGTTGGATATCTCACTGCCCGCCAAACTGGCCAGTCATGCTCCCGCACTTTTCCTGCCACTGAGCCATCCTTGTACCCCTGCTGACGACTTTGTTATCTGTTTGGAATTCGTGTTTAAGTTGGTTGTTTTCTTGATTCCCCGTGACCTCGCCTCTGTCCATCTGGACTTTCGAGAGGCTGGTTGCTTGGGCAGCCAAAACCATATCCCGCCGCAGTCCAACTTCAATGGTTCCCTTGAAGAACTCCCCCGCCACAGCTTCAAGTTCCGCCCTCCGCTGAACTGCACCCAGCAACCACGGCGATCAGTGTATGGCCACCGTGTTGTCGTCGCAGTCGTCCAGTTACACTGAAGCTTTCATCTCGAACCTCACATTAGCCGCATGACTGACCATACACACGCGGCCTTGTCTCAGCCGCTCCAAATGCCCTGTCAAGTCCTCCACCATCCCTTACCAAGAAACTTTCCGCCGCAGGATCGAAGAAGGATTGGTCGACCCATGAAATACACGCTCCGCTCCGCTCCCACCTGCACTCCTTCGCTCCAACGTCTCTTATCTCAATGCTGGATGCAAAGCTGCAGAACTCCCTCCGTCAATGGATTGTCGAGGGCTCTGATTCATTCAACGCAGGATGTTATGTCTCTGTCTCTCTGTCTCCCTCTCGAATCTATCGTCCTCTTGCTGCTGAAAGAATGCTGGCCGAGAATAAGGTTCAACAGGAAGAAAAGGACACTGTGTGATGTTGCCACAGGAAGAGCTGCTGAACCAATCTTTGGGTTGTGTATGAACGCGTGATGGAGTTTAACTTTCACAACACCACAAATCGCCACACATTGCCTTGTCAACGGCCACAACTCCGCTCTCTTCGCATTGGGATTCTTTCCATTCGATGAACCATGGCAATGTTCGACGATCACAAACGGGTCATGATCATGTTCCTCAACAGTTCTTGTTGCCCTGCCAGCCTGCTCGAGGACAGCTCAGGTATAAATACCTCTTCCTTTCTCTCGCTTTTCATTCTTCCTTTCTCTTCCTTTCTTCAAGGTGAGTATTGCCTCTGCTCTCTGCTGCTCTGCTTTAGATTGCACTCTAGATACTGCTGACTGTGTACAGATCGATCAAGACTCTGGTGATTGTGTGAGAAGAACTTTTTTGAGAAGTTGAGCTGGTGAGTACCTCGTCGCTGCCACAATCTTGTCTTTTCCTGCCTTGTTTTGCTCTGATTTGTTCTCCCACTGTTTTCCTGGATGGCCTGTCTTCTGACGGCCTTCGAGCTGTCAACTCATGAGGACTTTGATCCTGCAAGAAAGAACTCAGTTGTCTGCTATTCCTTTCCCTTCTTGCCTCTGCCCATGGTGCCCTCTGCCTGTCAAACATTTCCCAAAGCTCCTGGGAAGCAATCAAGCGTGAACCCCCAGTTGTGCCTTGAGCTTGCTCCCTCTTCATCTTCAGTCCCCTTGTTTTCTCTGTATCTTTCACTTCCACTGTGCTTCTGGGGAGCTCTCCTCAACCCAAGCACTCTTCAATCCCAAGCACTCTTCAATCCCAAGCACTCTTCAATCCCAAGCACTCTTCAATCCCAAGCACTCTTCAATCCCAAGCACT